>NC_057722.1:79510113-79534472 GCF_004010195.1 Chiloscyllium plagiosum | reverse complement strand
GGGTTGAGGAGTCCAGAACTAGAGGGCATAGGTTTAGGGTGAGAGGGGAAAGATATAAAAGAGACCTAAGGGGCAACTTTTTCATGCAGCGGGTGGTACGTGTATGGAATGAGCTGCCAGATGATGTGGTGGAGGCTGGTACAATTGCAACATTTAAAAGGCATTTGGATGGGTATATGAATAGGAAGGGTTTGGAGGGATATGGGCCAGGTGCTGGCAGGTGGGACTAGATTGGGTTGGGATATCTGGTCGGCATGGATGGGTTTGACCAAAGGGTCTGTTTCCATGCTGTACATCTCTATGACTCTATGTCATACATGTCAGGTAATACCTATTCCTGTATTTGAGGAACATTTTACAAAAGTATTAATTGATTGCATAGGACCCGTACCAAAAGTAAAAAGTGGGAATCAGTATTAACAATATTGGATGCATCCACTAGATTTCCAGATGCCATTCCATTACACAATATCATTACTAAAAGGATTAGAACAAAGAACCGTACAGCATGGTATAGGCTCTTTGGCTCTCTATGTTGTGCCAATCTTTTATCCTACTCAAACTTTCACATATGCACCCCCTCACAAACTTAGACACTCTACACTCACATACACACACACATATACACTGTCTCTCACACTCACAACACCACCCCTCCCCAACTCCAGACAGGCAGAGACACACAAAAATCCACATGCACACATATATACATATACATTTGTGGGGTGAATTTGTACTTGCAGAGTTACAGTGTACTTTGCTCAAAAGCTGCATGATTCATGTAAGACTCTGTTAACTCACTTTTTAGATTAAAATCAGTCTAAACATTATGGCACAGACAGAGAACACAGGAGGCTAACACCTTCAACTTATTATCTGGCTGACACCAATTGTTACAGTTAACCTGAGAATGCAACTTTTTAAAAAAAGTTTTATGATTTACATATGAAAAAGAAGTGAAACTATCACAGTATTCGAACAGATGAAAGACTGAACTAACAATCAAGGTATTTTTCAATGTATAATTTCAGTTACATCACACTGCAAACGTTTGCTATAAATTCTGTATTACAATTGTGTCCTCCACATCCACCTGGTGAAGGAGCGGCGCTCCGCTCCGAAAGCTAGTGCACCTCCAATTAAACCTGTTGGACTATAACCTGATGTTGTGTGATTTTTAACTAAGATCAAACTAACCTACATATCCTTCATTTTACTATCATCCATGTGCCTATCCAAGAGTCATTTGAATGTCCTTAATGTATCTGACTCTACTACCACTGATGACAGTGTATTCCACACACCCACCACTCACTGTGTAGAGTAATGACAAATCTTTCACTAAACACTGACTACTCACAGAGATACAATCAGCTCAAGGATCAAACTTCACATCGAAATTATTCAAGGAAGTTATGCATAGCTTAGGAATAAAACAATTCAAATCTATCGCATACCATCCAGAGTCGCAGGGAGCACTAGAAAGGTGGCATCACACATTAAAGACCATGTCAAGAACTTATAGTCAGAACTATCCAGATGATTGCGATAAGAGAATTGTACTTTATATGATCAGAGATGCACCAAATGAATTGATCAGTCGATTTGAATTAGTTTTTGGGCATGAAGTGAGAGGACCACTAAAATTGATTAAGGAGAAATTGGTAAGTCAGAATTCAGAGACCACATATTTGGACTGTGTGTCAAATTTTAGGGAACAATTAAATAGAGCGGGGAAGTTGCTTAGACAGCATTTAAAAATATCACAGTGAAACGGGAAGCAGACAAGAAATCAAAAACTCACAATTTTGCTATTGGAGATAAGATGTTAGTGTTACTGCCAGTGATAGGTGAACGTTTTAAAGCAAAGTTTAGTGGACCGTAGTTGACCTTATCAAGTTGAAAAGAAATTGAATGAGGTGAACTATTTGATGAGAACTCCAGACAGAAAGAAACCTCACAGAGTGTGTGTGTGTATTATGTGAATATGCTCAAAAGGTATTTTGACAGGGAGGGAAAGCCAAAGGAGGCTGTGTTATTGGTTACAACAGAGTGTAGGACAAAGTACAGAGAGGATTCTGAATTGGACATTACTCAAATTAAATTGGGTAATGAGGAAAATCGAAATGATTGGAAAGAGTTATTACTATCGCATGGGGAGATATGCGGAAATAAGATGGGATGTACTAACTTAATGATGCATGATGTTGATATAGGAGGTGCTATTCCGATTAATCAATATCCTTATAGGAGATTGAACGCATTCTCCAAAACGACATAATAAGAGTGAGTTACAGTGACCGGAGCTCACCCACAGTAACGGTGCCAAAACCTGATGGTACCCAACGGTGATGTGTGGACTATTGAAACGTTAATGCAGTTACAAAGACTGCTGCATACCTGATTCCATGTTGGGAAGACTGTGTTGAAAGGTGAGACAAGCAACTAACATTTCTAAGATGGGCTTGGTCAGAGGATACTGGCAGGTACCTTTATCCAAGAGAGCGAAGACAATGTTGGCTTTCGTAATGCCGAATGGACGTTGATCAGTTTAAAGTCATGCCATTTGGTACGAAAAATGTGCAGGCCTCATTTCAGAGACTAACCAATGAAGTCATTTCTGGATTACCCAATTGTGTAGTTTGTATTATGACCTGGTAATTTCTAGTCACACATGGAAGGAACATTTGCAACATTTATCAGACGCGTTCAATCGTCTTGGGAAGGCAGGCTTGGTGATAAACCTGGTTAAGAGTAAATTTCCTAAAACCCAACTCATCTTCTTGGGCCATGAAATTGGATATGGACAAATGGCCCCATAGAATGCAAAAACAAAGATAATTGGAGAAGTTTCACATACCATCAACAAAAAGGGCAGTACTACGATTCCTGGGATGGAGTGAATTTTATTTAAAATTTTTACCAAATTTTAGCAGTGTAGCTGCATCACTCACTGAATTGCTAAAGAAAGTTAAGAAGTTTCAGTGGACTGTGAGAAGACATTTTACAGTCTGAAAGCTGTGTTAACCACTGCCCCAGTGTTAGCCTCGCCTCATTGCGCAATGTCATTCAAAATGGCTATCGATGAGAGTGATGTGGGTGTCGGTGCTGTGGCTCTTACAAGAGCCAGAAAACTGAACATTCATTCGCAGAAATAGTCAACAGTTGAGAAAGAGAGTTTGAGCTTGGTGTTGGCATTACAACATTTCAATGTTTATGCTACCAGTAATGTATCTGAGACAATCATATATACTGATCATAACTCATTGAAGTGTGTGGAGAAATTTAAGGACAAAAATTCCAGACTGTTTATACTGAACTTGTTGTTACAGCTATTTCATTTGAGAATTGTGCATTTGGCAGGATGAGAAAACATGATTGCCGATGCATTGTCAAGACTTGAATGAGAAATGGAGATGTTCAGTGGCAGAGGTAGGACAGACTGGAATAAATGTAGTCGTGCTGAAAAATGTGTTGCTGGAAAAGCGCAGCAGGTCAGGCAGCATCTTCAGGAATGATTCTCCTGCTCCTTGAATGCTGCCTGACCTGCTGCGCTTTTCCAGCAACACATTTTTCAGCACTGATCTCCAGCATCTGCAGTCCTCACTTTCTCCTCATAAATGTAGTAGTGCATGCGTCCATGATTATTGTCAACGTAATGTGTATGGATGTTGTAGTAGATTAAGGGGTTTTAAAATGAAGCTATCTTTGGGTATTGATGGGTTTTTTTTTTTAAGGGGTGGAGGTGTGATGCTGCTGCTCCTTTAACAAGGTTATGTCCCATTTTTATTTAATGGGGGGGTAGGGGAGGGGGTCATAAACGCAGAGTTGCCGAGAGGTGTGGCTTGGATGAGCTTTAGGGTCAATTTGATTATAGCTAACAGATACTGCCTCAAGAAAAAGGCTTTCAAGTTTAAAAGAAAACACTTGTACAATGAACGGGGAGTGGCCAGTTCGCCCAGCTCAGTTTTTCTCTGGATTGGTTTGGTTTTAGCAAGCAATCAGTTGTGAAGCTGTTGGATCAAAAGAAGCAGATCCATGATGATCCTCCCTCTCTCTGCACTGACCAATAAAGGTAAGTGTACTAAATGCCTTCTTCACTATCCTATCTACCTGCGACTCCACTTTCAAGGAACTATGAACCTGCACTCTGCTCTTTGTTGAGCAACACTCCCCGGGACCTTACTATTAAGTGTATAAATCCTGCCCAGATTTGCCCTATCGAAATATAGCACCTCACATTTATCTAGATTAAATGCCATCTACCACTCCTTGGCCCATCGGCCCATCTGATCAAGCTCTTCTTCGCTGTCCAGTACACCACCATCTGGTATCATCTGCAAATTTACTAATTCCTCTGGGCAAATGGTAGTCTAGCACATCTCAAGATCCTTAGAAAAAAAAAGGCATAGCTGAGGCTGACCAAACTGCAAAGGGGATGAAATTCAAGGCACTTATTTACGTCATATCCCCATCATATTAAATAAACAGAGGTGCTTATCTGCTCCAACAAAGTGACAATTCAGTTACATGCCATTAATGGATTTGCAGTTACTATTATAATTTGCATTAATAATATGTTTCGAGCAGAGACCACCTAGATTACACTGACTGTTAATTTCCAATCCATGGTGCTATTCCTAAGGAAAAATGTAACCTAAAGCTAATTGTTGCAACTTGAGATACCAAGATGTTTTGTTGTCTTACGTTATCAATTTTATGATTTTCCCCATGGATAATCAACAGTAGGAGCAAATTACTGCAGATGCTGGAAGCTGTACTGAAAACAAAAAATGCTGGAAATCACAGTGGGTCAGGCAGCATCCATGGAAAGACGGCAAACTAACAGTTCAAGTCTAGATGATTCTTTATCAGAGCCTGTCAGTTTGTTCTCTCTCCATGGATGTTGCCTGACTCACTGTGATTTCCAGCATTATTTTTAGGACAATCAATAGTAACATGTCAGAATAAGCCAGTTAACTGACCATGCTGTACATCTCTATGACTCTATATAAATAGAAAGCAGGAATCACCAGCACTGCTTCGTCCGGAGGCTCACTGAAGAGGTTACCTAGTATGGTGACAAAACATCTGAAAATGAACCTCCCAGCACAGCCAACAAACAGTGTCCCCAATTTGTCAATTGTGTTATAACGAATTTGCATTAACGAAACATGTTATAACAGAACGATCTGTATTTTAAGGATGATGTAGTGGTGCTGCTATGGACAAAGTCAGAAATCACATGATACCAGGTTATAGTCCAACAGGTTTATTCAAA
Source organism: Chiloscyllium plagiosum (assembly GCF_004010195.1). Classification (NCBI taxonomy): domain Eukaryota; kingdom Metazoa; phylum Chordata; class Chondrichthyes; order Orectolobiformes; family Hemiscylliidae; genus Chiloscyllium; species Chiloscyllium plagiosum. Next base: position 79,529,191 of record NC_057722.1, on the reverse strand, counting down.
ATCACAAGCTTTCATAGTGTAGCCTGACGAAGGGGCTCTGCTCCGAAAGCTTGTGATTTGAAATAAACCTGTTGGACTATAACCAGGTGTCATTGTGATTTCTGACTTTGTATTTTGAGGAATTCAAGAATATGAGAGGCTTTTACCAAATACAATGGCAGAATGCATCTCTAAGCAGTGTGCAGTAACAAGGTATGCTTTCCATCAAAGTTACCATCGAACATGGTCTATATTTCAGAAAGCCTTTGACAAGGTGCCTCACTGTGAGGCTGTTAAATAAGATAAGAGCCCATTGTGTTAAGGGCAAGGTACTGGCATGGCTGACTGGCAGGAGGCAGAGAGGAGATAAAGGGATCTTTTTTAGGATGGCAGCCAGTGGGTACTGGAATTTTGCAGGGGTCGGTGATGGGACCACACCTATTCATATTTCATTAAAGATCTGGATGAAGGAACAGTGGGCACTGTTGCTAAATTTGCAAATGACACAAAGATAGGTGGAGAGACAGTTAACGTGGAGGATGTGGAAGGCTGCAGAAGGAAAGGACAGGCTAGCAGAGCAGACAAAGAAGTGAGAAACTGTGCGATTTTGCACTTTGATTGGAAGAATAAAGGCATAGACTATTTTTTAAAGGGAAAAGTCTTCAGAAATTGAAACGCAAAAGGACTGGTGAGACCTACTTCAGGATTAACATGCAGGTTAAGATTAACATGCAGGTTCAGTTGGCAGTTAGAAAGGCAAAGCTGAAAAATGTGTTGCTGGAAAAGCTCAACAGGTCAGACAGCATTCAAGGAGCAGGAGAATCAACGTTTCGGGCATAAGCCCTTCTTCAGGCTGAAGGGCTTATGCCCGAAACGTCGATTCTCTTGCTCCTTGGATGCTGCCTGACCTGCTGCGCTTTTCCAGCAATACATTTTTCAGCTCTGATCTCCAGCATCTGCAGTCCTCACTTTCTCCTAGTTAGAAAGGCAAATGCAATGTTAGCATTCATTTCAAGAGGACTAGAATACAAGAGCAGAGATGTACTGCTGAGGCTGTAGAAGGCTTTGGTCAGATCTCATTTGGAATATTGTGAACAGTTTTGGGCCCCATATCCAAGGTACGATGTGCTGGCAATGGAGGGGTTTCAGAGGAGGTTTACAAGAATGATTCTGGGATGAAGGACTTGTCATATGAGAAGGAGTTGAAGATCTGGGTCTGTACTCGATAGAGTTTAGAGCGATCTGATTGGATCTTACAGAATATTGTGAAGCTTGCAGTGAGTGGACTTGGAGAAGATGTTTCCACTAGCAGGAGAGACTACGGTACAGCTTCAGACTGAAGAGACAACCCTTTAGAATGGAGATGAGGAGGAATTCCTTCAGCTAGAGGGTGGTGAATCTATGAAACTTATTGCTGCAGAAGGGTAAATCATTGAGTGTATTTAAGACAGAGATCAATAGGTTATTGATGAGCAAGATGATCAAGGGTTATGGGAGAAGGCAGGAGAATGAGGTTCAGAAACATATCAGCCATGATTGAATGGCAGAGCTGACCTAATGAGCAGTATGGCCTAATTCTGCTTCTATGTCTTATGGTCTTTAGGGGATACATTTCAAAAGTTTGCAAAAATCTGGTAGCATTCTGAAGCATCTCAGTAATTCGTGATGGCATGTTGCAGTTTGTCCCAAAGACCAACAAGGTCTCAGCATTAACAGCAGCATTTCTCTCTCTCTCTTTGTATAGTGTCCTTGTTGTCCAAAAGTTCCTAATCACATCTCTATACTATGACATCACAAAGTGCAATAAGAGGAGTCAGGCTCATGAACAGATCAAATTGGAGGTTGAGCCCATGTTGTTCCACATCATGCTTTACCCAGTAACTGAGCCAACATTTCATCTTTTGACTGCTTAAACAGTTGAAAACAAACAGTGATGTACAATTAGCTTCTACTGCAAAGCATATACTGGTTATGGGAGCCCATCTCCTACATAGAATGAACTATACATATTTAAACTATACTACTGAACTGGACTGTGTGTATGCTCCTTAAAAGCCTTAACCTTTGTTATTCAATTTAAATCTGTAAACATATCTCTCAATTCCTTCCAAGAAGGTTATCTAAGATTACAAAAGATCTTGATTAATTGGGCCAATGGGCTAAGGAGTAGCAGATTGAGTTTAAATTTGGATAAATGTGAGGTACTGAAGTTAGTAAAGTGACCTAGGACATGACTTACACAGTTTATGGTAGGGCCCCTGGGTAGTGTTGTCAAACAGCGATCTAGGGGGTTCAGATTCAGAATTCTTTGAAATTTGTGTCACAGGCAAACATGAAAGTTAAGGCAGCATTTAACATGCTTGCCTTCATTGCTCAGACCACTGGGTGTAGGAGTTGGGACATCATGCTGAAGTTGGACAGGCGAATTTTGGAGTACTGTGTCCAGTTTTGGTCGCCTTGCTATAGGAAGGATATTATTAAATTGGAGATGGTTCAGAAAAGATTTATCAGGACGTCACCGGGACTAAGGGAATTCAGTCAGAAGGAGAGGCTGGAAAGGTTGGGACCTTTTCTTTCACTGGATTGTAGGAAATTGAGGGGTAACCTTAGAGGTTTATAAAATCATGAGGGGATAGATAAGGTGATTGGCAAGGTTCTTTTCCCTAGGGTGGGGGAGCTCAAAATTAGAGGGCATATTTTTAAGGTGAGAGGAGAAAGATTTTAAAGGGACCAGAGGAACAATGTTTTCCACACAGAGGGTGGTTTGTATGTGGAATGAACTGCCAGAGGAAGTGGTAGATGCAATTACAGTTACAACACTTAAAAGACATTTGGACAGGTACATGAATAGGAAGGGTTGAGAGGGTTATGGGCCAAATGCAGGCAAATGGGACTAGTTTAGTTTGGGAAATTTGGTTGGCACGGATGAGTTGGACTAAAGGGTCTGATCCTGTGTTGTATGACTAGGTATTTCATTAGTTTCTCTTTATATGGACTTATGTTGTGTGCCGCAACCACTCCTCATTATAGAAAGGTCCACATTCTAACCAATCCCAGTAATGAATGCTCGCCTGCATTCCTTAATAAATGTAATGGTACCTATCTTTTATTTATTGCCCCTAATTTTGGGTTCAGTGCAAATGGAAAAATCCTTTCAACCTCTACCTTATGAAACCTCTTAATAATTTTTAAAAGACCTTTATTAGGTCACTATTCATTTTTCTCTATTCTGAAGAAAAGAGCTCTGTCCTAAGCAATCTTTGGAGATATGGATTACCTGTCAGCTCTGCTGTCATTCTAGCAAGTAATTTGCACCCTCTCCATTGACTCTTTTTCCTTTATGTGATTTGGAGACCAGAATGGATCACGGGACTCCAAGCATCTGTAAAAAAAGGGAAACATCTTGATGTTTCAGGCGCAAAAAAAAAAATCAACATTTTCCCCTTCTTTACAGATGCTGTTCGACTTGCATCATCAGAAGCAAATCACTAAGTGATCAGTGTGATTCACCGTTTTCAACGGCATACTGAGTATCAGTGCTTATAACATGGGATTTTACCACTGAAGTTTACCACTGTGCCAGTTTTGGGGAGTTCCCTGGAGGTTTTCTTGCACAAGCTTCAGTGAATTTTCTCATGTTACTTTCCACAGCTCACCTCATTAGCTATGCATCATGCACCACAGTACTTAGTTTGTGCTACCATGCACTCAGTAACCACAATAATACTTACCACTGCTGAGATCTTCTAGGATTCCTGGAGTTGGGGCTGGTTCTAAAGCCCAGCTTTGCAACAAATCAAACGGGCCAGCCAGGAACTGCCCTTTTACAGTGCACATAGTTGGAGGAGAATGAAAATGAAACACTTCTGAGGACAAATAGGTAGTATAATTGATACTATTGCTATTTATATATCACCTGTCTGATCAATAATCACTGTAATTGCAGCCATATGAACCAAGCTACACAGGTTACCCAATCTTAATGCCTAGCATCATAGATCTTCTCATTGTTCAATGTGTGAACACAGAACATAGAACATTACAGCGCAGTACAGGTTCTTCAGCCCTCGTTGTTGTGCCGACCTGTCATACCAATCTGAAGCCCATCTACCCTACACAATTCCATGTACGTCCATATGCTTGTCCAATGACTATTTAAATGTACTTAAAGTTGGCAAATCTACTAACGTTGCAGGCAAAGCATTCCATACCCTTTCTACTCTCTGAGTAAAGAAACTACCTCTGACATCTGTCCTATACCTATCACCCCTCAATTTAAAGCTATGCCCCCTCGTGCTCGACGTCACCATACTTGGAAAAAAGCTCTCCCTGTCCACCCTATCTAACCCTCTGATTATCTTAAATGTCTCTATTAAGTCATCTCTCAACCTTCTTCTCTCTAATGAAAACAGCCTCAAGTCCCTCAGCCTTTCCTCGTAAGACCTTCCCTCCATACCAGGCAACATCCTAGTAAACCTCCTCTGCACCCTTTCCAAAGCTTCCACATCCTTCTTGTAATGTGGTGACCAGAACTGTACACAATACTCCAAGTGCGGCCGCACCAGAGTTTTGTACAGCTGTAGCATAATCTCATGGTTCCGGAATTCGATCCCTCTATTAATAAAAGCTAAAACACTGTATGCCTTCTTAACAACCCTGTCAATCTGTGTGGCAACTTTCAAGGATCTGTGTACCTGGATACCGAGATCTCTCTGCACATCTACACGACCAAGAATCTTACCATTAGCCCAGTACTTTGCATTCTGGTTACTCCGACCAAAGTGAATCACCTCACACTTGTCCGCATTAAACTCCATTTGCCACCTTTCAGCCCAGCTCTGCAGCTTATCTATGTCTCTCCGTAACCTACTACATCCTTCGTCACTATCCACAACTCCACCAAGCTTAGTGTCATCTGCAAATTTACTAACCCACCCTTCTACGCCCTCATCCAGGTCATTTATAAAAATGACAAACAGCAGTGGACCCAACACTGACCCTTGCGGTACGCCGCTAGTAACTGGGAATGTCAGATTCTGGAAATCTTTCAAATGGTTGAGAACAGTCACTTTCATTCATCAACAAAAGCAAAGAAAACAAACAAACAAACAAGAAAAACTGCATTTGCTTCTGGGAAAAAAAACAGAGACCACTTGACTTTGATGAACAGGAAATTTACAGCCACTATTCCGAGGTGAAGTCTATTGCGACTGTGAATCATTTAGATCCTATCTGACTTGTTATGCCTGATGCTATTCTATCATGTAGTGGGTGATATTTCTCATACTCAATGCCATCACCTTACTCCTCAGAAGACTGGATAAAAGCAAATTACTGTGGATGCTGGAATCTGAAACCAAAAGAGAAAATGCTGGAAAATCTCAGCGGGTCTGGCAGTATCTGTAAGGAGAGAAAAGAGCTGATGTTTCAAGTCTAACTGACCCTTTGTCATAGCTTTGATAAAGGGTCAGTTAGACTCGAAACATCAGCCCTTTTCTCTCCTTACAGATGCTGTCAGACCTGCTGAGATTTTCCAGCATTTTCTCGTTTGGTCCTCAGAAGACTGTGCTACTTTCCCAGTTCCTCAGCATCCATCACGTCTGTGTTGGACAGAATTGAGGGAGGCAGTATTGGATGGGGTTGGGGGTAGGGGGGCAGGGGGTGGCGGGGGTGGTGTTGGACGGGGTTGAGGGTGGTGTTGGACAGGACTCACACTCTGTGCTACTGCTAGTCTCCTGAACAGGGAACAGACTTTACAGAAAACACCAAGCCCCAGAGGAAAGGCATTGAATCGATTAACTGAATAATCAATTACCCGAAAGAAATAGTGCCCGCTCATCTCGATCAGATAATTGTAGGGTCCCCTATATTGGAATGTTCAAAATTTGCCTTCATTGGTATGGACATTGAGTATAAAAGTTGGCAAGTTACATTGCAAATTTATAAAACAAAGTTAGGCCACATTTGGAGTATTGTGTGCAGTTCTGGTCACCCCATGGATGTGGAGGCTTTAGAGAAGATATAGAAGAGGTTTACTAGGATGTTGCCTGGACTGGAGTGTGATTCCTGAAGTAGGGCTTATGCCCGAAATGACGTTTCTCCTGCTCCTTGGATGCTGTCTGGCCTGCTGTGTTTTTCCAGCACCACATTTTTCAACTCTAGTCTCCAGCATCTGCAGTCCTCACTTTCTCCCTGGAGTGTATTAGCTATCAAAGAGAGATTGGATAAAATTGGGTTGTTTTCGCTAAACTGTTGGAAGTTGAGGGGCACCTAATTGAAGTATTTAAAATTATGAGAGGCCTGGAGAGATTGGATGGTCTTTTTCCCAGGGTGGAAATGCCAAATAATATGGGTTTAGGTTTAAGATGAGAAGGGGAATATATTAAAGGAGACTGGCAGGGAAACTTTCTTTTTTAAAGAGGTGGTAGGTGCCTGAAATGCGCTACCACGTGAGGTGGTAGAAGCAGAGACAAAAGCAATGTTTGAGAGGTATTTAGACAGACACAGGAACAGGCAGAGAATTGAGGGATACAGATCATGTGCAGGCAGATGGGATTTGTTTAGAATAGGATCCTGGTTGGCATAAATATGGGGCGGGGGAAGCGCTAAAAGGCCTATTCCTGTGTTGCACAGTTCTACATTGTTGCATCTGTCTGGAATTTCCTTGCAAACTGTTACTTCATATCTTTCCCTGAAAACTGATAGAATGAGGCCAGAAGTGTAATGGCACATTAAATGTTTCTTAACTGTAACCAAACAAATTGTGTTCTGAAGAAGGGTCACTGGACCCAAAACGTTAACTTTACTTTCTCTCCACAGATGCTGCCAGACCTGAGTTTTTCCAACAATGTGTTTTTATTTCTGATTTCCAGCATCATTAGTTATTTAGAGTTATTTTTTGAGATTGTGACCTTAAGGCCCTTCAGAACATCCTCTCTTTCCAGCACATGGCATCATGTTCAGGTGTCGATATTTGCACCAATCTGCTTTGCTGAGCTTCATTATTTACATACCTGCATTGTAAACTTCATGTCAAGCTTCATACATTCCCTCTTAGTGCAAACCCATCTAACACCTATTTATACTCTTGTGCTATCTGTCTTTCTCAATCCTTGATGCATCTAGTCTTTGTCCTATCTAACGCTACACTTTGTTGTGAAGCACCCTCTTCCAAGCAAATCTCTGCTTTCAGAAAATAGTAATAATTATACTGAGGTCTGTGGTGAGAGACACAACCAAAACTGAATGAATATTTTCACTGGTCTCCATTCCATTGATTATTAGAAACAAAGAATAACCAGATTAAAAATCAGTTTTTTTCAATGCTTTAAGTTTGTGAAATATTACTAAAATTAGTAATAAAACATGATACCTTTTCAAATTTTCTGGATGTTTGGGAAAGTCTGGCAATGTCCTCAAGATCCAAAAATAAAATTATGTACAAGAGCAGGCCATTAGGAATGCGATCGAGATAATCAAAGTGATGTTGACAAAGATTGCAAATATATTTGAGCACTTCATTGCCAAAAATTACACCAATATGAACTAAAAGAAAGAAAGAAACAGATGTTTAGAAAATGTCATTGCTAGAATTATCTTTAACTTTCATTCTCTTTAGAAAAATGATTTTGTTAAAGGTTTCAATATTCACAACCAGGATCGTCCTAAAGAGAACTCTGAGATAGATTTTCTTTGTTAAGCAAAGATATTATGGGATATGGGCCAAAGGCAGGTATATCGAATTAGGCCATAGAGCAGCCATGATCTCACTGAATGGTGGAACAAGGATTGAATGGTCTTTTTCTGTTCCTGTAGAATCAAAATCCCTACAGTGTGGAAGCAGGCCATTCAGCTCATCAAGTCCATACCCTCCAAAGAGCATCCCACCCGTATCTGTCCCCTTGCCCTATCCCTGTAATGCTGCATTTCCCATGGCTAATCCACTTCGCATGCACATCTTTGCACTGTGGGAGGAAACTGGAGCACACGGGGGAAACCCACACAGACACCAGAAGAATATGCAAACTCCAGACAGACAGACAGTCAACCAATGCTGGCATCGAACACAGGTCCCTGCTGCTATGAGGCAGCAGTGATAATCACTGAGCCACCATGCTGCCCACCTTTCCTATGTTTCAATGTAAGTAAAATCTATTAGGTCTTGGGAGGCTCTCTCTCTCAAAATGGTATTAAAATAAACCATGGCTACTGAAATACTCAAGTTTATCATTAAATCCTGGAGACAGGCAGAAAACCCCAAATACCAACTGATTCAAACTAAAAATCCAAACTCAAAAATAAAATGATGTAAACTTTATATAAATCACACACTTTACATCATAATAGAAGTAACTTTCCTTTATTTTCCACAGGGAATATTGTTCACAAAAATAGATTCATTTTCATTATGTCAATAACGTCCAATAGGGACTTTTTCCTATAGTAATTTTCTTGGTGCCATTTTGACCTCATTTTTGTACTATGAAGAAAGAACTTGATCTAAAGAGCAGATTTGACGTGCACACTTTTTTTGGAACTTTACAAACACAAATTTCAGCTGGCTCTACAGAAACTAAAACATACAGAATCTTGTGCCAGCTGGCTTTCACTTTCTCTGTTATCCATTTGCTATTACACAACCTCAGCATGCAAATCTGATCCAGATTCACAGAATGTAAGTGTGAATTCATGGCATTAGAGATGTCCAGCACAGAAACAGTCCCTTTGGTTCAAGTCATCTGTGCTGACTAGATATCCTAAATTAGTCTAGTCCCATTTGCCAGCACTTAGCCCATATCTCTGTCCAAACCCTTCCTATTCATTTACCAGTCCAGATGCTTTTTAAATGCTATCATTTTACCAAATTCCACTACTTCCTCCGGCAGCTCTTTCCATACACACACCACCCTCTGCGTGAAAAGGTTGCTCCTTGGGTGCCTTTTATATCTTTCCCAACTCACCCTAAACCTATGCCTCTAGTTCTGGATTCCCCCAACCCAGGGAAAAGACCTTGTCTATTTATCCTATCCATGCCCCTCATGATTTTATAAACCTCTATAAGATCACCTCTCAGCCTCTGAGACTCCAGGGAAATAGCCCCAGCCTAGTCAGCCTCCCCATTAGTGGATTGAAAAGATTAGATTAGATTAGATTAGATTACTTACAGTGTGGAAACAGACCCTTCGGCCCAACAAGTCCACACCGACCCGCCTAAGCGCAACCCATCCATACCCCTACATTTACCCCTTACCTAACACTACGGGCAATTTAGCATGGCCAATTCACCTGACCTGCACATCTTTGGACTGTGGGAGGAAACCAGAGCACCCGGAGGAAACCCACGCAGACACGGGGAGAACGTGCAAACTCCACACAGTCAGTCGCCTGAGGCGGGAATTGAACCCGGGTCTCTGGCGCTGTGAGGCAGCAGTGCTAACCACTGTGCCACCGTGCCGCCCACTTTTTTTTTGAGAATGCATGCAAAATGACTATTAATAATAGTTAATGTTTAACTGCAATCTTTTCTAAGTTTGTAATATTGTTTGCTTTCATTCTGATGACTGCTTGCTAAATCCAAACTCTACTGAGCACAAGGTATTTGCTTCATAGTTGAATGAAACCACATTGCTTGAAAACTGAATTTGTATAAAAGTTTCATCAACGACCTTCACCATTTGCAGCTAATGACTAATTATAGACCAGAAAAATGATAGGGGTAAAAATCAATTTGACAGCAATTGTTTTTTCAGCAATGTTTTGAGACGGCCCAAGATGGCAGCAAATTGATGGTGCTGTATCCGAGCTTCTGGCCTGGGGCTCATCTGCTTCCAATCGCTTTTTGTTTCTTTTTCTTTTTACTTTTGCTCTTTGCTTTAGCTCTTTTCTATCACACTTTTTTTCTTGGTTTTCCTCTTTGGAGGCCTCTTCGCTGTCTTTGACAGGGTGAGAGCAGACCCAGCCTCCCGAGCATTCGCAGCAGCGGGGGCAGGAGTTGGCTCCTCTGGGGCAGCAAGCCCAGTACAGAGGAAAGCGAGCCCTTGGAGATCTCGCAATGGCACCAGAGTGTGGTGACTCTGACACTGGGCCTAGTGCAGGACCCGAGGTGGTGGCAGCAGGAGTGGTTTTGAGGGCAGCCTCTGCAGTCAGTGGAAAAGGCAGCATCAATTGTGGGGAAGCAGAAGGCCAAATTTAGTATTCTCTCCTGATCAACTGGAATGGGCTGGTGTGATGCACCTGACAGTGGAGTAGTGGCAGCAGCAATGGCCCTGATGTGGGACTCCTGGAATGGACTGTGATGCAGGGGCATTGGGAGGGCATACAGCCTGTTGTGGAGGACCCATCCCATGTCAAGCAGAGCACAAGGAGGGAGGAACAACTCTGTTTTTAATTATATCTTAATATCTTCTGTAACTTAACACAGCACTGGAGCATGGTGACATATTACGCTTTTCACTGAATCATTTGTTAAATACAATTGACAATAAATGAATTATTCAATTCAGATCTTCAAATATTTCTAAAAGGCAGCATAGCAAGTTCTGATCCATAGCACTGTATCTACTGAGGTTGATTTGTTTGAGATTCAAAGAAAGTATGCAACCAGTCTTCTGTGAACGAGACAGGTCAATCACTGAATAACATTAGATCAATATTAATACATGTAAGCCAGATTGGGTAAGGATGGCAGATTTCCTTCCCTAATGGCCCAGATGGTTTTTTTTTCTACAATCGACTATGGTTTCATGGTCATCGTTAGATTCTTAATCCTAGATTTTTTTTATATTGAATTCAAATTCCACTATTGGCCTTGGTGGGAATTGAACCAGGACATTAACTGGGTCACTGGATTCATAGCATGGTCTAGCACTTATCACTGTCACCTCCCGTTTTGACCTAATTTTTGTGTACAGCAGATATGTGGGCAATTTTCCACATTGCCAATTAGATGCCAGCGTTGTAGTTGCATTGGAACAGCTTCACTACAAGTGTGGCATGTTTTGAGCACAAGTCATAGAGTCATACAGCAAGGAAACAGACCCTTTGGTCCACCTAGTCCACACTGGCTATGTTCTCAAACTAAACTTGTCCCTCTTGCCTGTGTTTGACCCATATCCCTCCAAATCCTTCCTATTTATATACTTATTCAAACGTCTTTTAAACATTGTAATTGTTTCCACATCCACTATTTCCTTTGGCAGTTCAGTCCACATATGAACCACTGGGTAAAACAAATTGCCCCTCATGTCCTTTTTATAACTTTCTCCTCACACCTTAAAAGTATGCCCTTATTTTTGAAATCTCCCACCCTAGGGAAAAGACCCTTGTTATATTCACCTTAGCTATGCCTCTCATGATTTATAAATCTCAAATAAGATCACCCCTCAACTTCCTATTCTCCAGTGAAAAAAGTCCCAGCCTATCTTTATAACTCAAACGTCCTAATCCTGGCAACATCCTGGTAAATCTTTTCTGAACTCTCTCCAATTTAATAATACTCTTCCTATAGCAGGACAACTAGAACTGTACACAAGTAGAACTCCAGACAAGCCTCACCACTGTCCTGTACAACCTTAACGTGACATCTTAATTCCTAAATGTGAAAGCGAGGACTGCAGTCGCTTGAAATTAGAGTAGAGACGTTTTTGCCCGAAACGTTGATTTTCTTACTCCTCGGATGCTGCCTGACCTGCTGTGCTTTTCCAGCACCACACTCTCTATTTTAACTCCTATATTCAAAGGTCTAAGCAATAAAGGCAAGTATGCTAAACACCTTTTTAATCATCCTATTATATGTGATGCAAATTTCAAAGAAGCATATACCTAAAATCCCAGGTCTCTCTGTTTTACAACATTACCAGGGCCCTACCATTACTTAGTTTTTTTAACCAAAATGCAATACCACGTAATTATCCAAATTAAACTCCATCTGCCAATCCTCAGGCCATTGACCCAATTGGTCAGGACTTCTTTGTAATCTTAGATGATCTTCTTCCACTGTCCACTACACCCCAATTTTGGTGTCATCAGCAACTTTACTAACCATGTCTCCTAAATTCTCATCTAAATCATTTGACAAACAGCTACGGACCCAGCACTGACCGCTGCTGAACACCACTGGTCACAGGCCTCCAGTCTGAAAAACAACCCTCGACCACTACCATCTGTCTCCTACCTTCAAGCCAATATTGTGTCCAATTGGCTAACTCGCCCTGAATCCCATGTGATCTAAATTTACTTATTAGTCAGCCATGCAGAACCTTATCAAAGACTTTATGAAAGTCCATGTTAACAACGTCTACCACTCTGTCTTCAATCTTTTTGGTTACTTCCTCAAAAAACTCATTGAGAGTCTTCAGTGCCAGTATATTATCAAGGCCCCAAAGACTTTGCTTTATCTGGCTCCTCCAAACGTTTCTTGATATCACATGGAGTGAACTAAATTGACTGAAGATTGGGACAGCAGTCTTTTGAGGGGGTCAAGATGGATCATCCACTTAGCACGTCTGGCTAAATATGTTTGCGAATTCTTCAGCCTTGTCTTTTGCACTCATGTTCTGGGGGCTCCCACATTATTGAGGACGGCATAGTTGTACAGGTTCTTCCTTATTTAATTGTTCACACTATTTACAACTGGATGTGGCAGGGCTGCAGAGCTTAAATAGGATTCATTGGCTGTGGGAGCACTCAGCTCTGTCTATCACTTGCTGCTTCTGCGGTTTGGCACGCAAATAGTTATTTAAAAAATTTAGTCATTGGATAAGGGTGGACAGGCCAGCATTTATTACCCATCCTAACTGCCTAGAGGCAATGGCAGATATAGAACAAAGAACAAAGAAAATTACAGCACAGGAACAGGCCCTTCAGCCCTCCAAGCCTGTGCCGTTCCAGATCCTCGATCTAAACCTGCCTCCTGTTTTTTAAGGATCTGAATCCTTCTGCTTTCTACCCATTCATGTATCTATCATGTATCTTAAATGATGCTATCGTGCCCACGTCTATCACCTCTACTGGCAACACATTCCAGGCACCCACCATCCTTTGTATAAAGAATTTTCCATGCATATTTCCCTTAAACCTCCCCCCTCTCACCTTGAACTCGTGACCCCTAGTAATTGAGTCTCCCACTCTGGAAAAAAGCTTCTTGCTATCCACTTTGTCTATACCACTCATGATTTTGTAGACCTCAATCTCCATCTTTCTAATGGAAATAATCCTAATCTACTCAATCTCTCTTCATAGGATGGTGGCTCAGTGGTTAGCACTGCTGCCTCACTGCACCAGGGTCCCAGGTTCAATTCCAGCCTCGGGCAACTGTCTGTGTGGAGTTTGCACAGGTTACTCTTCGGAGGGTCGGTGTGGACTCGTTGGGCCGAAGGGCCTGTTTCCACACTGCAGAGAATCTAATCCAATCATAGCTAGCGTCCTCCATACCAGGCAACATCCTGGTGTCTATACCCTCTCCAAAGCATCCACATCCTTCAGGTAATGTAGCGACCACAAACTGTACGTAGTATTCCAAATGCGGTCGAGCCGGTCTGGGTGGGTTACTCTTCGGAGGGTCGGTGCGGACTCGTTGGGCCGAAGGGCCTGTTTCCACACTGCAGAGAATCTAATCCAATCATAGCTAGCGCCCTGGTGTCTATACCCTCTCCAAAGCATCCACATCCTTCAGGTAATGTAGCGACCACAAACTGTACGTAGTATTCCAAATGCGGTCGAGCCAAAGTCCTATACAACTGTAAAGTGACCTGCCAACTCTTGTACTCAATACCCCGCCCGATGAAGAAAAGCATGCCGCATGCCTTCTTGACCACTCTATCGACCTATGGTGCCACCTTCAGGCAACAATGGACCTGAACACCCAAATCTCTCTGTACATCAATTTTCCTTTAGGGCTTTTCCATTTACCGTATAGTTCGCTCTAGAATTGGATCTTCCAAAATGCATCACCTCACATTTGCTCAGATTGAACACCGTCTGCCATTTCTCCACCCAACTCTCCAATCTATCTATCTATATTCTGCTGCATTTTCTGATAGTCCCTTTCACTATCTGCTACTCCACCAATCTTAGTGTCATCTGCAAACTTGTTAATCAGACCACCGATACCTTTTTCCAGATTATTTATGTATATCACAAACAACAGTGGTCCCAGCACAGATCCCTGTAAAACACCACTGGTGACAGTTCTCCATTTTAAGAAACTCCCTTCCACTATTACAGTTGCCCAGCCAGTTCTCTATCTATCTATCTAGAACACCCTGGACCCCATGCGACTTCACATCCTCCATCAGCCTACCATGGGGAACCTTATCAAACGCCTTACTGAAGTCCATGTACATGACATCCACAGCCCTTCCCTCATCAATCAGCTTTGTCACTTCCTCAAAGAATTCTATTAAGTTGGTAAGACATGGCCTTCCTTGAACAAAACCATGCTGCCTATTACTGATAAGCCCATTTTCTTCCAAATGTAAATAGATCCTATCTCTCAGTATCTTCTCCAGCAACCTTCCTACCACTGGTGTAAGGCTCACTGGTCAATAATTACCTGAATTATTCTTGCTACCCTTCTTAAACAAGGGAACAACAATAGCAATTTTCCAGTTCTCTGGGACCTCACCTGTGTTCAAGGATGCTGCAAAGATATCTGTTAAGGCCCCAACTATTTCCTCTCCTCTCTGGACCTGGGGACTTGTACACCTTAAAGCCTTTTAGAATACTCAACACTTCTTCCCTCCTTATGCCAACTTGAGTAATCAAACATCCATCCCTAACCTCAACATTCGCCATGTCCCTCTCTTCGGTGAAAACCGATGCTAAGTACTCATTAAGAATCTCAGCCATTTTGTCTGAATCCAAAGCACAACTTTCCTCCTTTGTCCTTGAGTGGGCCAACCCTTTGCAGAGTTACCCTCTTGCTCCTTATATACTAATAAATGGCTTTGGGACTTTCCTTAACCCTGCTTGTTAAAGATATTTTGTGACCCCTTTTAGCCCGCCTTATTCCTTTTTTTCAGATTGGTCCTACTTTTCAAATATTTTTCCAAAGTTTTGTCTGTTTTCAGTTGCTGAGACCTTACATATACTTATTTTTCCTCTTAACTAGTCTCACAATTTCGATATATGAAGGGATCTTAAGTGGATAAGGTAGAAAAGAAGGTGTACAGCATGCTTGCTTTCATCAGTCAGTTTACTGAGTTTAAAAAGTTGGCAAGTTGTGTTGCAGCTGTAGAAATAAAAAACTGCAGTTAGGTCACATTCGGACTATTTTGTGCAGTTCTGATTACCAAATGCTTTAAAGAAGGTATAAAAGAGATTTTGATTGGTTTGAAATGTATTAGCTATTAGCGGAGGTTGGACACACTTGGGTTCTTTTTGCTAAAGCGTTGGGGGCTGAGGAGCAAATTGACAGCAAGTATATAAAATTATGAGAGGCATGGCTAGGATGGATAGTCAGAGCCTCTTTCTCAGGGTGTAAATGTGAAATTTTAAGGAGCAGAGTTGTAAGGGGAGAGGTGGAAAGTTTAAAGGAGATTTGCGAGGAAATTTTTAAAAAACTCATGGAGGGTCAGAGGTGCCTTGAACGCACTGTCAGAGGAGGTGGTAGAAGCAGATAGTGTAGTGATTGTAATGGAGGTCAGCCAGCTGGATGCTATAGAATGTGAGTTTCCTGATTGGATCAGATTAACAGCCCCAGTCAGGGAGTCCCTGCTGATAGTTTTTTAAAATATCTGACACTCTGATAACTGACTGTGAATGAGGCAGTACTAAAGTCAAAGACTGTTCATGTGTGAATAACAGGAGACTTGGTAATGGGATATCAGTCTCTGGAGTTTATTCCTGATAGGATAGTAACATTTAAGAGACATTTATATAGACACATAAACACTTAAGGCTACAGATTGTAGTATGATTCGATTGCTGTTGATGGCCCACAGTGCATCATGGATGCCCAATCTTGAATTGCTAGATCTACTCAAAGTCTGTCTCATTTAGCAGTGACAGAGTCGGATGACAGGATAGTGGGTAGGTTGACGTTTGTCTCCACAATAACAATTTAGTGGTCACTCTTACTGATACTGTCCTGTGCAGATGCATCTGCAGCTAGCAGATTGGTAAGGATGAGGTGAAGTTTGTTTTCCCTCTTGTTGATTTCCTCACCACTTGCCACAGACAGACAGTCTAGTATCTATGTCCTCTAGACCTAATCAGCTTTATCAGTAGTGCTGCTGCTGAGCAATTCTTAATGGTGGGCATGGAAATTCCCCACCCAGAGTACATTCTGTGCCCTTGCCATTCCTGAAGAAGGGCCTGTGCCCGAAACGTCGAATCTCCTGTTCCCTGGATGCTGCCTGGTGCTGTTCCAGCAATAAAGTTTCAACTTTGATCTCCAGCATCTGCAGACTCACTTTCTCCTGTGCCCTTGCCATACTCAGTGTTTCCTGCAAGTATTGTTCAACATGGAGGGGTATTGATTCATCAGCTGAGGGAAGACAACCATGCTTGACATGGTGCCATGAAGCTTTATGGGGTCTGGAGTCAATGTTGATGACTCCCAGGGCAACTCCTTCCCAACTGTATACACCACCGTGCTGGCACCTTTGCTGGATCTGTCCTTAGGCTGGGATAGAACATATCCAGGGGTCTTGATGGTGGTGTCAAATTCCCTTGAACTGTCCTACCTATCCATCTTCCTTCCCACCTGTCTGTTCCACCCTCCCCTCCGGCCTATCACTATTACCACCCACCTACACCTACCTATCGCCTTCCCAGCTATCTTTTCCCCACCCCCACATTTATCTCTCAGCCCCCTTCCCCTCCCCACATTCCTGATGAAGGGCTTATACTCAAAAGGTCGACTATTCTGCTCCTCGGATGATGCCTGACCCGCTGTGCTTTTCCAGCGCCACACTTTTCAACTCTAATCTCCAGCATTTGCAGTTCTCACTTTCTCCTAGTCTGTGAGACAGCTCTCCCAATTTTAGCACAAGCCACAGTTTTAGTAAAGAGGACTTTGCAGGGATAACAGAGCTGTTGACCGTTGTCGTTTCCGATGCCAAGGCTGATGCCAAGGGTCAGTTTGCTTTCATTCCATTTTTCCTTTCTAGCAGTTGTTAAAACTTAATGGCTTGCTCAGCCATTTTAGAGGCCAGTTAAAGAGTCAATCATAATGCAGTCATATGTAGACTAGACCAAGTAAGGTCAACAGTTTCCATCTGTCAAGGATATTAGTGAACTAGATGGGTTTTCCTCTCAATCGACAATGGCTGCACAGTGACCATCTCTTAATTCCAGATTTTTATTGAATTTATATTCCACCATCTGCCACGGCAGGATTGGAACCTAGATCCCCAGAACATTCTCTGGATTATCTAAGAACATTATTTTTGGATTTATAGTTTAGTGATAATACTCACTGGGCCAAAGCATTCCCTGCGTGTGCATACAAAGTAATTGTAATCATATTCTCTCAATTTAATACATGCAACAAATGTAACTCAGCTGATACCATAAGCTCTCTTTACCTTGTAGAGTATAATTGTCCAAGAAATCCTGGTGAGAGCTTACTTGTTCACCAGGATGCACATTTCGAAACTCACTTCGAAAAGAAATTTTCCACCATCTCCAGATTACCTGTAGTTGGATGGAAATACAAATGGTCACAACATAGCCTCCATGTGCAAGGTTCATGTGATCTTTACATGTGACTTTTGATAGCAAATGTTTTTTACTTAGTCCTTCTATTCCCTTCCAAATTTATGCATAATTTTGAGGAGGCTTCAATTTAAAATTCAATCAATACTAAATAGTAATACATTTATAATAAGTGTTACAACACTGAATTGAACTCCCCCCTTTGTTAATTAAATAAAACACCCAGAAAACATGACCTGGCCTCATAATGAGTGAGAGAGAACTCCCAGATTCTACTATTTAAAGTAAATAACATCAAGTTACTTTTTAACTCTAAAAGTGAACATTAAACAACTATTCACAAATCACATTCCTTTCTCTTAACTGTTTAACATCTGCCTTCAACTCTATAACAATATACTGCTCCAATAAGACACTCATTAACTTAATTACAAAACCACACAGTCACTGCGTTTTCCCTCTTCTGGCTGCTGATTTTCCTGGGTTATCATCTTTCTTTTTACTGAAAATATGCTTCACATGAAAAGATATGTTTGATAGAGTGTTTTCTCATTTCTTGGAGAGCAAGATGTTAGATGGGCAATTAGCTCTCTCTCTCTATGGCAGTTGCACTCTGACCAATTTTCAAAATGTCTGCATTTTATACTCCCTCAACATCGGATCGTCTCATTGGTTTGATGTTGGCAAAACAATAAGTTCAAACTCGATTGGGTTTTAGTATCCTGGGGCATAATTAAAAAAGATTGGTTAAATTTGAATTATTGTCAAAACAGCAGCAAAAACTCAGGTATCCATTTCACAGCCAAAATGTTACATATTTTCTATTTTCCAGCACACTCTGGGACTGCCATCCAGCCAGTTCAAAAGTCCTGGGGGGCCTTCAGCTGCCCAATTCACTAAAATATTCTTCCTTGCACAAAAGGAGAGAATGGAAAATAATCTCCTCTCGTGCACATCCAGGGAGGGAAAATCTGAAGAGCCCAAAAGTAGGGACACTGGATCCAATCTAATCTCCGTACCCAAGATCTCTGTCAGGGCATTCGCTACTCCATCCCAATACCTGCGGATCATATGGCATGTCCATAGACAATGCATGAGAGTGCCAACTTCTGTTTTACACTTAGGACACATTGGGGACGCTCCTGCCTTGAATTTTGAGAGTCGTTCAGGTACCACATACCACATGAGCCCTGTAGGGTATCTTTAATTGAATTGCCTGAGTTCTATTACAGATAGAGATCTTTTTGGCATTTTCCCAGATGCCCTCCTACATTTCTGAAGAGACTTCTAACCCTAATTCTTGATTCCAGGTTTTAAATAATTGTTTCCTGAAGAAGGGCTTATGCCCGAAATGTCGATTCTCCTGTTCCCTGGATGCTGCCTGACCTGCTGCGCTTTTCCAGCAACACATTTTCAGCTCTGATCTCCAGCATCTGCAGAC
>NC_057722.1:79500159-79509996 GCF_004010195.1 Chiloscyllium plagiosum | reverse complement strand
TTATTATATAATGAGTGATAAAGAGTACTGACTGAGGGGGGCCCCCAATCAGCCACAGCACTCTCCTTTCTCTATCCGATTTGTAGGGATTAACTATCAGTGTGGTCTTCTTTTGTATATAGTCTCGTATTTGGCAATACCAAAAAAGGTCCCTGTTAGACAGTCCAAACTTCTGCAGCAACTGCTCAAAGGACATCATAACCTCCCCATCGAACAGGTCTCCCAAGCAGGAGATACCTCTGGACTTCCAAGTTTTAAATGTAGCATCTGTCAACGCTGGCTGAAATCCTGATGCTCCCACTATAGGAGTATAAGGGGAGGATTTTTGCAGGTTACCCTCATCTTGTTGCATTATCCTCCAGGCTTTAATTGCATTTAATGCAATAGGGTTTTTACAATAGTCCACAATAGCTCTCATCTTGTCCATAAATAATTAAATAAATTAAAAGGGACATTTTGCTTGGGAAGTTCTCAATATCTAATCAGATTGATTGTGGGTCACAAGAGACCCAATCAGCTACATAGGATAATAAGGAGCTCAACTGATACCTCCTAAAGTCTGGAAAGTCCAGTCCTCCCCTTGCTTGTGGAAGCTGCAGCTTTTCTAATTTGATAAGGGGCCGTCTTTGATTCCAAATAAAGGAGCCGAGCCAGGCGTAGAGCTTACTCAACGTCTGTCTCAGCAGCATCAGGGGGAGCATTCACACAGGATAGAGAAGACTAGGCAGAATATTCATCTTAACTAGGGCTACTCTGCCTAACCAGGATATTGGGAGGTCTCCTCAGTGTTGAAGGTCCTGCCTTATTTTCTCTCATCAGCGCACAAAATTGGCTTTATATAGCTGACCAAATACCGGGGCAATAAAAATACCTAAGTATAGAACACCTTCTCGTGACCACCGAAAGGGAAAGCAAGATCCGTCTGGTAAATTGGATACACTGGCAAGTCCTCCCAACGGCATGGCCTCCGATTTCATAAAATTGATTTTATAGCCTGAGAACATATCAAATAGACTGACCACTTGAATTAGACGGGGCACGGATATCAAAGGATCACTTAAGAAGAGGACATCATTCACATAGAGCGTGATTTTGTGTTTGCCCGATCCAACCCTCAGAGCTGTCGTGTTAGAGTCGGTTTGTATAGCTTCCACTAGTAGTTCAATCATCAGCATGAATAATAATGGTGAGAGATGACATCCCTGACAATATCCCCTGCCACACTGAAGCTAACCGAACCTAAACCATTGGTGATTACGGCTGCTTTGGGATCATTATATAATACTGAAATCCATTTAGTAAATACCTCTCCGACACCGAACCTTGCCAGCGTATAAAAAAGGTATGGCCATTCTACCCGATCAAATGCCTTCTCTGCGTCCAAGGAGACAACTAAACCCGGTATTGTTCCCTGTTGACAAGCTTGTATCATATTTAAGACCCTCCTAATATTATTAGTTGACCGCGGCCCTTTATTAACCCCATCTGGTCCTCTTTTATGATGTATGGTAAGACCCTCTCCAGCCTTAATGATAACATTTTAGAAAGAATTTTGAAATCCACATTTAGCAAGGATATGGGTCTATATGATGAGCAACTATCTGGGGCCTTTCTCTTTTTAAGAATGAGAGAGATGTATCAAACTTTAATCTTTGACTTGACTCTTCTGGATGGCAGATTCCAAATCCAAACTTGCACAATCCAGCCAAGTATTGACATTTCCTGTCAAGGACTGTTCCCAATGATCTCCAGTTTTGAACATGTATCACTTTTTTTTCCTGAGTAGCAGACTAACTGCTCGGCAGTTCATGAGGTTTGACAGATTGTTAACTTTAGTTGGACCTTGATACTTGTGGGTTGAGGGTTTCTCCCCAGCAATTCTAAGTTCTCCCCACCTCACCATAAATATTGGAGCCAGCACATATGTTGGCTCTGCAATTGGAGTTCAATCTGGATAAATGCAGGGTATTGCATTTTGGTACAACAAACAAGGATAGGGCTTATACAATTAACGGTAGGGCCTTGCGTAGTGCTGTAGATCAGAGGGATGCAGGCACATAATTCTTTGAAGTTTGGATCACATATAAGACAGGTTGATTAAAAAGGCATTTGACATGCTTGCCTGCTTTTCTCAATCCTTTGGGTGTAGGATTAGGGAAGTGATGTTGTACAGGATATTGGTGAGGCATCTTCTGGTCACCCAGTTTTAGGAAGGATATTATTAAGCTGGAGAGGGTTCAGATGAAATTTACCAGGATGCTGCTGGGTTTGGAAGGCTTGAGTTATGAAGAAAGGCTGGATAGGCTGGGACTTCTTTCACTGGAGCATAGGAGGTTGAGAGGTGACCATATGGAAGTTTATAAAATAATGAGAGGTATAGATAGAGTTAATGGAGGCTGTCTTTTCCCTAGGGTGGGGGATTTCAAAACTAAGGGCACACTTCT
Source organism: Chiloscyllium plagiosum (assembly GCF_004010195.1). Taxonomy (NCBI): domain Eukaryota; kingdom Metazoa; phylum Chordata; class Chondrichthyes; order Orectolobiformes; family Hemiscylliidae; genus Chiloscyllium; species Chiloscyllium plagiosum. The sequence continues at coordinate 79,507,552 of NC_057722.1, read as the reverse complement.
AAGGTGAGAGGAGAAAGATTTTAAAAAGACATGAGGGGCAAGTTTGTTTACACGGAGGGTGGTTCGTGTGTGGAATGAAGTTCCTGAGGAAGTGGTGGATGTGGGTACAATTTAAAAGACATTTGGATAGGTATATGAATAGGAAAGGTTTGGAGGGATATGGACCAGGAGCAGCCAGGTGGGATTAGTTTAGTTTGGTAATATGTTCGGCATGGACTGGTTGGACACACAGTCTGTTTCTGTGCTGTATGACTCTGTTTCTTATTTGTACAGTTCAATATATTCTTTAGTCTTCTTGCATACAGAAATTCCTTCTTGAAGAAATTCATAAAAGTTCCTTAGACAGCATCTTTTAAATTCATGGACACTTTCAACTAGAAGATCAAGTTCACCCTGCACCAATCACCAGCCTGACTTGGAAATGCATTGTTATTCTTTCACTGTTGCTGGTCAAAATCATAGAATTCCTTCCCGAACAGCAATGTGTTCTACCTACAGTATAAGGCATTGTGGTAATGTCACTGGACTAGTAAACCAGAACTCCAAGCTAAACCAAAGCAGATCTGAATTATAAAATCACGAACCACTGCTGAACGTTCTAGAATCCCATCTAGTTCACTAATATCTTTCAGGTAAGGAAATCTGTCAACCTTAACTGGTCTGGCCTATACATGGTTCCATACCAACAGCAACAGAGTAGACTCTATGGGGAGTTGATGGTGAGTGGTATTATTGCTGGACTTTTAACCCAGAGACCCCGGTAATGTTCTGGAGGCCTGGATTTGAATCCTGCCATGGCAGATGGTGGAAGTTTAATTGAATAAAAATCTGGAATTAAAGAGTCACAGGATGACCATGTCAATTGCCATTGCCAATTGCCAGAAAAACTCATCAGGTTCACTAATGTCCTTTAGGGAAGGAAATTGCCATCCTTACCTGGCCTGGTCGAAACGTGACTCCAGACCCTTTAGGATTGGCAATAACTGCTGGCCAAGGCAGTGATGCCAATGCCCCATGAGTGATTTTTAAAACCTATCCAAAACCTCGTGTGAACTGGCCACTGGGTCATGATCTTTTGGGTGTCCTTATTGCTGCTACAAGGACAGCTGCAGTTAAAATATGATGACCATCAAACATCGATAATTACAACTGGGAGATTATCAATGTCAACTAAGACTTTTGGAAGAAGTCAGCATAAGCAAAACACCTCAGCTGGCTGTGCAGAGTAAACAGAGATCTGTGAATCATGAACTTTCACTTCAATCTGCAGCAAAAGTACAATGTTAAGAATAGAGCCCCTGACCCACATAAGGTAATGCTAAACACAGATTTGACCACAAAGACACAAACCAGAGATGGAAAGGCTCCATTTACCACTTCTTGATTCACTCAAAATAAAAAAAAGCTTGATTGCCTGAGTACCACTTTTTATTTGTATTTAAATGGTCTTCCAATGATATCATTAAAGGAATACTAAGTCTAAGTTTGTTCATATCACATGGGCACATTGAAATAACCCAAACAGGAATTGATAGACAAAGTCTTTTCCCTGGGATTGGGGAGTCCAGAATGAGAGTGCATTGGTTTAGGGTGAGAGGAGAAAGATATAAAAGAGACCTACGGGGCAACATTTTCACGCAGAGGGTGGTACATGTATGGAATGAGCTGCCAGAGGATGTGGTGGAGGCTGGTACAATTGCAACATTTAAGAGGCATTTGGATGGGTATATGAATAGGAAGGGTTTGGAGGGATATTGGCCGGGTGCTGGCAGGTGGGACTAGATTGGGTTGGGGTATCTGGTCGGCGTGGACAGGTTGGACCGAAGGGTCTGTTGTTTCCATGCTGTACATCTCTATGACTCTATAAACACTGAAGCAGGCACTTACTTTCAATGTACAGTGTCAGTCTGAAGACTGTATTCACTTCTACAAGATTTCAATTTAGAATGTTGGAGCTAGGAATTACAACAGGAGACCCAGTCAAGCTGCCAGATTCTTGGAAGACTTCCTGAAGGTCCTGTAGGAAATGATCAGAGTAGTAAGAGAAGTTTTCTTTGTAGTCAATGGATGGATGGTTCCTATAGATCAAGCCCACCAGCTCTGGAGACATTGAAAACACTAACTGCTCCAGGAGCATAGTCAGCAAGCGGATTCAGTGTAGGAAGCACTCCCATGGCTTCTATATGGTGGTAAGGATGAGTACAGCTCTTCATTCCTGTGTCTCATGGCAACAATTCTTCCCCCATTCCCTCCAATGCATAATTCAAAGCAACACTATTGCCATCCTTATCCCTTTACAGTTGCCAGTAAGCACCATTATGTGCTGATTTATTAGCCTTTGCAAAATTATTAAATTTTCTAAAAACTTCTTCCTGGCTTCACAGTCTTGTTTTTCTAATCAACAGTTTCCATCCTAATTAACTTTCAATTCTTCTCTCTCTCAACTCTTGTTCAAGAATTACATCACTGCATTCTGCTTTGCTCAAGACACTCACCAAATTTCACCATCTTCCTCGTATGGCAAGAAGCAAGACCCAGGAAGGTCCACTGAACACCACAAAACCCTCCAAGCAAGTGCTCCATGTATGAGAAAACAGTGGCCCTCAGGATAAAGTAGAAGAGGAAATTTGGATGCTTGGCACTCATAATTGAATTCATTGACTATTCAATTAAAAGTAGAGGCTTGGGAAGGGTTTGCCAGTCAAAAATACCTAGGTGTGCAAATGCATTGTTCCTTGAACAATGGTCAGCATTCACTACACAAGTAGTATACTGGATGACTTAAGAAGCAGTTTACCAGTTACCTGTTACATGTACTGCAGAACTAGAGTTGAGGAACATGTCCCTCCTTGGCAGCCTGCAGCAAAAAATTCCAAGGCTGATTTTGACAGCTGCTGGAAAATCATAACCCCCTGGTCTTCCTGAAACAGCTACCTGTACAGCTGTCTTGAATGGCTCCTTAGAAAAGATTTGTTTGCTTATAGATCCCATTGGTTGGATAAGACATAACAGGTCAGGCAGCCTCCAAGGAGCAGAAGAATCAATGTTTCGGGCACAAGCCCTTCATCAGGAATGAGCCCTTCTGATCTCCAGTCCTCACTTTCTCCCATTGGTTGGATAAAGCTATCTACATGCAGAAACCCATCCTCTGCTGTCCTCTAACAGGGCTGCTCGCCGCTTGTTCAGGTTCGTTAGCATGTTACTGTTGCTTCTCATCCTCCAACAATTTGTTCATCCAAAAGAATGAAAGAAAAAAGAACATTCAAGCTAATCAGTGCATTGATGATAAGGGTAGATGATGTGGGATTGAGAGAAATTCTGAAAGAAACAAAGTAGGACTTCAGAACTGCATTGGAAATGCACTACTCACCAAGAAAACAGATCTGAATGACCCATGCCTTGCAGATAATTGTCCCCTTTTTAAGCTTACAGTCAGCCCATTTGGTTTGGAAGTTAATATTATTGGCCTGCTAAAATCATATTTGGATGTAATGATTTGGATCATTAAACCCCAATTTGAATTTATGAATGAGGTATCTGCTTGTTTCTGGTGAGCATATTTCTGATTAAAGTAAATTCAACAGTGAAAGTGGTGCTTGGCAGGTTAGGCAGGGATGGGATCTCTCTGGCATTTCAATCAATCACTTCAACTTTTCTTAGGCTTGGTGTGGCTAAATGGAGAACCAAATCTGAATCCACTACTTTTTCTTTAATGAAAGACAGGATCGTGTGCCATTTTCTGATTGCACATGACAGAAGTATGGAATTCTTTCTCTGTTTCTGAAGTTTCCAATCATCTCAATGTAGCAGCCCATTCCAACCAAGTGAAAAATCAGACATAAGTTCAATTTTTATTTCAGAAGATTATACCCACAAAATTCTTCTACCTGGTGACTAAGCTGCTCAAATCTGTCTGAAGTTCCTCTATTTCAATTGTCCATTTGATATTTTCCCTCAGTGTTATGGAGGATAGTTTTGGTTTCTAAGGAAAAATCATGATAAAAATTGCCTTTTCTTTCAAATGAATGAGGCCTAAAGGATCAAGTTCATTAATTTTCACCTATTTTAGGCATGTAGGAACAGGAGAAGGCCATTCTGTCTGTTGAGCATAGGACCATTCGATAAGATCATGGCTGATCTGTAGCCTAATTTCACAGCCCTTCTTTGGACCTATATCCCTTTAAAACCTAAAAAATTGTCTATCTCAGATTTAAATTTAAGAATTGAATTGCTATTTCACAAGAGAGTTCTAAGCCTCACGACTCTGTGTGGGGATGTGCATTCTAACATCTCTCCTGAATGATCAGGCCAAAATCTGAGACTATGCCCCCTGGTTCTAGAATTCTTAACCAATGGAAATATTGTACACGGTCTTTCCCTGTTAATACAGAATAGAAGCCCTACAGCTCAGAAAGAGGCTATTTGTCCCATTGAGTCTGCCATGACGCTCTGAAGAACATCCCACCCAGACTTTGTCAAGCTTCCTTTGTGATTTGAATGTCTGGCTGCACTTTAGGTGTCATCTTCAGAAACATAATGCTCCTGGCAAACTGACAGTCTCACTAACATTCAGCCCTTCTAAGGCAGCATAAATTATGCCCTTGATTTCCTATCTATCACGTAATTAGTACAGGATTTCCTCGGAAAGGCCCGGGTTCAATTCCCGCCTCAGGCGACTGACTGTGTGGAGTTTACACGTTCTCCCTGTGTCTGCGTGGGTTTCCTCCGGGTACTCTAGTTTCCTCCCACAGTCCAAAGATGTGCAGGTTAGGTGAATTGGCCATGCTAAATTGCCTGTAGGGGTAAATGTAGGGGTATGGGTGGGTTGCGCTTCGGCGGGTCGGTATGGACTTGTTGGGCCAAAGGGCCTGTTTCCACGCTGTAATGTAATCTAATCTAATATCTGAGTGACAGTGTATTACACTAGCCTATGTATCTGGAAACAGAGAGTATGTGGTGGATGCTAAAGTAGCCAGCAGAATTGGATGCTGGGGTGTCTGCACAACTAATATTTAACAAGCACCTAGATGGTTACACGAATGAGAAGGGTTTAAAAGGGAAATGGGCCAAATGCTGGCAAGTGTGACTAGATTAACTTCGGATCTGGTCAGCATGGACGAGTTGGACCGAAGGGTCTGTTTCCATGCTGTACAACTCTATGATCCTAAGCTGCCGCAACATAAGCTTCTGGCCACCATCTGGTTATCCTGTTATTTGCTGACCACCTCACTCCCACCAACCCCTATGCTGCAGTTGGCTGCTATCTCCTCCTCTCACTACTGGCTGTAAGCCACTTCACTGTTAGCTGTGTCTCTCACTACATGGCTCACAATTTAGGGCTCTCTCTGAGCATAGTCACTGTGCCACCTAGTGGTGGTGTTGGCAACAAATGCAGACATTGGGAAGATTAAACAAATGGATTCAGATAATTCTGAGGGGGAGCAATCACAGTCAAGTTTCTATTCATCTTTATTAGTTTACTGTTAGAACTGAACATGTTACTTTTGGCCAATAACTTTGACCCTGTGCCCTTCAGACATGTGGAATGTACCTGAAATCCAACAGTTCCCTTGTACTGCACAATATTGGTGGAAGTCAAACTATCCTCCTGCCTTTTAACAGCAGTAATTGCTATACAGAGGAACCTCAATTATGTGGCATGTGATTATCCAAATTTCAGATTATCTGGCAAGATCGCAAGATCCAGATGCTTAGCTAAACTATTATCTGGTATTCGATTATCCGAACATTTGATTATCCAACAGAATACTCCCTGCCAAGTCCCACAGCTACCTGGATTACACCTCTTCCCACCCTACTTCCTGCAAAAATGCCATCCCGTATTCCCAATTCCTCCGCCGTATCTGTTCCCAGGAGGACCAGTTCCACCACAGAACACACCAGATGGCCTCCTTCTTTAGAGACCGCAATTTCCCTTCCCACGTGGTTAAAGATGCCTTCCAACGCATCTCATCCACATCCCGCACCTCCACCCTCAAACCCCACCCCTCCAACCGTAACAAGGACAGAACTCCTCCCTCCCTACCACCCTGTGCTCACTTTCCACATCACCAACCTTTGCATTAACCACATTATCTGCCGACATTTCCGCCACCTCCAAACGGATTCCACCTCCCTCCCCACACCGTTCTGCTTTCCACAAAGACCATTCCCTCCATGACTACCTGGTCAGGTCCAAGCCCCCCCGACAACTCACCCTCCCTTGCCACCGCAGGAATTGCAAAACCTGCACCCATAACTCCTTCCAAGGCCCCAAAGGAGCCTTCCACATCCATCAAAGTTTCACCAGCACATCTACCAATGTCATTTATTGTACCTGTTGCTCCCGATGCAGTCTCCTCTACATTGGGGAGACTGGACGCCTCCTAGCAGAGCGCTTTAGGGAATATCTCCAGGACACGCACACCAATCAACCCCACCGCCCCATGGCCCAACATTTCAACTCCCCCTCCCACTCTGCCGAGGACATGCAGGTCCTCGGCCTCCTCCAATGCTCCTCCCTCACCACCCGACGCCTGGAGGAAGAACGCCTCATCTTCTGCCTCGGAACACTTCAACCCCATGGCATCAATGTGGACCTCACCTGTTTCCTCATTTCCCCTCCCCCCACCTTACCCCAGTTCCAACCTTCCAGCTCAGCAACGTGCTCATGACTTGTCCTACCTGCCAAATCTCCCTTCCCACCCTCCCCTCTGACGGTGGCTCAGTGGTTAGCACTGCTGCCTCACAGCACCAGGGTCCCAGGTCAGATTCTGGCCTCGGGTGACTGTCTGTGTGGAGTTTGCACATTCTCCCTATCTCTGCATGGGTTTCCTCCCACAGTCCAAAGATGTGCAGGTCAGGTGAATTGGCCATGCTAAATTGCCCATAGTGTTAGGTGCATTGGTTAGAGTTAAATGGGTGTGGGTGGGTTACTCTTCAGAGGGTCGGTGTGGACTGGTTGGGCCAAAGGCCCGTTTCCACACTGTAGGGAATCTAATCTAATCTAATCTATCACTTCCATCCCCACCCCCATTCACCTATGTACTCTTTGCTACCTTCCTCCACCCTCCTCTCTGACCTATCATCTCCATCCCCACCCCCATTTACCTAGTGTACTCTTTGCTACCTTCTCCCCAGCCCCCCCCGCCCACTTATCTCTTCACCCTGGAGGCTCCCTGCCTCCATTCCTGATGAAGGGCTTTTGCCCGAAACGTCTATTTTCCTAGTTTGTGCGAAGATTTGTAGCTCGGGTGCTCGTTGTTGTGGTTCTGTTCGCCGAGCTGGAAGTTTTTGTTGCAAACATTTCGTCCCCTGGCTAGGCGACATCATCAGTGCTTGGGAGCCTTCAGCGAAGCGCTTCTTTGATGTTTCCTCCAGTGTTTATAGTGGT
>NC_057722.1:79467695-79499036 GCF_004010195.1 Chiloscyllium plagiosum | reverse complement strand
GCCGAGCTGGAAGTTTTTGTTGGAAACGTTTCGTCCCCTGGCTAGGCGATATCATCAGTGCTTGGGAGCCTCCTGCGAAGCGGCAGGGACAGACCACTATAAACACCGGAGGAAACATCAAAGAAGCGCTTCGCAGGAGGCTCCCAAGCACTGATGATGTCGCCTAGCCAGGGGACGAAACGTTTGCAACAAAAACTTCCAGCTCGGCGAACAGTCTATTTTCCTGCTGCCTGACCTGCTGTGTTTTTCCAGCACCACTCTAATCTAAACTCTGGTTTCTAGCACCTACAGTCCTCACTTTTGCCGAACAAAAGATAACAACCAGCCATGTTAATAAGGGAGATGACCAGTCAGATCCAAGTTGACCAGAAAATGTCACACCAAGATCAGATTCATCACATTCATACCAATCCAAGCTGATCAGCGAGATCAATAGGTTGTTTTAAAGAAATATCTTATTGGAATTCAATTTTGATTTTCCAATGTCACTGCTCCCATTGCTTTACTCTAAACGCCATTTGCACATTGATCTCCAGCCCCTCACCCATCCCAACTTAACCATTCCTGCTGGTTCTTGTTGCTCCTGCCCTACATTTTCAAACCTTCCTGTACTGTCTCAGTAGCATGCCTGGCCAATCCTGATCCCAGGCCATACCATGTCACAGCATAGCATACCAAGTATCCAGTGTTTCCTGAGCTGTTGACCCAACCTTGTTGGCCCAGCTCTCCACAACAAATACCTCTGTGCATTTTCTCACCATTATCCCCAACACCCATGCTTGTCAATAAACTTATTTAATTACCTACCCATGCTCCTACAAGTGTCATTACACAATACCACCTGGCCCTTATGTTCCCACACCTTGGGATGAGTTTTCTCCTCCAATCAAACCCTGACTTTCAGGGCTCCTAATCGCCAAACCCCCAGTGCTCCTAAAGTTGCATATACAGTATTCTGTCTTACTTCTTACAGGTGCTGCAACAACCCTCACAATTTATACCACTTCTGCAAGACTCCAGATCCTCTTCCTTCAATATTACAATCCATATATACTACTATATGTGGTTCCTACAACCTGTGTCCTACGTACCTGCAACTTGGAACATCTCCCCCCCCCCCATCTTCCTCTGTATCCTGTGCTTCATAGAAAGGTAAGAGATAACATTAACTATACTGTTAAACTGTCAAGAATACAGATTTACAGTTACAATGCAATCGCACACAAATTGAATTATATTACCAGCCCGTTGATTAAATGTGTTAAATAACATGAGCTGACATATTTTCTTGACTCTCAGGTGAGCAAAATTACAAATAACATATATTCGTAAGTTTTATACATGTTGTCAGTTGGATTTCATTGTCGGAAGTCATGAACAAGGGATTGCAACTGTAGTAGTATGGGGATGAAAAATTCAAAACTAACACCAATGGCTAAAAAGCCCAAACAAAATGTGTGGCAGCATTCATTCACAGACAGGATTGTGTAACAGAGCCTGAGCTACACTGAAATTTACATATTGAGCAGAATTGACTTATCACCAACACATTTGACATAAAGGAATGGGATAATAAACTTTGAACTCTCATTAGCAAGCCCCAAAGATTATAACAAGATATCATGATTTATGGACAATACAAATGGAACAAGCAGCAGAGTCAAGTAAGAACAACTAAATTGCCCTGAATTTTTTTTGAAAATCTTTCAGTCACCTTTCGGTTTTCATTATATAAAAGGACTTACTAATGAAAATCTGATTTGTAACATAGTGAAAGCATATCTGGATTAAACAGCATAAGCCCCAAAAGCAGGCATTGACTTTCACTCATTTATTGTGCTGCAGACAGGATGTTAAATTCATGTTGTTTGCTGATTTTGTGCACCTATATGTAGTCAGTGCTACCTATACTGTCAATACACTTTACATATTAGCAAGAGACCAAAATATTGCGAATGGCAATAATTGTAGCCTGTATCTCTTAAAAGGTGAGGTATGCCAAGTCTATTGGAAATGGCGTGGGGAAATTCATTGGGTTGAACTGGTGGTAATTGTTTCTGGGTCCTCCTCTCTCCTGTTCTTTCAGCTGATGGTGACCGTCTCTGGGTCTTCTCTCACTCGTAAACTTGGCTGCCTGCAGAAATTCATCTCCATTCACCATGTACTTCATGGTGACATGCAAGCTATGATCCTCACCACAGACCCAATACAAGTGCAAAGTGGGGTCAAGCAGGAATGCGTCATAGCACCAGGAATGTGTCACCATACTGGCACTACTCACCATATTCCTCGTTGCAACACTCCACCCCACTGCCAAGAACCTCCCTGGAATTAACCTACAGGACAGGCAGGAAACTGTTCCACCTTTGATGTCTTAGGCCAGAACTAAGGTTACCCTGTCTCCTGTCAGTAAGGTCCAGTACATGGACAATACCTGTGTGATTGCATACTCAGAGGCTGAGCTACAAACCATCATTGACACATTCACTAAGATATAGAAGAGAAGGGACCTCAGACTAAACATCTGGAAAATAAAAAAGGTTCTCTACCAGGCCTCTCCTGCCATACAACACTGCACCCCAATCATCAAAATCCATGGTGAGCCCCTGGACAACGTGGATCATTTTCCATACCTCAGCAACATCCTTTTAAGTGCAAACAAAAACTGATGAAGAAATCCAACAATCGACTCCAATGCACCAATGCAGCTCATAACTACCCGAGGAACAGAGTGTTCAAAGACAGAGACCTCGAACTCAACACCAACAGATCAACCATGGTGCCACCCTCCATGGATCAGAAACATGGATCATGTACAACAGATACTTCAAATCCATGGAGAGTTATCATCAATGCTGCCATCGTAAAAACCTGCAAATCCATTGGTAGGCTAGATGTTCAATGTAAGCGTCTTCCCGCAGGCTAATATCCCTGGTATTGAGGCACTGGTCATGCATGAGTAGCTCCAATTGGTGGGTCACATTGTTCATGTACCAGTACAAGATTCCCTAAACAAATGCTATACCCTGAGCACTGGAGTGATCCCTAGAATCATATAACTCCTACAGTGTGGAAGCAGGCTATTCTGCTCATCAAGTCCACTCTGCCTTTCCGAAGAGCATCCTACCCAGACCCATCCCCCAACCCTGCATTTTCCACGGCTAACCTACCTAACCTGCACATCTTTGGACTGTGGGAAGAAACCACAGCACCTGAGCAAACCCACACAGACACAGGGAGAATGAGCAAACTCCACACAGACAGTTGTCTGAGGCTGGAATCGAATCAGGTCCCTGGCGCCGTGAGGCAGCAGTGCTAACTACTGAGCCACCGTGGTGCACTTGGCAGAAGAAACACCACAAGGATACCTTGGAAGTCTCTCTAAACAAATGCACCATCCCTAATGATATGTGGAAATTGCTTGCTCTTGAACAAACAAACTTAAAAGCATTGTCTAGATACCAACCACTTCAAGCATCACTGATTGGAGCACATCAAGGCCAGGCACAAGCAGCTGAAAGAACTTGCAAAGTCTAGAGCATCCCACCCAACCGGGTCATCAAATACCACCTACCTCAACTGTGGAAAGTTTGTGGCTCTAGGAAACTGAGCTACAAGTGCAGGACAGGGGCTAGGCAAGTAAATAGCCTCCCATCTTCCAATTGTCAGCCAACCATCTATAAAGCATAAGTCAGGAGCGTGATGGAAGAATCTCTAATTGTTTGGAAGAGTGCAGCCCCAACAACACTCAAGTAGTTTAATGGAATCCTGAATAAAGCAGCCTGCTTGTTAGCAACCCATCTAACCACCTTAACAAACATTCCTTCATTACTGATACATTGGCAGCAGTGTGTACCATTTGCAAAATGCACTCCCGTGTCTCACCAAGTCTTGCTTTGCATACCAACAATCTAAACCATCTCAAAGTAGATGCAAAGGAACATCACTTCATGTAAATACTATTCAAAGCCAGTCTATTCTCACTTGGAATTAGATCGCCATCCATTTATGGATCAAAATCTTAAAACTCCCTTTCAGACAGCAGTATAAATGTCCCCACATCCCGAGGATTGCAGCAGCTAAAGAAGGTAGCTCACCATTACCTCTTCCAGGGCAACTAGGACAAATAACGTCACCTACTACTCTCATCCAACATACCACTCCGTCATCACCTCCCCTGTGGACTTTTGTTGTTGTTTTTCACAAATAAGTGGCTTTCCTCCAATCATCAAATCACCATAACTTTTTTTTGTTTTTAAGTATTAACCATCATCCAGGACTGCTTTTTTAAAAAAAATACCAGGCCTGCTTTATTTTTTTTAATAACCAGATGTGTTATTGGCCACAACTGAACAGCTTTCACACTACCAAATGACAGTGACTTTGTTTTTTAAACCACTAACAGTCACCAGTAAATTACCCGTGTAGCCAATTAGAAATTTACAAGCAAAGCCCATTTCAGGGAATGCGAACCATCAAACTGAGGGAGGAGTCAGGGGAGCGGGATGATCTGGCTGAGCTGGCAGTCTAGGTGTTCAAACGTAGCATGAGAAAGCGGTCGTTAAAACAAAGCTTGCATGTTCCTCTTCACATATAGGATAATGCTGGATATGACAACATGAGTAGACAACTTGACAACAGTGGAACTACTGATGGGCTGACACCTTTCGACTAGGCTTAGCCTGACATTCCCAAAAATTTCTGAATAGATTAATTGTAATGTAAAGCAGAACTGGGGGCTGGGAGACCCTGTGAATGTGTATAGGGTATAAGCAGGTTGGTAAAGAGTTAGGTTCTGAGTTTTGTGAAACAAGAGGTTCAGTTGAGCATGACTCAGATCAGATAAGACCTTGTAGTTAACAATGGGGTACTGGAGGTAAGGGTAATGGGTATCAAGGTGGAAAAGCATTCATTATGTAGAGCCATTTAACAAGATGAGGTAGCATTCAGTATGAGGTCAGTGTAACAAGGTGAAAAGTATTCATTATGTGAAGCTAGTTCTTCATCATGTAGCAGCAGATGGCTTAATCTTTACTATTGACACTTGCTGATCGTAACGGTCACCCAATTAATATGTATGTTGCCATATCTGGATGCTCCTCCCTGTAAAATGACTATATACTGTAGTTCATTGAGAAACTGCTGTTCCAGAGAAGATCTTGAACTCATGTCTCTTGTGCACATGGGCGATCATTCTCTCTCCCTCTGAGGCCTGGAATAAAGATGATGGATGTAAAACTACACCGTCTCTGGTAAAACTACACCATGTCTGAGCGTCTTGCTTCAACTGAGGGGGCAATGGGACAACAACCCGGGTTCAAGTCCCACCTGCTCCAGAGGAGTTTATTGAGATTTCTGAACAGGTTGATTAGAAAATAATAAAGCTCAGGAGGGTTCTTTTGGTGCATCGGTAATGTCTCTATCTCTGGGCTAGGAGGACTGGGTCCAAGTCCAACCGGTTCCAGAGGTGTGTCATTATACCTCTGTACAGGATAATTAAAGAACAAAAAAAAATGAAATAGACCTGGGGTGGGAGGAAGACCATTCGGTTGTGTGCGATAACACTTCTGGATGTAAAACAAAAGTAGACCAAGTGGTTAATAGTTAAAAACAAAAACAAAAGTCATGATGATTTGGTGTGGGAAAGCTGTTTAAGTTGTGTGGAACAGCACTTCTGGCTATGAAAAAAAACAGCAGATCCCATTCCCCCTCCAACTCCTTTTTGACTTTGTCCCTTCCCATTCCCGTGACTCTTCCCGGAGTTTGATGGTTTGCATTGCCTGTAACAGGCTTTGCTTTTAAATTTCTAACTGGTTACACGGGTGATACGACCCTTCGAAGAATAACCCACCAAGACCCATTTCCCTCTGACTAATGTCCCTAACATGAAGGGCAATTTAGAATGGCCAATTCACCTGGCCTGCATATCTTTGGACTGTGGGAGGAAACCGGAGCACCCGGAGGAAACCTATGCAGACACGGAGAGAATGTGTAAACTCCACACAGACAGTTGCCAGAGGCTGGAATCGAACCTGGGACCCTGGTGCGTGAGGCAGCAGTGCTAACCACTGAGCCACCATGCTGCCCCACCAGATGAGCTTTTCCAACAACTGATAATAGATTCCAGGTTATTATAGACGGAGGACGAGGACGAGGACGAGGACGAGGACGAGGATCGACATTTCGGGCATAAGCCTGCTCCTCAGATGCTGCCTGACCTGCTGTGCTTTTCCACAGTGTCCACTCTGGGGTGTAGTCTATCTGGTCCAGGTGATTTATCCACCTTCAGGCCATTCAGTTTTTCTAGCAACTTCTCCTTGGTGATCATCACCATATTCAGCTCTGCCCCCTCACTCTCTTAAATGTTTGGAATACTACACATATCATCCACCATGAGGACTGATTCAAAGTACTTATTTCACTTCCTCAGTCATTTCCTTGTTCCTCACTATTATCTTTCCTAGGTCATTTTCCAGCAGTCCAATTCCCACTTTTGCCTCTCTTTTGTCTGTTATTTATCTAAAGAAATTCTTACAGTCTTCCTTTATATTGTTGCTACCTCACGCTCATGTTTAATCTTCACACTCCTTATTTCTTTTTACTTGCCCTGTAACTTTCTATTCCTCCCGTTTCCCACTGCCCTTCACCACATTATACACTTTCTCTTTTATGCTATCCCTGATTTCCATCGTCAGCCATGGTTGCCTCATCTTCCATGTACCAAGCTTCTTTTTCAGAGGTATGAATTTTTGTTGGCTCCTGTTATGGACTAGGCCAGACCACTCAAAACATTCTTAAACAGACAGCCCCAGACCATAACTTTGCAATTTGTTTCGTACGTGCACAGTGAAAATTACCCAGAGTTAGATAGCTAGGTTGACTACTTGATTTTAAAACAGACAAAAGTTTATTCACAAAATTACACAATGAAACACAAAAAACAGAATAAAGAACCCCTACAGAACTCAGCCTATCCAACTAGACTTAATTATGCTGTTCCGAATATACACAAACGGTCCCAATAAGCAAACTCCCTTTAAAAGCCAGTATAAATGGAACACATGCTTACACGTTGAAGTTGAGAGGCAGAAAGTGAGAGAGAGTTTCCACACAGCTCCCTGTTGAACTTCCCAGTTGAAGACTGAACTAAACTGCTCAGCTCAGCTCGGGAGCTGACCACTCCCCTTTCTTTATACTTCTAAAACCTGACCACTTTGGTCTGAAGTCTCATCTGTTTACATACAAACAAAAGGCCTATCAAAATCCTTTTCATCTCTGTACCAAACCAGACTGATCAGAGCCCGGCCCGGTTTATTGCCCCCTGAAACAAGTTCAAGGACAAAGTCTCCTTGAGCCAAGGAATGGCTTTTAGAAAAAAAAAAGGACTAGCTTTGTGGCACCTCTCCCTTTAAAAAAAATGAACCATCAATACCAAAAGATGGCTTCATTTTTCACCCTTCAAAACCCGGTTAGTACTCTAAACACACATTCTGGATAAGTGGTGCTGGAAGAACACAGCAATTCAGGCAGCATCCGAGGACAGGCAAAATCGATCTGCCAAGGATATGGAGGTGCTGGGCCTCCTCCACCGCCACTCCCTCACCACCAGACGCATGGAAGAAGAATGCCTCTCTCTGCCTTTATTCCTGATGAAGGGCTTTTGCCCGAAACATCGATTTTGCCTATCCTCGGATGCTGCCTGAATTGCTGTGTTCTTCCAGCACCACTGATCCAGAATCTGGTTTCCAGCATCTGCAGTCATTGTTTTTACCTCTAAACACACATATACACTGTAATAATGAGAAACATACAAACATGCACAACCCCATGCAAATTCAGGCTGTGGCACACCTGCCACCGAATGCCTCATCTCGAGTCTCGATAACGCATCAACAATCACATTTGTGCGACCTGCCACATACACAATTGTCAAATTGAATGGCTGCAACAAGAAGCTCCATCTAAACAGGTGGCACGGTGGCACAGTGGGGGGCAGCACAGTGGCACAGTGGTTAGCATTGCTACCTCACAGTGCCGCAGACCAGGGTTCAATTCCCGCCTCAGGCGACTGACTGTGTGGAGTTTGCGCATTCTCCCTGCGTCTGCATGGGTTTCCTCTGGGTGCTCCGGTTTCCTCCCACAGTCCAAAGATGTGCAGGTCAGGTGGATTGGCCATGCTAAATTGCATTAGTCAGGGGTAAATGGGTCTGGGTGGGTTACTCTTCGGAGAGTCAGTGTGAACTGGTTGGGCCGAAGGGCCCGTTTCCACACTGTAGGGAATCTAATCTAAACAGTCTGGCATTTCTGTCCTCAAATTTTTCCACAAATGTCAATGGGTTATGATCAGTGTATACGATTGTCTCAGATGTACTGCTGGTAATATAAACACTGAAATGTTGTAATGGCAACACCAAGGTTAAAGTCTCTTTCTCCATCGTTGAATATTTCTGTTGATGAACTTTCAACTTCCTAGAAAAGTACCAGATAGGTCTTTCTATTCCTTTGTCATTCTCCTGCAGGAGCATCACACCAACACCCGTAGCACTGGCATCGATAGTCACCTTGAAAGGTTTCATGTAATCCATTGTGGCTAATACTGGGGCAGTGGTTAACACAGTTTTTAGGCTGTCAGATGCCCTTTGACAGTCCACTGTCCACTGAAACTTCTTGCTTTTTTTTTTAAAAAACAATTCAGTGAGTTGAGCAGCCACGCTGCTAAAGTTTGGTACAAACTTTCGGCATAATCCGCTCAACCCCAGGAATTGTAGTACTGCTTTTTTGTCGATGGTGTGGGAAATTCCCCAATTACTTTCATTTTCGCATCCCATGGGGCCATTTATCCATGTCCAATAACATGGCCCAGCAAAGTGACTTCTGAAGTCAATTGAACAAGTCCGATAAATGCTGTAAATGTTCCTTCCATGAATGACTAAAAATCACGTCAGATATACACCACAGTTGGGTAATCCGGCAATGACCTTATTAGTCAGTCTCTGAAATGCGGCTGGAGCATTTTTCATACCAAATGGCATGACTTTGAACTGATATAGTCCATTTGGAGTTATGAAAGCCAAAATTGCCTTTGCTCTCTCTGACAGAGATACTTGCTAGTAGCCTCTGTGCAAGTCCAACTTAGAAATGTAAGTTGCTTGTCCCACTTTTTCGACACAGTCCTCCAGCGATGGAATTGGATACGCATCAGTCTTTGTAACCACTTGACTTAGCGATAGCCCACATGTAATCGTTGGGTACCATCTGGCTTTGGCATCATGACTCTGGGTGAGCTCCAGTCACTGCAACTCACTTCGATTATGCCATCTCGGAGCAGGCCTGCTATCTCCTTCTGAACCTGCGCCAATTTTAGAGGGTATGCCTAGAAGGATGTTGCTTAATTGGAACAGCATCTCCTATATCTACATCATGCACTTCCCAGTTTATTTCTACATATCTCCTCATGTGATGGTAATAACTCTTTCAGGTCATTTCGATTTTCTTGTGGAAATTAACTCAATAATTTATCCCAATTTTTGATAATTTCCTCATTGTCCAATTTGATTTGAGGAGTGTATAATTCAAAATCCTTTGAACTTGGTTCTTTCTTCTGTGCTGTAATCATTAACACCTTCTAATCTTGCTTTCCTTCCCTATCAAAATACCTTTTGAGCATAATCACATGCCACACAGAGATTTCTTCCTGTCTGGAGTCCTTATCAAGTAGTTCGCCTCACTCAATTTGATAAGGTCCCCTAAACCTTGCATTTCTAGGCTCACCTGTTACTGGAAGTAACACCAATACCTTATCCCCAATTGCAAAATTACGAATTTGAGATTTCTTATCCACTTCCTGTTTAATTGTATGCAGTGATACTTTTAAATGCTGTCTAGCAAACTCTCCAGCTCTATTTAATCGTTCTCTAAGATTTGACCCATAGTCCAAATGAGTGGCCTCTGAATACGGACTTGTTCCTTTTGCTTAATCAATTTTTGTAGTCCTCTTACTTCATGTCCAAAAATTAATTCACATGGACTGAATTTGGTTAATTCATTTGGTGCATTTCTGATTGCAAAACGTACAAATGGAACTTCCTTATCCCAATCATCTGGAAATCCTGACCATAGCCCTCAACATGGTCTTCAGTGTTTAATACTATTTCTCTAGTGCTCCCTGCGATTCCGGATGGTACGCAGTAGATTTGAATTAAGTTATCCCCAAATTATCCATAACCTCCTTGAATAGTTGGGATTGCCTCTAGAAATCTAATCGACACATCCATTACTGTTAATAGATACTTATTCCCACTTATTGTTTGAGGTGGGGACCTCCGCAGTGAATCAAGACTCTTGTGAAAGGTTCCTCAAATGCTGGAATAGGTATTAAAGGTGCAGGTTTTATTACTGCCTGTGGTTTTCCTATTATATGACACATCTGGCAAAATTCAACTTCACCTTTGTGATTGTGGATGAAGGGCTCCAGCCTGAAACATCGATTTTCCTGCTCATCGGATGTTGCCTGTCCTGCTGTGCTTTTCCAGCAATGCACTCTCAACACTACATCTTTGTGCAGTCCAGGCCAGTAAAAATATCTTTGTATTTGGCCTGAGTTTTCCTCACCGCCAAATGACCTCCAAGTGGTAGCTTATGCACCACCTCCATTCTATACTCTACTGGCAAAACAATTTGATGAATCTCTGCCCATTTCTCATCTGCTTGACTGTATCATGGTCTCAATTTCCTCATTAAGATATCATTTGTGAAGTAATAACACATAGGAAAGCATTCTCTGAAAATGCCTTTTGATATAACGGTTTAAACTCCTCATCTTTCTCCTGTAATTCAATCAGCTTAGCAAAGCTAAAGATACTGGCACGTTTACCTATTTGCTCCTTCTCTGTTTCACTTATCTGATCAAAATAAGTTTCGGATAACACTATGTCAGTTTCCTTATCTGTGTCTTTTGATCTTTCCTGCTTCAGCTTGTGCCTGTGATCTTGTGATACATAATCACAGAAAATTCCTGGATAAACCTTCTCCATGTCTTCAGTGCCTATGTCACCACTGGTGTTTCAACTAGAGTAGGCAGCACGCCTACTGGTGAATCAGCTATATCGTTAGCAAGGACAAACTGTATTCCTGGAGCTGACAGTTTGTTCAGTACTCCTACCACAAATTCTCCACTCTTCTCTGGACTCTCTAGCCTCACCTTACATAATTGAGCACTTTTTGTCTCACCATGAATTCCTGTTAAAAGTTCCTTTTCTGGCAACAGTCCTTCGGGAGAGCATATCTCCTCATCCTTCAGCATTATAGACTGAAAGGATCCTGGACTATGTGAATAAACTTTACCCTTGCATGTATATTTTAAAGCAGATCTGGCACTTCCTTCTTAACCAACTTCTGATCATCTTGTAACACTCTCAGGCAGTTGTCTAGCTTCCCTTGTGCTTTTTGTTACTAGTCCAACAAAACTTCCAGGTTTGTCTGGATTTTCTAAATCTGGCTTTCTCCTAGCCTACCAAAACTTATTTCGTGTGGCCCACTTTATTACAATGAAAACACTGGAGGTTTTTAACTTCTTTGTACCCCTCAAGGGTTTCTGTTTTACCCTGTGGTAAATTATCATTATGGTCTTCACTGAGATCCACCTTTCCACGTGAGGATTTATCTTTGCCCCAATTTCTATCCCTCATGGACTAAAATTGATTCTGGAAGCCAAACCATGTTTTATGGACCAGCTCATAATCATCAGCCACTTCAGCTGCCAACCTTGCTATTTTAACTCTCTGCTCTTCCACAGGAGTTTGCACTACTTCCTCACTAAGCCTACCTTCAGTCTTTATCTCCAGCCTTTTAAGCTGACTTTCCTTTTTAAGTATCAGTTTTTAAAGTTTCTTTCTCTGCTCTCTCTTTTTCCCTCTCTTCTGCTTTTAATCATAACTCAAACTGTTTCATTTCTGCTGCCCATTCCTTATCTCTCGCCTCTAACCCAGGCTGCTTCATTTGCAACTGAAGTCTTGCCATCTTTATAGATTCTGATGGTATCTCCAACAAGTTTAAATGCTGTGCTACTGCTGTAATTATCTCTCCTTTCCTCACAGAAGCAGACAGTCCCAATTCCTCCAGCTTTTCTACTCACTCTTATAACTTGGTCTTATTCACTTGTTGAAAAACTTCCAAAGTCATCACATCCACATCCAGAAAACTCTTGGTGACTGAAAGGGCCATTACTATCCCAATCTTTGTCTATCCAACCAAACCAACACCTGAAATAAAGACACTAGCACCAACCACTCACTGTTTAAAATCCCACAAAGAGCCCTGAATCTGTTATGGACTAGGCTAGACCACTCAAAACATTCTTAAGCAGGCATCCCCAGACCATAACTTTACAATTTGTTTTGGTACGTGTACAGTGAAAATTACCCAGAGTTAGATAGCTAGGTTGACTACTTGATTTTAAAACAGACAAAAATTTATTCACAAAATTATGCAATGAAATACAAAAAACAGAATACAGAACCCCTACAGAACTCAGCCTATCAAACTAGGCTTAATTATGCTGTTCCAAATATACACAAACTGTCCCAATAAGCAAACTCCCTTTAAAAGCCAGTATAAATGGAACACATGCTTACACGTTGAAGTTGAGAGGCAGAAAGTGAGAGAGAGTTTCCACACAGCTCCCTGTTGAACTTCCCAGTTGAAGACTGAACTAAAACTGCTCAGCTTGAGAGCTGACTGCTCCCCTTTCTTTATACAGGTCACTTCTAAAACATGACCACTTTGGTCTGAAATCTCATCTATTTACATATAAACAAAGGGCCTATCAAAATCCTTCTCAACTCCATACCAAACCAGACTGATCAGAGCCCGGCCCGGTTTATTGTCCCTTTGAAAAAAATCAAGGACAGAGTCTCTTTGAACCAAGCAACAGCTTTGTGACACTCCTGAATTACTCAGAGTCAGAGAGGGACAGCACAGAAACAGACCCTTCGGTCCAACCCGAGCATGCCAACCAGATATCCCAACCCAATCTAGTCCCACCTGCCAGCACCCGGCCCATACCCTGCCATTGCTGTTCTACTGTCTTTCCTGTGAGGCTCCTCTCTGCCCAGCTCTTCCTTCGTGCCTCTGTAGTTGCCTTTTCTCAGCTGTAATACTGTTACCTCTGATTCTATCTTCTCCCCCTCAAATTTCAGAATAAATTCCCCATTGCTCAGAAGGGAAGGGTGGAGAAGAGCAGAGCAATAGTTATTGGGGACTCGATAGTTCAGTGTTTATCGAGTTCAGTGTTTAATATTATTTCTCTAGTGCTCCCTGCGATTCAGGATTTTAGTAAGGCGTTTGATAAGGTTCTCCATGGTAGGCGACTGCAAAAAATACGGAGGTATGGCATTGAGAGTGAGTTGGAGGTTTGGATTAGGAGTTGGCTGGCTGGAAGAAGACAGAGGGTAGTAGTTGATGGCAAAGGTTCAAACGTATGGAGTCAGCTATTACAAGGGGGCATAGCTTTAAATTAAGGGGGGTAGGTATAGGACAGATGTTCGGGGTAGGTTCTTTACTCAGCGAGTCGTGAGTTCATGGAATGCCCTGCCAGTAGCAGTGGTGGACTCTCCCTCATTATGGGCATTTAAGCGGGCATTGGATAGGCATATGGAGGAAAGTGGGCTAGTGTAGGTTAGGTGGGCTTGGATCAGCGCAACATCGAGGGCCAAAGGGCCTGTACTGCGCTGTATATTTCTATGTTCTAGAGTGCAGTGAACTCCAAGAAACTGAGTAAGTTTGAGACGAGTTGGACCAAAGGGTCTGTTTTCGTGCTGTACTCTATAACAGGCAGATTTGTAATTCATAATGGGTTAAAGGGGTTTGGAGAATGGGCATGCAAGTGGAGTTGAGGTTGAGATGAGATCAGCCATGGCAGACTCAGTGGCTAAATCCCACATTCCTGTCCTTATGTTCTTATCTTCAGTTTCCTTTTACTCTTCAAAATCCTTCAATGTACTACTCCCCACAATCAGTGTACACCTTTCTCAGATCTCAATGTTTGAATCCTTCCAATCAAATTTCTGTTTCTGCCAGTTACCAAACACAATCTGGCTCAGTGTCACAAATGGCACCTGTGTGATCTTAAAATTAACCAGTCATGTTCAGAGAATCACCTGCATTGGCTTTTCCTGCTGTTGCCTCTGGTGTCCCAAATAACCTAGCTCTCATTCATATGCTGTTCCTCTAAAATATTAATCGGAAAACATAGCTTCTGCGTCACATACAGCGACAACATCCAGCTATGCCTCAGCATCATCTTCCTCAATCACTCCATGGTCTCCAAATGGTCAGATTATTTGTTCAACATCTGGCAGTGGATCAACAGAAATTTCCTTCAACTAAATACAGATAAGACCAAAATCCATTCCCTGACAATTGATTCAATTCCACTCGATGGTAACAATTTGAGGCAGGACCTGCAATTTTGGTGGCACAACTGATCCAGAGATGAGCTTCTGATCACACGGCTATGTCATCGCCAAGGCTGTCTACTTCTTCATTTACAGCATTGTTCAACTTTGCTTTTTCACTCATTCACTCTTGTCTTTCTTACCTCCAGTCAAGCTCTTGATGTCTCTAATCAACCTGTCCAGAAATGTTACTACAGACCTCTGGAGCAGGTGGGTCTTAAACACAGGCCTCCTTACTAAGAAAGACGACACTACCAATGCACCACACTATGCTTTCTGAAAATCCTGCAATCATCCAAAGTTCTGTTGCCATGTCCTCATCCACATGAAGTCTCATTCAAATATCAAATCTTTTGCTCATTGATCTATACTGGCTCCAGGTTAAGAAATGCAAATCCATCCATGGCTTTTTCCCTCCCTATCTCTGTAATTTCTTTCAATCGTCACAGATAACTGTGTTCCTACAACTTCAGTATCTTGAGAAGTTCTCCAACATTTACTGCCAGGACAACAAACTCTAGAATTAGCTACCATAATTCTGTCCTCTTAAGGCACTTCTGAATACCTCCCTGTTTGATCAAGGTTTTGGTTCAAATATGTCCACATCTGGCTCAGTGTCAAATTTCCTTTGATAACACTCCTGTGAATTACTTTGGGACTCTTCACTACTTTAAAGGCACTAGGTGACAGTTGTCCCAGGTCTGAACAAAAAATCTCTACGAGGTGCAATTTAATAAAAGCGCACATGGATAAATGAACTTTTGAGGGAAATAGATGCATTAACATCAAAATTATACAAATTCTGTGAAGCAGCAAAGATGATCAACATAATTCACATTAATAATGAGCAATACTATAGAAACCTAGAACTTTACAGAGTTTAAAAAGAATCTATTCACTTTTTGCCAGCTCTCCAAAAGAGCCATCCAATTAAGTCTTAAATTCTCGCTCACACCTTTTAAAACATGGTTCCCTTAGCATGCAAAACTAAAGATTCAGAACCTAAATAGAAAACCAAAGCTGGAGGAGAAATCTGAATACTACCGTGCGATGCATTCTCTCTCCAATCCAACACAATTAATACGTAAGCTGCATTAAGTGCTCAAAATCAAAAACATCTTGCTCATCTGTAAAAATAAATGCAATATTTCTCCAATCCTAAATTAATGGCTAAAACATTCAGCCTTTCCAACATAGGAAGGATGTGGAGGCACTGGAACGGGTGCAGAGGAGATTTACCAGGATGTTGACTGGTATGGTAGGAAGATCGCATGAGGAAAGGCTGAGGCACTTGGGGCTGTTTTCATTGGAGAAAAGAAGGTTTAGGGGTGACTTGATAGAGGTGTACAAGATAATTAGGGATTTAGATAGGGTTGACCATAAGAACCTTTTTCCACGTATGGAGTCAGCTAGTACGAGGGGGCATAGTTTAAATTAAGGGGTGGTAGGTATAGGACAGATGTTAGGAGTAGATTCTTTACTCAGCGAGTCGTGAGTTCATGGAATGCCCTGCCAGTAGCAGTGGTGGACTCTCCCTCTTTATGGGCATTTAAACGGGCATTGGATAGGCATATGGAGGATAGTGGGCTAGTGTAGGTTAGGTGGGCTTGGATCGGTGCAACATCGAGGGCCAAAGGGCCTGTACAGCGCTATACTTTTCTATGTTCTATGTTCATACTATGATCACTGTCTCCTAAGGGTTCCTTCACCTTAAGCTCCCTTATCAAGTCTGCCCTATTGAACGACACTAAATCCAGTATTGCCTGTTCCCTCATGGGCCCCACCACAAGCTATCCCAAAACACCATCTCATTGACATTCCACAAATTCCTTTTCTTGCAATCCACTGATTTTCCCAGTCCACCTGCATATTGCAATGCCCATGATCACTGTAACTTTGCCTTTCTTACACACCTTTTCTAACTCATGCTGTATCTTGCGCTCCAACTCCTAACTACTATTTGGAGGCCTGTACATAACTCCAACTATGACTTAACCATCGTAGTTCCTCAATTCTACTCACACAGCTTCTACACCATCTGGCCCGACTTCATTTCTTACTATTGATCTAATTCCAATTCTTACTAATAAGGCAATCGCACCCCCTGCACTCATCTGCCTGTCTTTTTGATAGGATGTACATCCTTGGATATTCAGCTCCTAATCCTGATCCCCTTACAGCCAGGTCTCCGTGATGCCCACCACATCAATCTTGCCAATTTCGATCTGCGCCACAAGCTCATTTGCCTTATTCCTTATTCTGCGTGCATTCAGATATATTCTAAGTTAAGGTGTGCGATTTGGCAAGTGAAGTATAATGTATGAAAATATGAAAATGACTATTTTGGCAGGAACAAATGTCAAAAAAAACATATTACCTAAATCAAAATTGAGAAATAACCAGAGAAACTCAGCAGGTCTGGCAGCATTATTTGGAGAAAAAGCATGAGGGGGAAGAGAGAGAGAGAGAGCGCGCGCGAGAGAGAGCGAGAGAGAGCGAGAGCGAGAGCGAAAAAAGAGAGAGAGAGAGCGCGCAAGAATAGCAAAGAGGCAGATATTTTGAAGCATAATGTTGAGCTAGGGAGAAATAAAAGCTGATAATAGAGACATTAGTATGTCAAAATAGTTTGGATGTGATAAAACCTGGGCCAGGGGTTTGGGGTATGTCACGGAGGTGAGGAGGAGTGACAAAAGGAGTTCAAAGGTGGTGTTCAGGTTCTAAAATTGTTGAACTTCATATGGAGTCCTGACGGCTGCAAGATCCCCTGGGAGAAAAAGCGATGCTGTTCTTCCAGCTTGGGCTGAGCCTCACTGGAGCACTGCAGTAGGCTCTAGATGAAAATGTTGACCAGGGAACACTGATGTGTCGAACTGCCAGGCATCTGGAAGCTCAAGGTTATTTTTATCGACAGAACCTAAGTGTTCCGCAAAGCTGTTGCCTTGTCTGCGTTGCAGCACCCCGATGTAGAGGGGACCACATTGTGAGCAGCGAATACAGCAGACTAAAATGAATGCTGTTAAATCACTGCTTCACCCTGAAGATGTGTCTGGAATCCTCTATGGCGAGGGGACAGAAAGTAATTGGGCAAGTGTTGATTCAATGGGAAGTTGCCATGGGGATGTGAGGAGGTCTTGGGAGTGGAAGAAGAGTGGACCAAGGTGTTCCAGAGGGAATGGTCCCTGCAGAATGCTGACAAGGAAGGGGATGAGAACATGTGACTGGTGTGGCTTCCCACCACCCATGGTGGCTTATGGTTCTTTAGTTGCAGATGTTGGTGGGGTGTTAAGTGAAGACCAGAGGACTCCATCACGTGCTTATAGGTGCGAAGAGAAAGGTTGGGAGTAGGTGTGGGAAATGGGTTGAGGGCCCAGTCAACTCTGGTAACGGGGATTCCTTGGTTGACTGAAAAGGGTGAACATTTCTGAGGCCCCTTGTGGAATGTGGCATCATCAGAACAGATGTGACAGAGATGGAGAGCTGGGAGAATGGAATGGAGCCTTTACTGTAAGCAAGGCATGAAAATGTATCATCATCAGAGTAACTGTGGGGGTTGGTAGGTTTGCAGTGGATATCATCAGCCACTCTACCCCCAGAGATAGAAACAGATGTTGAGGAAGGGTAGGGAGGAATCAGAGATAGACCAAATGAAGGTGAGGGCAAGGTGGAAATTAGATGCGAAAATGGATGAATTTTTCCAGTTCCTGATGAAAGGGGGAAGCAACACTGATGATGTCATCCATGTACCGGAAAAGAACTGTGGATAGCAAGTTTTGAGAAGATTTGTAGTTCAGGTTGACGTTCTGGATGTAGGTTTGCTCGTTGAGCAGAAAGGTTCATTTTCAGATGTTTCATCACCATACTAGCTAAAATTCTTCAGGTCAGCCTCCTAATGAAGCACTGGTGGTGTAGCCCGCTTTCTATTTTTATGTTTGAGTTTCCTTGGGCTGGTGATGTTATTTCCCATGGTGACATAATTTTCTATGGTGATGTCATTTCCTATTCTTTTTCTCAGAGGGTGCTAAATAGGATCCAGTAAGAACATTATTTCAATGAGCCACCACACACTGCAGCACAGAGGGACTACGCAGAGCAGAGGAAAATTACCTATACAATGTATTCAAAAAGAATGGGTACCCAATGAACACAGTCCGCTGATTTCTGAGCAACAAACCCAAGCAAGCAGACAAAATACATCCAGCAATCCTAGCCACTCTCCCCTACATCAAAGAGATCTTGGAAATGACTGCCAGACCCCTTGGCATCATGGTAGCCCACAAACCCACCAGCACTCTAAAACAGCAGATAATGAACTTGAAAGACCTTATACAGACAAGCAAAACTAATGTCATCTACAAAATACTTTGCAAGAACTGTAACAAACACTACATTGGACAAACAGACAGAAAACTAGCCACCAGGAAAACTAGCCACAAAACGACATGGCCCACTAATCACTAATATCCTTACATACAGATGAGAAAGGATACCACTTCGACTGAGACAACACATCCATCCAAGGACATGCACGAGAATTCCTAGAAACATTCCAACTGGAACTTTATCAACAAACACATTGACTTGGATCCTATTTACCACCCCCTGAGAAAAAGAATAGGAAATGACATCACCATAGGAAATGATGTCACCATGGGAAATGACATCACCAGCTCAAGGAAACTCAAAACATCTAAATAGAAAGCGGGCTACACCACGAGTGCTTCATTCAGAGGCTTACTGAAGATGTTAGCTAGTATGGTGATGAAACATCTGAAAACAAACCTTCTAGCTCAGCTCCACATCCAAGAGATGTGGATACGCATCTGAGTAAGATTAGAATAAGGAATGTTCCACAAACGCCTCAAAGAAACAGGTATAACTGAGGCCTGTGTGGGGTACCCATGGCCACACATTTGATTTGAAGAAAATGAGAGGAGTTAAAGCAGAAGTTGTTGAAAGTAAGGATGAACTCTGCCAGTGAGAGATGGTGGGTGGGGACAGTTCAGGCCCTTTTCTCCAGGAAGAAGCGGAAAGCCCCAAGACCATCCTGATGGTTTTGGCGTGTCAAGGGATTACATGCCCACGGTGAAGAGGAGGCTGTTGAAGACTGCAAAATGGAAATTCTGAAACTGATATGAAGCATCAGAGGAATCACAGATATAAGTGGGGTGTGACTGGATAAGGGGAGAAAAATTATCAAGATGAGGTAGAAAGAGAGAAATTCAGTGGGGCAGGGGAAGGCAGAAACGAGTCTGCCCAGGCTGTTTGAGAGTTTTGAGAAGGTAGAATGGGATGCACAGGGTTTGGGGGTGGGTGGGGGGTGGAAAGAGAATTGCAATCCCTTTACATGCCATTCCATCTGTAAAAATGGCCCTGAGCTTCCAGTTACCTGCCACCATAACACACCATGTGCTGCCTGGCCAACATTTAAATCTTGGGCCTGCTGCAGTGTGCAAGTGAGGCTCAGCACAAGCTGGAAGAACAGCATCTCATTATGCACATTGGGAACCTGCAGCCTTTAGGACTCAAATCATTTTAGAAGCTGAACACCTCATTCCATGTCCTTTAATTACTCCCACATCCAGGGCCAACTCTTAACACGAGCTATTTTTAGCACAGCCAACCGGTTTTCACCTACTTATGATCCCCATTATCAACTGTTCTCCTCCCCTGGCTTACCATCACCCATCTCTTTGCCTGCCTAACGACCTTTGTCTCTTGGCTCTGCCTCCACCTACCTGCTTACTCCAGCCTCCTATTATCATAATTTCCTAGCTACTATCATTTCTGAAGAAAAGTGACTGGACTGGTATAGACTCTCTCCACACATGTTGCCAGACTTGCTGAGTTTCACCAGTACTTTGTTTTTATTTCAGATTTTTAGTATCTGCAGTGGCTTGCTTTTAGTAAACTATTACTAAATGATGAGTTGTCTTGTGAAGAAAGGTTTGACAGGATAGGCTTGTATCTGTTGGAGTGGCAAATTGAATTAAACATACAGAATTTTGGCTTGACGGGGTGGATATGAAAAAGAAGCTTCCTGTTTTGGAAGACTCTAGAACTAGGTGTTTAAAATAAAGGGAGTCATCCATTTAAGACAGAGATGAGAAGATTTTTTTCTCACCTAGGTTTGAGAGTTTATGGAACTCTCTTCCTTAAAATGTGATGAAAGCAGAATCTTGGAATTTTTTTAAGGCAAAAGTAGATAGATTTTTAAGAAGCAAGGAGGTAGAAGGCAAGTATGTGAAGTAAGCATTCACACTCTTACTGAATGGTGGATTAGGCTCAAGGGGCAGAGTGGCCTACTCATGCTCGTAATTTGTCTACTCAGCAGATCAGGCAGCATCTGTGGCCGGAAGCTGAGTTAAAGGTTCAGGTTGATAATCTGTCAAATACTGTTTCTCTCCACATTACTATCTGATCTGCTGAGGTTTTTCAGCATTTTTTTTGTTCTTATTTCAGGTTTAGTCATCTGCAGAACTGTTCTTTTGTTTGCATGTATCTGCTTTTGCCACAGGAGTAGTTTCAATGAAAGAGACCACAACCAGTTGCTGACTCATGTTGCAAAGAGAGCTGCTGACCTACACCATCAATTTTGCTTTAAGGTCACAATGCACTTACCTTTTGTACGACAGGATTATTTCAAGGCTACCACTGGGAACATCAGTGGAACTCAACTGTTTAAATTACAAAACGTTGAAGCTGTTCTGATTGACATAGGTTGCATGCTATGTAAAACTGTATAAATACAAAATATGACTGACTGGGCTTTTAACAATCCCGCCATTTTATAAATTAATGTGATTGAGATAAATCTAATCTGTCTATCACCCTCAAATGTTTCTTCCATCTCATCTTCCAAAATAAAAGATTAAGGTAGATTAAAATAGAAAAGCCATTGCACTAGGTTTTGGAATTGGGGACCACGTGTAGTGTGTCAAAGTTTGCAGATGACACTAAGTGTGCAGAGGACTCTGAAACTTTGTGGAGGAACATAGATACTTTAAGTGAGTGGGCAAAGATCTGCCAGATGGAGTATAATGTTAACAAACATGAAGTCATCCATTTTGGTCGGAGTAACAGTAAAAAAGGACTATAACTTAAATGGTAAAAAGTTGCAGCATGCTGCTATGCAGAGGGACCTGGGTGTCTTTGTACACGAATCACAGAAGGTTAGTCTGCAGGTACAACAGGTAATAAGGAAGACAAATGGCACTTTGTCCTTCATTGCTAAAGGGATTGAGTTTAAAAGCAGGGAGGTTATGTTGCAGCTGTATAGGGTGCTGGTGAGGCCACACCTGGAGTACTGTGTGCAGTTTTGGTCTCCTTACTTGAGAAAGGACGTACTGGCACTCGGCGGGGCGAAGAGGAGGTTCGCTAGGTTGATTCTGGAGTTAAGGGGGTTGGCTTATGAGGAGAGACTAAGTTAACTGGGATTATATTCATTGGAATTCAGAAGAATGAGGGGAAGGATCTTATAGAAACATAAGATTATGAAGGGAATAGATAAGAAAAAAGTAGAGAGGCTGTTTCCACTGGCAGGTGAAGCTAAGTCAAGGGGGCATAGCCTCAAAATTAGGGGGAGCAGATTTAGGACTGAATTGAGAAGGAACTTCTTCACCCTGAGGGTTGTGAGTTTTTGGAATTCCATGTCCAGTGAAATATTTAAGGCTTCCTCATTAAATGTTGATTAAGCTAAGATAAATAATTTTTTTTGAACAGTAAAGGAATTAAGGGTTATGATGAGAGAGCAAGTAAATGGAGCTGAGTCTACGAAAAGATCAGCCATGATCTAATTGAATGGTGAATAAAGCTCAAAAGGCCAGATGGCCTTCCCCTGCTCCTATTTCTTATGTTCTTATGTTTTCAGTGATGGTGGTGGAAGTGGTGAGAAATTGCAACATAGCAAATACAACAAAAGCTGGTGCTCAAACTAATCTGTAACAGCAAGAACACAGTCCCAAAAAGTGGGATCTGAACATTGGTGGCAAGGTCACGGTTCGCTTTCTCAAGGGCAGTTAGAGATGGCCAACAATGTTGCACTGCCTACTTAAAACACAGCTGTCCATCTAGTTCATGTACAGCTATAGTTCTATTAAAGAAATTCTGGGATTTTTACATAGTTACAGTGAAGTTATGTGATATAGTTCCAAGGAGAAAGTGAGGACTGCAGAAGTGAGGACTTCAGGAAGGGCTTATGCCCGAAACGTCGATTCTCCTGTTCCTTGGATGCTGCCTGACCTGCTGCGCTTCTCCAGCAACACATTTTCAGCTCTGATATAGTTCCAAGTCAGGGCGGCATGCCACTTGAAAGGAAAATGGCAAACGGTAGTTATTCCATGCAGCTTCTTCCCTCGTCTTTCAAGTTTGCACAGATTGTGAAGCTGGAAGGTGGTGAAGAAGATTTGGTGAGTTTCTGCACTGCATTTTGTAGGTAGTGCACACTACCACCACTGCACATCAGTGATGAAGGAAATAAACTTTGTTACTTGACCATCACCTTTCAATGAAACTGAAAGGTTTGCTCTGATTAGTATCGAACTTAAGGTATAAGAGCAGGATTACACCATTCGGCCAATTGAATCTGCTCTGATTTGATCGCAGTTGATATTTTTCTTAACCTCATTCTCTTCCTTCTCCCTGTAACATTTGATCCCCTAACTAATCAAGAATCTTTCTCTCTTAGTCTTAAAAACTCAACGATTAGCTTCTTCAGCCTCTGTGACAATGAGTCCCATAGCTTCACCACCCTCTGACTGAAAATATTCCTCCTCATCTCATTACTGAAGCATCAGTCCTTCACTTGGAGCAAGTGGCATCAGGTTCTAGTCTCTCCTACGACTGGAAACATCTTCACCACGTTCTCTATTCGAGCCTCTCAGTATTCTGTAAATTTGAATCAGATCTCCAATCATCCTTATAAACTTCATCAAGTATTGACTCAAAGTCCTGGACGATTCCTCAAATGACAAGCCTTTCATCCCAGGATAATTCTGATAAACATCCTCTGAATGCTTTCAAAGGCCAACACATCCTTCTTTAGATACAGGGCCCAAAATTGCTCACAAATATTCCAAATGAATTCTGAACAGAGCCTTATCCAGCCTTAAGCAGTACATCCCTGCTCTTGTATTCAAGCCCTCTTGAAATGAATGCAGACACTGCATTTGCCTTCCTAACTGCCAAGTGAACCTGTATGTTAACCTGAAGAGAATCCTGAACTAGTACTCCTAAGCCCTTTTGTGTTTCAGATTTCTAAAGCCATTCCTAAACAAATCTGCCCTACTGTCAACTTCCAACTAATTACTTTAAAAAAAATGGGCGGCACGGTGGTTAGCACTGCTGCCTCACAGCGCCAGAGACCTGGGTTCAATTCTCGCCTCAGGGTGACTGTGTGGAGTTTGCACATTCTCCCCGTGTCTGTGTGGGTTTCCTCTGGGTGCTCCGGTTTCCTCCCACAGTCCAAAAACATGCAGGTTAGGTGAATTGGCCATGCTAAATTGCCCGTAGTGTTAGGTGAAGGGGTCAACCAATCCTCTATCCATGCCAGTACCTTGTCCCTAACACCTTGTGCTCTTATCCTATTTAGCAGCCTCCTGACTGGCACCTTGTCAAAGGCCTTCTGGAAATCCAAATTGGTCACATCCACTGACTTTCCTCTGCCTAACTTGCCCGTTTCCTCTTCAAAAGATTCTAAACAGATTTGTCAAGCACGACCTCCCCTTGAAGAAGTTGTGCTATCTCAGCCCTATTTTACCACGCACTTCCAAATACTCTGCAGTCTCTTCCTTAATGACTCTAAAATCTTACCAATGACCAAGGTCCAGCTAACCTGCCTATAACGTTCCATTTTCTGTCTTCCTCTCTCGTTATACAAGGGTGTTTCATTAGCCATTTTCCAGTCCTCCGAGATTCTTGGTGACTCGTCATTCCTGAAAGACCATCCACGATCAACTCTGTAGCAGTCCATCTAGTTAGCTAATTTATTCAACTTCAGACCTTTCAGCTTTCCCAGCACCTTATTTGTATGATGGCCACTACAACTACAACTGAAGCTTGATTGTTGTTGCAGCCACATTCATCCAGGCAAGTAGAAAGAATTTTTTGTCGTTGGTGAATGTGCTTTGGGAGTCAGGGGGTAAGTCAGGGGGTTAGATTCCCAGCCTCAAAGTTGTTCTCCCAGAAGGTAATGAATACCTGGAGTTCTCTACTTCTGGACGGCACGGACAGGTTGGACCGAAGGGTCTGTTTCCATTCTGTACATCTCTATGACTCTACTCCAGAGTGGAGGCTAGATCACTGAAAATATTTAAAAAGAGGAGGCAAATAGAATCTTGAAATATCAGGGAGTTGACAGACAGGCTTAGCAGGCACAAAACAAGAGTTGAGGCCTGAAACAAAATCAGTCATGATCTTGTTGAATTGTGGGGCAGGATTATGTTATAGGAGAAAGTGAGGTCCGCAGATGCTGGAGATCAGAGCTGAAAATGTGTTGCTGGAAAAGCGCAGCAGGTCAGGCAGCATCCAGGGAACAGGAGAATCGACGTTTCGGGCATAGGCCCTTCTTCAGGAAACCCTTCCTGAAGAAGGGCTTATGCCTGAAACGTCGATTCTCCTGTTCCCTGGATGCTGCCTGACCTGCTGCGCTTTTCCAGCAACACATTTTCAACCCAGGATTATGTTATACTCTTCTTATGTTCTTACCTAGACATAGGGCCCTGGTATACAGATGCCCAGAAAATGAAAAAAAAAATTCAAAGGCTAATCATATATACTGGCCTTAATGCCTAAAGGATGAGAATATATGGGAGTGGAAGCCATGGTCTCGCTGTACAAAGCTCTGGTCAAAATGCTGTAGCAGTTTTGGATAAGAGTGTAGATTTATCAGAATGACACCCCAATATAATTTTAAAATTGTGAATAAATGAAGATAGTGGTGAGAATTTAGAAGGTTAAGGGTGGATTTGATCAAAGCTTTCAAGATATTAAAAAGAGAATAGATATGAAAAATGAGAAGAAACTGCAGGTGTGAAGTTTAAGACATGGCAAATGAGTGAAATTAGAAAACACTCCCACACACAGAGTGTAAGGAATTTGAAACAAACATTCTTCCACCAACCACAGAAATTGACCTTCAACAATTGTTAATATTAAAACTGAAATTGATACAATTTTATTAGCCAAAGGTATTAAGGTCTATGTGAAAAAGGCAGGCACATGAAATTAGGCCACATATCAGCCATGATTATACTGAGTGCAGGAACAGATTTGACAAGCTAAAGTTTTGTCATATGCTGTAACATATCACTGCACAATAGACAAGAATTTGCAAAAAGGAAAATTTTGAAAGTCAATCAACATTTGTAGAGAAAATATCCATAGCAGTAACACAGAAAGATTCAAGATACAGAAGAAGTCTCTTATGCCCATCAATATCTGTGTCAGCCAAAAAGAAACTGCCTGGTTTAAATCCACATTCCAGCTTAGCCTGTAGTATGGCATTATAGTAAATTCAATCAGATTGTAGTGGTTCAAGATGACCCTTCACCACCACTACCTTCTCAGGGGCAAATAGGGACTGGCAATAAAATGCTGGCCAGCTAGTGATGTCCACATCCCACAAGTGAGAAAACAAAAAGTATTTGGCCCTGATACCCACGCAGTGAGGTACATACTTGAGTGATGAATGAATGATTTTATTGTCACATGTACATTACAGTGAGAAATCAGTAAAATACAGTGAAAAATGTTTCCACTGTCACCATAATCTGGCACTATCTTGAATAGTTTTAAGAATAAGAAAAAAATAGAAAGATATAGCCTAAAGAGAGTCCGTCAATCCTGAGCCAGTTCAATGACACCTTCGTTGCCATCCCTACTCCATTGCCTCGTCGCAGTCTACACCAGACCCAACCAACAGTCAAACTGCCACTCTTCAGCTGCCACCTTTTGCCACTGGACAGAGTCTCCTTTCCACCATGTGGTCCATACAGGACTTACTCGAGTCTGCCATTGTTGAAACAGTCGGAGCTCAGGACAAGAGATAATTGAAAGTAAAATAAAAGGATGGAAAGGAAAAAGATAACAAAATCTGTCGGAGCAGATGAGCCCCAGTTCAGGTGCTCTATTTTGCTACCATTTTTGATACTTCCACCAACCTTGGGGTGCAAAAGTTTCTTCTCAGCTCCAATTCTTTCACCAATTACTTTAATGATAGGAAAATAGGAAGGAAAGGAAGTAGTGATGGGGGCACAAGGAAACTACAGAGTATTATGAATAGGTTAAGTGGAAAATTTGGGGAGATGGTATGTTTGGTGGTAAACCTAGTGGTACTATTGCTAGATTATAAATCCACAGACCTTTATGTTTTGGGTATATAAAGCAAATGGTGTTATTTGAATTCAATGTTTTTAAAAAATGTCAAATTAAGAGTTTAATGATGACCACTGCTGATTATCTGGAAAAACCCATTTGGTCCACGAATGCCCTTTTGGGGACGTAACTGCAGTCCGTACCTCATTCCGTCTACATGTGACTCCAGACCCAAAGAAATGCAGTTGGAATTAGAGGTAGCCAATAAACGCTGGCCTAGTCAGTGATGCCAACTTCTCATGCACAACCATATTAAAAATTCTCTTAAGTGGGTAAATGCGAAATTGTCTGTTTTGGTAGGAAGAATACAAAAGCATTTATTACTAAATGGAGAGAGTCATAGAGCTCTGCAGTATGCAGACCCTTTGGTCCAACTCGTCTATGCTGACCAGATATTCAAAATAAATCTAGTCGCATTTGCCACTGTTTGACCCAAATTCCTCTACACCCTTCCTATTCATATACCTATCCAGATGCCTTTTAAAATGTTGGAATTGCACCAACCTCCGCCACTTCCTTTGGCAGCTCATTCCATACACGCACCACCCTCTGCGTAAAACGGTTGACCCTTAGGTCCCTTTTAAATCATTTCCTCTCAACTTAAACTTTTGCCTCTAATTTTGGACTCCCCTATCCTGGGGAAAATACATTGGCTATTTATCCTACCCAAGCCCTCATGATTTTATAAACCTCTATAAGTTCACCCCTCAGCCTCTAAAACTCCAGGGAAAACAGCCCCAGCCTATTCAGTCTCTCTTGATAGCTCAAACCCTGAGAGATCGCAAAATTCTGAATAGAAGAGGAATCTGTGTCCCAGTGCATGAATTGCAAAAGCTTAGTATGCAGATACAGGAAGTAATTAGGAAAGCAAATAGGATATAAATCATTCATTGCAAGGAAAATTGAAGACAAAAAAATAGGGAGGTCATTCTCTGGTGTATTGTGTGCAGTATAGTAGTCTCGATACGGCACGGTGGCACAGTGGTTAGCACTGCTGCCTCACAGCGCCGCAGACCAGGGTTCAATTCCCGCCTCAGGCGACTGACTGTGTGGAGTTTGCACATTCTCCCTGTGTCTGTGTGGGTTTCCTCTGGGTGCTCCGGTTTCCTCCCACAGTCCAAAGATGTACAGGTCAGGTGAATTGGCCATGCTAAATTGCCCGCAGTGTTAGGTAAGGGGTAAATGTAGGGGTATGGGTGGGTTGCGCTTCGGCGGGTCGGTGTGGACTTGTTGGGCCGAAGGACCTGTTTACACACTGCAATGTAATCTAATCTAAAAGGATACAAATGTATTGGAGGCAGTTCAGAGGTTTACTAGAATCACAACAGGAATGTATAGGTTGTCATATGAAGAAATGTTAGACAGGCTAGGTTTATATCTGCTAGAGCTGGAAGAGTAAAAAGGCAGCTTGATTGAAACAAGTAAAATTCTTGACAGGGTAGATGTGGAGAAAGTGTTTCCTATTGTCAGACAATTTAGAACCAGAAGTCACCATTAAAAAATAAGGTGCTGCCATTTAATCGAGCTGAGAAATATTTTCTCATAGACAGCCAAGGGTCTTTAGAACTCTGCCTCAAAAGACAGTAGATATAGAGACATAGAATCTCTGTCACGAAAATATTCATTCAGGGGTGAAAGGTTATCTGGGACTGTTAGGAATGTGAAGTCATCAGACTGGCCATAATTATTTGAATGGTGGAGCAGATTC
Source organism: Chiloscyllium plagiosum (assembly GCF_004010195.1). Lineage (NCBI taxonomy): Eukaryota > Metazoa > Chordata > Chondrichthyes > Orectolobiformes > Hemiscylliidae > Chiloscyllium > Chiloscyllium plagiosum. Next base: position 79,470,506 of record NC_057722.1, on the reverse strand, counting down.
AAAGGGCCAAAAGGCCTACTGTTCCTCCCAAATCTTTCAGTTATTGACCTCTCTACTGATAGAACTAGATCCTTTCCCTGCACTCTATGCTCCCCTATTATTTTATGCACATCAGTTAAAACTTCCCCTCAGCCTCATCTGTTCCAAAGAAAACATTAGCAGCCTATCCAGTCTTCCATCATCGTTAAATTTCTCCTTTGATAGGAACATCCTTGAGAATCTCTTTTGTATCCTCCACTGAGATCATATCCTTCCTTCAATGTCATGACCACAACAATATGTATTATAATACATTTAAACTAACAAGTGTTTTATGCAGTCCCAGATATCCTGACCAGCTTTCCTTCTAATTTTCTTTCCAACTGTATGGGCCTTCAAGGCCAACATGCGGCAGTGACTTCCTGTACTGTAAGTCAATGCAGCAACTTGGAGTGTGCAGACTCCAAGTGGCATGCACGAATCTTGGAGTGGACCCATGCAGCTTAGAGGGAATGTTGGCCTCCTGCCATCTCCAGAATTCTGTAGATATACATTTCAAGGTTCATTCAGCTCTACAACAACTTTTTGAATCCTTCCATTAACATTGTATTCACTTGCCTGTTTGTCCTCCCGAAAGATAAAGGAGTAGTCATTGGTTAAGTGAAAGTCAGCAGCAATTTTTTTTTTGTTTTGGCTGGTGAGATGCACAAAATGAAATTAGATTAGATTAGATTCCCTACAAGTCCACACTGAACCTTCAAAGTGCAACCCACCCAGATCCATTCCCCTACATTCACCCCTGACTAATGCACCTAACACTATGGGAAATTTAGAATGGCCAATTCACCTAATCTGCACATCTTTGGACTGTGGGAGGAAACCCACACAGACACCGGGGGGAAAGTGCAAACTCCAAACAGACAGTTGCCCAAGGCTGGAATTGAACCTGGGTCCCTGGCGCAGTGAGGCAGCAGTGCTAACCACTAAGCCACCGTGCTGATGGAGGCCTTTTGTGTTGGACTTTTCATTTTTCACTGTGCATTTTTCACTGCAACAACCTGGTTATAGGATGAGCTATTTGACCAAATGATTTTACAAAGCCTCACATTGATTGGCCTTTAATCTTCTGGTTTGAGGACCATTTGCCACCATTCTGCGAACTTAACCAGTCCATTCATGTCTTACCGCAGTTCACACCTTAATCAGACATTATATTTCCCGAACAAATCCTTGTTTGCTATCCTCAATTAATTTGTGTTCCTCTGAACGATGAATTAAACTGTCTGTCAGAACGCTTTTCCAACATGTCCACCACAAAGGTTGGACATTTTAAAAAGATTTTCATGGGATCATCACTGACTCGGTAGTATTTATTGCCTATTCGTAATTGTGTTGGAGAAGATGATGGTGAGCTGCTTTCTTGACTTGAAACAATCCTTGAAGTGTAGGGACGCGTGAAGGGCATTCCAGGATTTTGACCCAGCGGCAATGAAGTATCAGAGATTCAGATTCCAGTCAGAATGACATTTGGCTTGGAGAAGAATTTGCAGATGAAGTTGTTACTCAAATCGCTGTCATTGTCCTTTCGATGATAGAGATTCAGGTTTAGAAGATACTGGGGAAAGAGCCTTGGTAATTTCCGGCAGTGCATCTTATAAATAATATACACTGCTGCCATTGTGGTGACTCTTGATTCAGGCCTTGAAGCCGCTGGACAGCATCTATGGAGGAAGGAAACTAACTAGCTTGTAATTACATGAGCTCTCTCTTCCCCCTATTTCAATGCGACAATTTTAAGAATCCTTCTGACACCTTGGGGTGACTTCCTCAAATTCCAGGAGCAACAATTACGGTTTCATAAGCTGTTGCATTGTTTTGGAACTTTGGAAAAAAAAAGTCAAAACAACAGCAGTTTTAAAAAGGGAGAAGAACAGACAAAGGAAGCACATGGAGAGGTCATTGCAGGAAAGAGAGAGAGAGAGAGAGAGAGAGTCACTGACTCGGTAGTATTTATTGCCTATTCGTAATTGTGTTGGAGAAGATGATGGTGAGCTGCTTTCTTGACTTGATACAATCCTTGAAGTGATCCCATGAAAATCCCTGAGCCATGTTTCTGTAATTGCTACGATATCCCAGTCCCATGTTCCTAACCATGCCCTGAGTTCATCTGCCGTCTTTGTTAGGCTCCTTACATTGAAATAAATGTAGTTTAATTTATTAGTCCTAACTTGTCCCTGCCTGTTTGACTTGCTTCTGTTCTCAACTGTACCAGTCTCAGATTGATCTCTTTCCTCACTATCTCACTGGGTTTTCCGCGCCCCCCCCCCACCGCCCCCCGCCACCTTACTTGTTTAAATCCTCCCGAGCAGCTCCAGCAAAGCTCCCTGCCAGTATATTAGTCCCATTCCAATTCAGGTGCAACCCATCCTTCTTGTAAAGGTCACTTCTACCCATAAGACCATAAGACATAGGAGTGGAAGTAAGGCCATTCGGCCCATCGAGTCCACTCCGCCATTCAATCAAGGCTGATGCGCATTTCAGCTCCACTTACCAGCGTTCTCCCCGTAGCCCTTAATTCCTCTAGACAACAAGAATCTATCAATCTCGGCCTTGAAGACATTTAGCGTCCCGGCTTCCACTGCACTCCGTGGCAATGAATTCCACAGGCCCACCACTCTCTGGCTGAAGAAATGTCTCCGCATTTCTGTTCTGAAATGACCCCCTCTAATTCTAAGGCTGTGTCCACGGGTCCTAGTCTCCTCGCCATGTATTATTTTGTACGTCTCTACGTCTCCCCTTAATCTTCTAAACTCCAACGAATACAATCCCAAT
>NC_057722.1:79440906-79462844 GCF_004010195.1 Chiloscyllium plagiosum | reverse complement strand
CAGATGGAGTTTAATTCAGATAAATGCGAGGTGCTGCATTTTGGGAAAGCAAATCTCAGCAGGACTTATACACTTAATGGTAAGGTCCTAGGGAGTGTTGCTGAACAAAGAGACCTTAGAGTGCAGATTCATAGCTCCTTGAAAGTGGAGTTGCAGGTAGATAGGATAGTGATGAAGGCATTTGGTATGCTTTCCTTTATTGGTCAGAGTGTTGAGGACAGGAGTTGGGACTGTACAGGACATTGGTTAGGCCACTGTTGGAATATTGCGTGCAATTCTGGTCTCTTTCCTATTGGAAAGATGTTGTGAAAGGGTTCAGAAAGGATTTACAAGGATGTTGCCAGGATTGGAGGATTTGAGCTATAGGGAGAGAGTGAGCAAGCTGGGGCTGTTTTCCCTGGAGCGTTGGAGGCTGAGGGGTGACCTTATAGAGGTTTACAAAATTATGAGGGGCGTGGATAAGGTAAATAGATAATATTTCTTCCCTGGGGTCAGGGAGTCCAGAACTAGAGGGCATAGGTTTAGGGTGAGAGGGGAAAGTTATAAAAGAGACCTACGCGGCAACTTTTCCACACAGAGGGTGGTACGTGTATGGAATGAGCTGCCAGAAGTGGTGGAGGCTGATACAATTGCAACATTTAAGAGGCATTTGGATGGGTGTATGAATAGGAAGGGTTTGCAGGGATATGGGCCGGGTGCTGGCACATGGGACTAGATTGGGTTGGGATATCTGGTCGGCATGGACAGGTTGGACCGAAGGGTCTGTTTCCATGCTGTACATCTCTATGACTATTATTCTATGACCTTGCATATAGCGAGAGAAGGTTGGAAAATAATGGTTAGAGATTTTGCTGTCTCTTCCCTTGCTTGCATTAACAGCATGGGATACATTACATCTAGGTTTGGTGATTGATCCACTTTCATGGATGCTAATATTTCCTCCCACACAAAATTTAGACTGTGATTCCTGCTTTGATCCTCTGTTTGTGAAAACAGATGCAAAATACTCATTAAGAACTGTGCCATGTGCTGTATTGCCACACAGGATACTTTTCTAGTGTTTAACTGGTTGTAAACTTGCCTTAGCTATCCTCTTACTCTTTATCTATTTATAAAACACATTTATGTCAATTGCATTCTGAAATATTAGCTTGTTTTCTCTCCAGAAGTGTTTATCACCAAGTCTTTACGTTACATTTCAAGTTAAGCAGAGGTTTCTTTCTATTGGGCGGGGAGCTGGTCAGCTCAGTTGTATAGACGGTTAAAGTGCAATCCAGAATACAAAAACAGTAAAGGTTTGAATCCCATATTGGCTCTGGTAGTTCATCCTTAGCTTGTCCTGTGTTTAACGTGGAGTGGAGCCTCTCTGTCTATAAAACAAATTTTCTCTCCCAAAAGGATCTGCACGCACAATGGCCAATTACCAAGTTACCTTCCTATTGTAAAAGATGTAACATTTGTGTCTCACTGATGACGATCCAAGCTGTGACCCACCGTGTGGGCACCATGGTGGCTCAGTGGTTAGCACTGTTGCCTCACAGCACCAGGGATCCAGGCTTGATTTCAGCCTTAGGCGACTGTCTGTGTGGAGTTTGCACATTCTCCCAGTGTCTGCGTGGGTTTCCTCTGGGTGCTCCGGTTTCCTCCCACAGTCCAAAGATGTGCAGGTCAGGTGAATTGGCCATTCTAATCTGCCCATAGTGTTAGGTGCATTAGTCAGAGGGAAGTGTGTCTGGGTGAGTTACTCTTCAGAGGGTCGGTGTGGACTTGTTGGGCCAAAGGGCCTGTTTCCACACTGTAGGGAATCTCATCTAAGCTAAGCTGATCAGGTCAGATCAGAGAGTGAAATCCAGCTTGATAGGGCACAAGTTTTACTTGAAATTTATTTACTTTGGTGGTCAGTCAGTGGACACATTCACAAGAAGCTGCCCATGTATTTTTAACAACATAACATTGAAGTTTATTACACAAAAGAAATGAAAAAAAAACAAAGCCACATGCGACATTCTGAAAATATCCAAACATAAACCAGCAAATTGAAAGAGTCAACCATTTTTCACTCAACAGTTTCCTTTGCAGACACTCAACCTGAGTGAAGTATTAATTCTATCATCTCTTTATTTCTTTAAGTTAATTTACAAGAATTTCTCTACATTCAGATCTGATTCTCTCCATCTATCACCAAGACTTAAAGACATAGACTGACTTTTCTCACTGAATAACCTGGGGCTTTTTCCAGTTGCTTAGACTGCTTTCAGGCTGTCAAACAGCACATCTGTCTGAACAAATCTTTCCGTTTAAAATGAAACTGTTTCTGGCCTTTAGCAAGCACTTCAACAATTTGCTGACTGGGTAGTTTGTTTCGTCATTTAGCTTAAGTCACACAATTTCTAGGAAATGCTATTTTGATCCAGTGCTTTAAAGAGAAATCCTAACAGTATTAAAAAAAGGTCACTTTTACTAAACTAAAAATCAAAAACCTATTTCAGTCTATTCTAGAACCAAAGCTCTCAAGTCAGATTATAAACTTACATCAAGTCAGGAGTATCAGAGTTAAACTTTACTGAAAATTGCACCTTACTAGAATCATAGGGTCATAGAGATTAGCGACTTTTGAGAAGACGTTTAGCTCAGGTTGAGGTTCTGGATATAAGTTTGCTTGCTGAGCTGGAAGATTCGTTTTCAGACATTTTGTCACCATACGAGATAACATTGTCAGTGAACCTCCGGTGAAGCATTGGTGATATGGCCCGCTTTTTATTTATGTGTTTAGGTTTCCTTGGGTTGGTGATGTCATTTTCTGTGATGATGTCATTTTCTGTTCTTTTTCTCAGGGGCTGGTAAATGAGAAAGGACACCACTTCAGCTGGGACAACACATCCATCCTGGGACAAGCCAGAGACACACATGAGAATTCCGAGAAGCATGGCATTTCAACCGGAACTCTATCAACAAACACATTGACTTGGATCCCATTTACCAATCCCTGAGAAAAAGAACAGGAAAGGATATCACCACAGGAAATTCCATCACCAACCTAAGGAAACCTAAACACATAAATAAAAAAGTGGGCCATACCAGCAGTGCTTCACCGGAGACTCACTGATGATGTTACCTAGTATGGTGACGAAACGTCGGAAAACAAACCTTCCAGCTCAGCGAGCAAACTTATATCGAGCCATAGAAACGTACAGGATGGAAACAGACCCTTTGGTCCAACTTGTCCATGTCGATCAGATATCCTAACCTAATCTAGTCCCATTTGCCAGCATTTGGCCCATATCCCTCTAAACCTTTCTATTCACATGCTCACCCCATACCATTTAAAATGTTGTAATTGTACCAGCCTCCACCACTTCCTCTGGCATCTCATTCCATACATGCACCACCCTCTGTGTGAGAAGGTTGCCTCTTAGGTTCCTTTTAAATCTTTCCCCTCTCACCCTAACCATATGCCCTCTACTTCTGGACTACCCAACCCCAGGGAAAATACCTTTTCTATTTATCCTATCCACGTCTCATGATTTTATAGACCTCTGTAAGGTCACCCCCCCAGCCTCTGACGCTCTCGGGAAAACAGCCCCAGCCTATTTAGCCTCTCGCCATAGCTCAAATCCTCCAACCCTGGCAACGTCCTTGTAAATCTTTTTTGAACCGTTTCAAGTTTCACAACATCCTTCCAATAGGTGGGAGACCAGAATTGTATACAATATTCCAAAAGTGGCCTAACCAATGTCCTGTACAGCCGCAACATGACCGCTCAACCCCTATACTCAATGCTCTGACCAGAAAAAGAAAGCATACCAAATGTCTTCTTCACTATCCTGTCTACCTGTGTCTCCACTTTCAAAAAATATTGTTTGGAATTTTTTTTTTAAATATAGGGTTATCTGAAATTAATTAATTACATTTTTGGACTATTTGTCCATTCCTGGATTAAGAGAGTTTTTAAACCATGTGATTGCATTATTGTTTTAATTTTCAGGCAAAGTTGTAAGCAACTGTTTTTTTTAAATTGGAAATCAAAAGGTTTTGAGTAAGCAGCTGATCAAAACTTTCAAGATGAGAGAGGTGTAAATTCCCTTAAATAATGAGGAAGACCTAGCTTTGAGATAGCTAGGTAACCTCTAGCAATTCCTAGAAACTCTCTCTGGACTTGATTAGACATAAGAGTCAGAGTAAAGACAACATTCCAGAAGTTGCAAGCCTTTCCCTAAAATCCTGTTCTCAGGAGAAGGTTCTGGAAATCTGATAGAGTTTTCAAATGCCAGTGTTTTGGTCTACCTGATGACATTTTATTTTGATCAAAAAGTACACAATCTGCAGGCTGTCAGTCCATGTGACATTTTATAAATTCCTACTTTGGAAATAGGACCAGTCTGATTCAAGTTGGAATACAAACAGTTGCTAACCTCACACCTTCAGTGCATTATCTTATCTGAGATATCACTTTTTAAAAAAAACCTTAAGTTATCTTGGGACTGTGACTTGAAAGAAGTTCTGTGATTTACATATCAATCAAAACCTGCAACCCCATTCCAAGTGATTAAAAACTGAACAGCGACTTAAGTTTGTTCAATACATCACATCAGTTGTACGGTACTTTGATCTTGCCCCACTAGCTGTTAAATTATTTTTTTCTGGAGATTCTTACACACTTGATGCAAACTGCAACATGCCAACTTCTGTGAACAACCAAAATTTTATTAAGCACAGTACAGTACAAGATTTCTGGAGGAACTTTTAACACACCTCGTAGGGCTTGTGGAGTTGTGTCAAAGTTCTCCCCGAACAAAGAAACAGTCCTTCCTTTATACAAAATATTTATATCACAGTTAGCAATGCCCACAAGACAAACCTCAGCCATCCTCTCACAGTCACATGCTACTCAAGACACAATGAAGTGACCTGACCATCTCCAGAAACAATATAATTTAAATCATCCCTTAGTGGTCAAATCTGTTGCAAATAGTTTTTTTTTGTAACTATAGGGGAGTAGTCAAATTCCAACTGTAATGTTCTTATTGATTTGTGAACAGAGGACGAAAATGTAAATAATAGGATATGACAATGTAAACCGCTCTGAATGGCAAGTAAATGGCCACGTAAATGGCTCTGAATAATAGGAGATGATAATATAATTCTTACAATCTGTCAGTCAGAGGCATCCCACCCTATCCTTAGGACATCCAATTTCCTGCAGGTCAGCAGAGCAAGTTAACTCTTTAATGTCACACTAGCTATCTGACTAAGGAACAACACTCTGAAAGGTTACACTTCCAAATAAACCTGTTGGACTATAACCTGGTGTTACGTGATTTTTAACATTGTCCACCCCAGTTCAACACTTGCATCATGATAAAACCTCAACATATTTGGCAAGTCCATAAGGACCCTCACCAACCTTTACAGATGCACCATGGAAAGCATACTGTTCAGGTGCATAATGACAAAGTATGGCAACTGCTCTGCCCAGGACCGTAAAAAAACTACAGAAAATTGCGTGCACAGCCCAGACCATCACAGGAGCCAACCATCCATCCACAGATTCCATTTACCTGGTTTGTTGCTGCGGAAGGGCTGCCAACACCAAAGATGCATTGCATCCCGGTAATGACCTCCGACAAACTCTTGCATTAGGCAGAAGATAGAAGCTTGAACCCACACACCAATAGGTTCAGAAACAGCTTTTTCTCAGGTGTTATTAGACTGATGAATGGACTGTCTAATCTCAAATAATGCTGATCTCGCTAATGCTGATCTCACCTACACAATGTAATCTAAGTTTTTATTTTACAACCTTTGATCTGTACATCCCTGCTTATTGTGATCTGCCTGTTCTGCAGACTGTACTTCAGTACATGTGACATAAAAAAAACTGGATTATGACAATGTTCCAAAAATTCAAATCCAAGTTAATTGGAGTCAGACTTTATCTACCATCAATGGTGTTGCTGTTATTCAACAGGAAAAGCAGAGCTGAAGAGTTATTACATTCAATCTTTTGATGTTAGATGTTTAGTCCACGGGGTTTCTTTTCCCCCTTTGCCTTGAAACAAAACCTTTCTCAAAGTCTCATCTTTTTGTGTACTGTGAGACAAATTAAAGGAGATGTTGTTTTAATTCTGATCACAGTTTAGATGTTAAAGCAATTGGCAACTCTTGATAAAGATTAAGTATTGTTGACAGTAAACTGATGATTTTTGAGTTCAATAAACTGGTCTGGGGGTTTCTTTTGTTCTGACTAATCACAGAAAAGACTGGAGTTGGCAATTTTGATGATTGAATCAAGAAATTTAATGGTGAAGAGCGACTGGTTGAACAGTGGGTTCTCCAGCACACTCCTCCCCTCAGTGTTGGAGAGGGCGCATCTGAAATGGTTTCATAGAAAAGTAAAAGGACATTTCCTAATCTCTATTGATGTCAATGGAAGAAAACACAAACCAGCTGGCTGAAATTACCACACAAATTACTGGCATTGCCAAAAGCAGACTGACAAAGCCTATAATAGTAGCAGAAATTGCTGAAGAAACTCAGCAGGGCTGACAACATCTGTGGAGAGAGAAACTGAGATAACGTTTCTGGTCCAATGAGCGTTCTGATGAAGGGTCTGTTAACTCTGTTCCATTGCCAGTCCTGCTGAGTTTCTTCAGCAATTTCTCTTTTGGCTTCAGATGTCCAGCATCCTCAGTTCCAGATTTGATTTTTGCAAAAGGTGAAATCACCAAACAATAGCAACGGGAGAAGAGAGAGAGAGAGAGAGAGAGAGAGAGAGAGAAATCCCACTTGTTTATTTTTGATCTTTTAAAACAAATGAATAAGTCAAGCATTTTCTCTTGGAGGCATTCTGGCACTAAGAACGAATCCCTTAGCCTTGGGAGACGCTGCTTGCAAAGTGTGTTACTCTCCCAACCTCCTCCAGCTTTTTTTTTAAAAAAGCTTTTATTTAAAGTAAATTGGTAGAACCAATCTGACGCACAGTTGGGGTACAGGTAGACTCTGACCTCAGACCTTTAATGCATCGTCTGAACTGAGATGTCACCCTTACTTTTATAAAACCTTAAGTTATCTCAGGAATGTGACTTGAAAGAAGCTTTTTGATTTGCATATTAATGAATCAAAACCTACAACCCCATTCTAAGTGATCAATGATGTAACAGCAATTTAGGTTTGTTCAAGACATCGCATCAGTTGTATGACACTTCAATCGTTTACTATAAACTCGGTGTCCTATGATCCTGCCCGACTGGCTACCTGACGAAGGAGCAGTGCTCTGATAGCTTGTACTTCCAAATAAATCTGTTGGACTATAACCTGGTATTGTGTGTTTTTAACTTAAAATAAATTGGAAAGGAGGAGGTGTCTTATCAGACGGTAGGGTTCTCATTAGAGAGAGAGATGATTTAACCTGAAGGTGCCCCACCTCAGAGTCGAAAACGCTTTTCGAAAATAGCATGTACAGTCCTCACTTTCGCCTATTCGTTGCCCACTCCTCAGGCCAGGGGAGTGAGTGAGACGGAGAGTCTCTCATGATCAACAAGAGAGAAAAAAACACAGAAATTGCTCGGAAGTCTCGGGGTGTGGGGACAGGAGTGAGAGTTAACTACGAGAGTGACCCTTCCTGGTGCTGACGGGTGAGGCTGGGTGCAGGGGGGGCTCTGTACCTGCTGCTTTATTTTCTCCTGAAAATCGCGCCGGCTCAACGCCCCGAGCACCTCCCCGCCGTTCAGTACTGACCTCGGAGTCTGTCACCAGTAGCTGATGGTAGTCCTTGCTCGGTGCTGGAGCCTGAGCACGGATTTCGAAGAGCGTGCCTTTTAACAGGGACGCCATTTTGGACGCTTCTCATTACCAGAGCAACGGCGTCGAATGTAAACAACAGCAGCCGCGACTAGTTTTACTTTACACCGTGTCTGCACAGCACCAATTCGACACACACACCACTTTAATTATTTTGGCGGGGCGGGGGGGGGAAACAAGAAATTTTTTTTAAAAATCACCGCTGCCCGGCGAGGCCAATTAAAAAAAATTATTGTCAAGGGCTCCGGGCCTGACTGACGGCGCCCGGGACTCGAGAGGTTGTGACCCCGCGGAGTGATCCCCTGACGGTGAAGAGGAGGAGGAGGAAGGAGAGAGAGAGAGTTGATTAATTGTAAATACAGCTGATTATCTGTGTCTTTTTCTTCTTTTTTAAAAAAAGAAAAGGGGAAGAATTGCACGTCGGTAGATTTGAAAGGATGTAGAGGGAAGAGAGAGAGAGAGAGAGAAAAGGCTGAGGTATGGATGATAGGAAATGAGTAAGGGGTGAAAGAAAGCCGTCTTCATTTAATTTTTAATCTCTCTCTCTCTCTCTCTGTGGAAGGCCAGGAAGGGAGTGAGAGGGTTTTACCCTCCCCCCATCCCCAAACCCTCCCCCATTGACAGTGAATGGATGGAGCTGAGAAATAGTGCAGTGGAAGGATACACGGGCAGAGGGAGAAGCTGTGGAGGCTGAGAGTTAGAGAGGGCAGAGGGAGAGCTGGTGGCAGGACAGGCAGTAGAATTGGAACAAACTAGGTAATAACATTTACTTCCAACAACAGCAACAGAGATATATAAAAGAGTGGTGGAAGCCACTTGTTTATTCTTGATCTTTTTGTTAAACAAAACAAGGATTTTCTTCTTGGGAGACATTAATTCCTGGCACCAGAATGAATTCCTTAGCCTTGTAAGAAGCAGGGTGTGTTGGATTAACTCTTCCCTTTTTTTTCTGTTTGTGTGCTTAAAAAGAGCTACTCTTGTATCTGAAAGAATTGGAAAAGAGTATGTGTGTTTATCTTATTTGAGTCAGTTTGTGGTTATTTCCTCTCGTTTCGCCCTTTTTTTATTTGCTCTGCTAACATCTGAGTGATCAGCTGAAGCTTTTTGGCTTTCTTTTCTCCCCCCCCCCGTCTATTCCCTCAATCCCCGAGTGCTTTTCCTGTTTGTGATGTGAGGGGAAGAGAAGAGAGTGAGAAAGAAAGAGGGAGGCCCTTTCAACCCGAACACTGGGCTCAGCCTGGCATTCGCCTTGCTAAGTAAGGGGCCAGGGGGCAAAAACAAAATGGTTTGGATCTACAATATATTTTACTCCAGTTGTTTTGTCTGTGTGTTTGTGTTGGGGGGGGGTGCTTTCTCTGGTGTGTAAACGAGATTAGTTTCTTTTTCCTTTGTTTTTGAGGAGGGGAGGGCTATGATAGAGGGAGGTTTTTTTTTAATATTTCCCCTCCTCCCTCCCCCATCCCCACTCTCTTTCCCAGCAGCACTTGGTGTTTGACGTTTCCACATCCGGCGACAGCTGTAACTCCGACAGCGGGGATTGACGCTGGACACACAGGCCTGGACGCTCATTTCCACCACCACCCCCCCTCCCCAGACCTCCCCCTCCCCAGACACCACCTCCCCTAGCTTTAAAGAGAGACTGCTGGCTTGATGTGATCAAGGAAAGAGACAGCTAAGCTCGAACCGTTTTTGTTGTTGTTCCTGTAAATGTAGTTGCTTACACCCTCTTCCTTTGGTGGCTGTTTGGGTTTTAAACCCACTACGAGGTAGGCCGCTTATAGCCATAATGAAAGCTCTAAAATAAAGACCTGTTGTCTGGGCCTGATCAGTAATATTTTCCATGATCCAGACGGATGTACAATATTACCCCATTTTTTTTGTGTGTTGTTGCGAGTATTAATTTGTGTGTGTTTAGTTCGAGAAGCAACCATACTTCAATTTGAAAAGCAAACTGTGCACTTTTACCGCAAGGGTTGGACCGGGAGTGTTGCTTTGGGATAGATTTATTTCTTTCGTTCAAAAATAACCAGCTGATTCTGTAGCACCGACACCGACCATGGCGGTGCAGTCCTGCCGCAGCACGGTTGTGTAGGCCGCAAAAGTAAACAGGACTAGCCAACGCACCACGTATCTCCGTAAACCCATTGTCTCTCTTAATTTCGACAAAGGGACACCGTCTATTAAGCTGATGCATCTAAACTTTTCTGTATGCACACACAACCGAAAGTTCGGTACCATTTTTAGGCTTCCTAGGAAGTCTGAAACTCCCCAATCTCCCTCAGTTTGTGTAAAGCAAGTTTGAGTTTAATTTGGCTTCATGAGGAATCTTAATCTGCGTGTTCTGCCAAGAATAATCGTCACCAAACAACTATTGGTTATGGCTGCTCTCTCAATCTGATGTGCATAAAGTGCAAAATGCAACTTCTTTCGCATAATTTCTGAATTTATTAAGAGGAAGGGGACAGTTTTATGGGCATGGGTATATTCATTTTCTCCGTGGACCTTTTTTAAAAGAAAAAAAAGTGGGCAAGAACCATTTTGGGGTTGACAGCATCAAAATTGAGTGTAAAGGCTATGTTTTTTTCAGTGGGTAACAATATTGCAGATGGTAAGGCTAATTCACCCCCACTTTGCTGAAAGGCGGTATTTGTATTTTTAGCACTTCTCAGGTGCCTTAATTTGTCTTAAAATTTAAATGAGTGTTAGAGTATTTCCATCAAATGTATGATGGCCAAGTTCAATTTGGTTTTGCTTGCAGTTCTCATGAGTGTTCTTGTCAGGGAAGAGAATGGGGGTGATGAGGGCTGCTGTTGGTTTCAACAAAACTAAAGGAAAGCAAATCAAGGGTCCATTTTGGAAACGTTTCTACTTGATTATAACAGCACCATGAATTGATTGTTGTTCCTTGTTGAAAGTTGCTAAGCTTTTGAAGGAGTGAGGCAAAATAGTGTTTTATTGAACTTTTTTCATCTGAAATTGCGCAATTTGCTTGTGAAATGCATTGAATTTGGTCCCATGTTAAAAGATCCTAGAATAGTCTCTTGGACATATGTGAGCAAGAATCCCACAAGTTTCAAGGCTTGGTTTCTGTTTAAAAACAAAAAAAAATTGCAGATGCTGTAAATCAGAAACAATACCAGAAATTGCTGGAAAAGCTCAGCAGATTTGGCAGTATCTGGAGAGAAATCACAGTTAACATTGTGGGTTGAGTGACTCTTAGAATGTTCCAGTTGTTTTTGTTTGTTTGCTTTAGCATCATTGCAAATTATGCATCAAACCTGTAGATGGGTTTCGCAACCTCTGGGATCAGTGATAGATCATTATTCAGATTGGACCACTGATCTTTAGGGGTGCAAAAGAAATTTTGCATGAAGTTGAAATAAAATTTCATTATTCATTAAGCCCAAGTTAGAGTATTACCTCAAGTGAACTCCAAATCCTTTCCTTGTTCATGGTGATATAAAGTCAAACTGAGAGACTTAATTTTGTTTTAACCTGGAATAAAGTTGTCAAAAAATGCTTTTTCTTAGATCTAGCAATTGTTTGGTAATACTTCAAACACACGCTGTGTGCGTCTATGACTCTGACATTTTGGCTCTGCTACTGGTAGAGAAGGATGTTGTCCGTTGTTATGAATGTCATTGTCAATGTTTTCAGAAATGTTGGAGTATGTATATTATTTAATGTTTAATTCTGAATTTTTGATATCATCTGTTTATCTCTGAAACTAGCTAGTTCAACTCCAGCATTTTTTTCCCTCTGCTTACAGGTCAGTTTTCACGTGATGTTCCTGCTTGGGGTGCAATGAGGGTTATATAAGCTGGCACTGATGTCCTTGCTGGATTTGTAAGTAAAGAGATTGAAGAATTGTATTGACAGCTTTGGAGCAGATATACTAAAATCAGCAAAATTGTTGGAGAAACTTAATAAATTTGTATTTTAAGAATGAATCTGTGGAGTGACCTCCCCAGTATGAGTTGCCAATAGGTCCAATGTTTGCTTAATGGGTGAAACTGGGAGAGAACTATTTTGGTAGAACATCAATCCAAAATTAATTACTTTAATTTTGACTCTGTTCTGCTACTCTAATATCTGGCTTTGGTTGAACTGCAAAATTCACCTCCTTTCCCATTCGTATTGAACTGGTAGTGTGATGTATTTAGGAATGTTGTATTGGAGAAAACCATGTGGATTCTGGTTTTAGAAACACTTATCTAGTTTTGACCAAAATCAGTAATGGCTTTCATTAAAGCAAACAATAATCAAGAGAAAAACCTACAGCCACCAGAAGGGTTAAGCAGCTCTAAATGGTTCATTGAAGGCAGTTTTAGGTTCCTTTGGTCCATAGTTTAAGAAATATGCGCAGTCCTAAATAATGTTTACTGCAAACAGCATGGTGGCTCAGTGGTTAGCACTGCTGCCTCACAGCCCCAGGGACCTGGGTTTGATTCCAGCCTCGGGCGACTGTTTGTGTGGAGTTTGCATATTCTCCCCGTGTCTGCATGGGTTTCCCCTGTGTGCTCCAGTTCCTCCCATGATCCAAAGATGTGCAGGTTAGGTGAATTGGCCATGCTAAATTGCCCATAGTGTTCAAGGATGTGTAGGATAGGTGCATCGGTCAGGAGTAAATGTAAAGTAATAGGGTAGGGGAATGGGTCTGGGTTACTGTTTGGAGGGTTTGTGTGGACTTGTTGGGCCAAATGATCTGTTTCCAAATTGTAGGGATTCTCTGATTCAAACTTCAAGTCTAAACATCTGCTTTTGCTCTTGTGTAAAAATAATAATAAACTTCTCTCTCTACTTTGGGGTGTTTGTCACCGTCAAGTGTTTTCAGTGGAGATCGAATTGGAGGGCTGTATTCATAGTTGAGAAACTGGATTTTTGACTAAAGGACTGATAAGGCAATAGACCAGAGTAGAGATTGATGTCATTCAATATGTTCCTTTTATTTGGAATCTATTCTGAAGTGCAAATTGTTTTATGAAAATTCAGATGCATACAATCCAGATAATAACTGAGTACCTTCTCAATTGACCCATCTTTAGTTCTCTTTTCTGTAGATGTGACAAAATGCATCATTGTCAATTATCACTGTTTTGAAAAAGTCATACTTGTTCAATATGAAATGTAGTTCATGTACAACAAGATCCACATAGTATGGGATAGCGTTTGTTGTTTTGATCTGTGGGTTTTGTGCAATGCTCAAGAAAGTGTCTTTAGGTTTTATATCCGTTTGAAGGTGCTGAGGGGATCTGTGTTGAACATCAAAAGATGATGTGGCATTGCATTAGTACAATGTAGCATATAAATATCGACCTAAATATACCTGCTTAATTTTTGAAGTGTGACTTGATCTCAACTTAGTCTCCCTCCTGCCTTTGATCATGTGAGGTGTAATTGTGACTGAATAAGAAAGCAAATAAATCCTGGACCAATAAGTTGCAACTGTGTGAAGCTAGAGTTCAGAAATAAAGTAATTAGCTTATTGCTGAAACATCTTTCCAAGTTCATTAAAAGTTTGTCTAATGGCAAGCCTTTTAATGAGTTTTGCTCCTGTCCACTTTTTTTTGATCATTTGGGGATAGATAGTGAATACATATTGGGCAAAAGGAACATTTAGGTTTAATTGATTTTTAACATTTCTTCTAAGATTCCATTCATCCATAGTTTTCAGAAGTACATATCTGGCAAGCATGAGGAATAGGGTGTGTCAGTTACCTGATTCTATGGTTACATGAGAAGTACTAATCATGGCTGGGAGAATTTGATTCATTGGTGCCACAAGATGGATGTGCAGTTTTAACATGAGCATAACAAACCAATGGTTCCCATTTGAATCTGGGCATTCTCACTGAGAGCACATAGCAGCTTCAAGGTCAGTTTTTAACTAATTTTAATGCATCTGATCCATCATTCTGATTGCTAATACAGTCCCTTTTATCCCAAGCAGTTGCATGAGTATTCCAGATACTTGGGATCCAGGCAACTGGGACTATACTTGTGCTGTGGGAGACGGGGTGTACAGTGTTCAGTATAATTGATATTATAGAACATAGAACATTACAGCGCAGTACAGGCCCTTTGGCCCTTGATGTTGCACCGCCCTGTCATACTAATCTGAAGCCCATCCCACCTACACTACTCCATGTACGTCCATATGCCTGTCCAATTACGACTGAAATGCACTTAAACTTGGCGAATCTACTACCGTTGCAGGCAAGCATTCCATACCCTTATTACTCTGAGTAAAGAAACTACCTCTGACATCTGCCTTATACCTATCTCCCCTCACTTTAAAGTTGTGTCCCCTCGTGTTTGCCGTTCCCCTATTTGGAAAAAAGCTCTCCCTGTCCACCCTATCTAACCCTCTGATTATCTTGTGTGTCTCTATTAAGTCACCTCTCAACCTTCTTCTCTCTAATGAGAACAGCCTCGAGGCCCTCAGCCTTTTCTCGTAAGACTTTCCTTCCATACCAGGCAACATCCTAGTAAATCTCCCCTGCACCCTTTCCAAAGCTTCCACATCCTCCTTATAATGCGGTGACCAGAACTGTGCACAATACTCCAAGTGTGGCTGTACCAGAGCTTTGTACAGCTGCAGCATAATCTCCTGGTTCCTGAACTCAATGCCTCTATTAATAAAGGCCAAAACACTCTATGCTGCCTTAACAACCCTGTCAATGATTTTTGAATTTTGATGCCTTAGATGGAAAACCGTTAAATGGTTACTCTTTAATAACAATTGATCCAATCTAGAACATGACCATTCAGCCCATTGTATGTGCATTGGCTGTCTCAGCAATTTACTTAGTACTGACCTCCTGTCTTTTCCCTGTAACCTACTGCATTGTTCTTTTTCAAATAACAATGTAATTTTTTTTCTTGCATACTGTGATTGAGCCTGTTTCCATCACACTCTTTCAGAATGATTTCTGGACCTTCATCTCTGACTGCATGAGATTTGCTTTTGCCAGTTACTTTAAATCTGTGCTCCCTCATTCTTGATCCTGTCCAAAATGGGCAGTTTCTCCCTGTCCACTCTGGTCTCTCAAGGTTCTGAATATTGCTATCCAATCTACTCTAGGTTGTCTCTGTTCTCAGGTAAATAGTTTTAATGTACCAATCTGTCTTCAAAACTGAAGTTTTTCATTCCTAGAATCATTCTTTTGAGTCTTTTCTTATTTTGAATTATTTTCAATTTCTTTGCGTCTCTTGCCAAATTAGTCCTATAGAAGCTCAACATAATCTCTTAACCCTTGTGGTCTATGCCTCTGTTAATTAAAGCCAAGGATACTGAATGCTTTACTAGCTATTCTCTCAAACTCTCATGCCCCTTCCAATGAGTTCTGTGTTTTTACACTCAAGTCTTTCTATTTCTCCACGCCCTTTACAGTTGTAACCCTCAATTTATATTATCCTGATGTTTCTCCTTACCAAAATTAATTACATCAGTTGCCCTGCATTGAATTTCAACTGGTACCTGGTTTGACTGGTCATATCCTTTTGAAGTTCAACACTACACTCTTCATAGTTCACAATATGCCCAAATTTTGTACTTTGGGTCATTTCTTTTTTCTCAGGAAAATAGTCCTAACAGCTGCTTTGTGCCAGCTCAGCATTACCATTAAATATGAGATTTCAAATATTTATCGACCTCCTCTTTTTAATACTTTATCTAATTGCCACTCTCTAGAGAAAAAGAATTAACTACCTTTTGCAGAAATAAATTCCTTTGCATCTCCATTAAATGAATGTCCCCATCATTCTGTATCTGTCCCCTCGTCTGAGATTTTCCCCACTCGTGGAAACATCATTTCCGCCCAGCATGTCCTCTTGGAATCTTCTGTTTCAATATGATCACCCTTCATTCTTCTAAACTATAATAAAGTCCTTCTGTATAGCTGATCTAGATACATCAGCCCCTTCATCTCAGGAATCAGGCCGGTGAATCTGTTTCAAACAGCCTCCAGGGGCAGTATGTCAGTTTTTTTTTTAAGTACAGGGACAAAAATTGAACGTGGTAATTCAGTTGTGAGCTCACAAACGTGCTAACAGTTTTAATAAGGCGGCCATGTTTGTAAACACCCACCCACTCAGCAATAAAAGCCAAAATTCAATTTGCCACCTTAATTAGTTGCTGCACCTGGAAGCTGACGTTTTTGCTTGTGGACAAGAATACACATATCTCTGTGCTACACGTTTTTGCAGAGTCTCTGTCCATAATAGTCTACCTTTTGATTCTTCCTACCAAAGTGCATGACCCCTCAGTTTTCTACATTAAACTCCATATGCCAAGTTATTGCCCACTCACTCGGCCTAGCTGTAACCCCTTTGTAGATTCCTTATGTCCTCATTACAAGACATCCTCCCATCTATTGTATCAACAGCAATTTTGAATATATTACACTGTGATTCCCTCCAAGTTGTTATTAATGAATAATTGAGGACCGAGAACTGATCCTTGCATCATGCCAACCTGAAGAAGACCCATTAATCTTGATTCTGTTATCCAGTCCTCAATCTGTGCTAACATAATCTCCTCTCCACAATATATTGCTAATATATAACCCTGTGAACATATGCAAATTGAAGTGTAGCTACTTGTACCATTTGTGTGTTGGTTTTTGTTGGCTTGAGTTCCATTGCATCATGCACCTTCTTTCTGAGAAATCTTGAAATTTAAAGTATCTACTTTGTCATTAGCCAATATTGAACGTTTATCGCCAATTTGAAGTTCCACACCCTTTTAGTTATGCAATACATAAGGCTGTTTTGCAACCTCAAAAAATGACTAGATGGGAATAATTGAAAGTTTCATGAATTTTGTGGTTGATACTGCCTCTGAAGTAGCAGGTTAGGATTTCAAGTTTTGAATAATCAAGGTAAATGAGAGTCAATAGTATGTGTGTGAGGAGGAAAAAAATCACTTACATTTCTACTGTTCACCTTATGTCAAGGAAGTAGGTTACTTATTCCTGGAAGTAAACACTGATCACTGAAGTAGATTCAGACGTACTTGACCACTTCATTTATATTGAACAGTGGTTGGTGAACTTGCTGTTTGAAATTTCATCTGTGTAGCTCCTTATTTAAAGACCATACCATGCTTCCTAATTTTTCATTATTCCTACATTTTAAAAAGTTGCTGTCTTTAAAATAAAGTGTTCAGAATTTCAAATTTTGACTCAACAAATAAGAACTTTATTTTAGAAACTAGCCTGTTGCCCAGTGTCGGTATTTATAGTGGCAGATTCTATCATTCGTATTTGTAATTAGTTATTTTTTAACTAAAAAGTGTTCAAGTAATTTGCAGTATATATTAATCTAATTAAATCACTAATTGTATTCGAAGATAGTATTCTGCCATATACATATACAAGAAGAAAAGTTGCATGTTAGTGATAAAGGAGAGGCAAGAATGAGTGATTTTAATATAAAGTGGATGAGCTATTCATCATGCTTTCAAGTGAGTTTCTAAGGACAGCATGTTGTGGACCCAGTTAGCGCAGGTTATGCTAGACTTGGTAGATACTAGTCAGATTGATAGTTGCCCGTCAGATAACTGAATTGATGAAATAGTGGAACATTAAACAATAGAAGAAAAATTGAATTCGAAGCAGAAACTAGCTCGGAAAGTAAAACGGTAAGAGATTTTACAGGCTGTTAGAAAGGAAAAAGGTAAGTAAAGGAAATGTTGGTCCTCAAGTGAGAATGTGGAGTTAAGGAAATGGCAGATGAAATGAACAATATTTTCTTCTTTTGTGAAGACAGAAGCATACAAATAATTTCCAGAGGGAGCAAGGGTTTACTGGGATGGAGGAATTGAAGCATAGAAAACAGCAGGAGTAGGTCATTTCAAATCTGTTCTATCTTTCACTGTGATTTTGGCCCACTTGCTTAATCTGTCTATATCTCTGCACCCTCACTACTTGTCTTCCCATTTATTTTTGTCAACTGCGAACTTGACTATAGTACATTCATTTACTCCATCCAAGTCCTTTATAATATATTAATGATTGCAGACCCAGCACTGATTTCTATGGCACAGCACTAGTTAGAGATTTCAGGAAGGCAATCTCTTTTATATATCTTTTAGATTAGATTAGATTACTTACAGTGCGAAAACAGGCCCTTCGGCCCAACAAGTCCACACCGACCCGCCGAAGCACAATCCAAAACCATTCCCCTATATTTACCCCTTCACCTAACACTATGGACAATTTAGCATGGCCAATTCACCTAACCTGCTCATTTTTAGATTGTGGGAGGAAACCAGAGCATCTGGAGGAAACCCACGCAGACACGGTGAGAATGTGCAAACTCCACAGAGTCGCCTGAGGCGGGAATTGAACCCGGGTCTCTCGTGCTGTGAGGTAGCAGTGCTAACCACTGTGCCACCGTGCTGCCCACTCCCACCATGCTGTCCAATTCTTCATCTTTGCCATTACCTCTAGCATTAAGTATTCAGTCACCTATTGCGTGGTACCTTCTGAATATTCCACATACGTTTTATCCACTGCTTCCCCATATCAATTCTGTTCACCCCCCTTTAAGAATTCTAGTAAATTTTGACAGGCATGATTTCCCTTTCATCTGTTCCGATGTGGATAGAGGATTAGTTGACAGGTAGAGAATGGGGATAAAGGGGACTTTTGAGGATGGCAGCTGGTGACTATTAGAGTTCTATAGGTATCAGTCTTGGGACCACAACTATTCATGTTATACATTAATAATCCAGGCGAAAGAACTGAAGACACTGTTGCTAAGTTTTCAGGTGCCTTAAGGATTGACGGAGGGACAGGTAGTATTGATGAAGCGTGGAGACTGCCAGAGGACCTGGACAAGCTGGGAAAGTGCGCAAAGTGGCAAATGGAATACAGTGTGGGCAAAGTGACATCATGCTTTTTGATAGGAAGAATAGAGGTTTGGTCTATTTTGAGTGGGGAAACGCTTTAAAAATCTGAAGCACAAAGACTTTGGACTCCTCCTTCAGGATTCTGTTAAGGCTAACTTGCAGGTTCAGTTGGAAGTCGGAAGGCAAATGCAAAGTTAGCATTAATTTTGAGGGCTAGAATACAAGAGTGGAATATACTGCTGAGGCTGTATAAGGCTGTGGTCAGACCACATTTGAAACCGTGGTTTGGGCCCTGTATCTGCTCAACTTGGAGGGGGTCTAGAAGATGTTTACAAAGGAGGGATGATGGGCCTTTCTTGAGAAACTGAGGACTCTTGGTCTCTACTTGAAGGATGAGAGGGTGATCTCATTGAAACTTACAGAATACTGAGAGGCCTGGATAGAGTGGTCATGGAGAAGAAATCTCCTACTAGGAGAGACGAGCGTGACAGAGCATCAGTGTGAAAGGATGACCTTTTTTCGAACTGACGTTAGGAATTTCTTCAGCCAGACGGTGGTTAATCCGTGGGATTTATTGCTGCAGCAGGCTGTGGAAGCCAAGTCAATGAGGTATATTTAAGACAGACAGGTTATTGATTGGAAAAGTGGTCACTAGTTATGGGGAGAAGGCAGGAGAATGAAGTTGAGAAACATGAGCCATGATCGAATGGCTAGAAGATGATGCTCATTAACCTGTATTTGTGCAAATAATTTATCTATTTTGTCATGAATACTACAGGCATTCACGTAAACCCATTAATTTTCTTTAATTACCATTTCAGTTCCCCTTTTTGACCCTAATTATTGCTATCTTTCTGTGGTCATGTATACTCTGTCCTTTCCTGTCTCATTCTGGGCATTGTTATCCAAATAGCTGTCCTGTAGTGCTGCCATACCCTTTTTGCTTTGTAAACGTACTTTGCCCCACTCCCAAACCCATCTCTCCACCCTTATAAATTAGCCTCTGCAATCCTATTTATTAGACTTGTCAGGACACTTGTCCCAGCTTGAAATCTGGTCTGTTTCCATGCTGTACATGTCAATGACACTATGAGCTGCCTTCTACCCCAGTATTGGTGCCAGTGCCCCATGAACTGAAACTATTCCTTCTGCCCAAGCTTTCAAGTCAAACATTTGATTCCCTGACTTATTTTCCATTTGCCTGTGGCTTAGGTAGTCACTCTGAGATGATTACCTTGGAAGTTCTGCATTTTAACTCATTCCTAATTGACACAACTAGAAAAGGCTAAGACTGGGCAATGTTGCTTATACTAGTGTGGTCAATGTTTGCTTGATACCTCCATTCATCCATGTTCACTAGGGAATGTACTTAACCCTGGCACTGGGCAGGCAACACAGCCTTTACGGCTCCTCCTCACGTTGAGAATATTATCTGTTTCCTTTATTACACTGTCCCTACCACAAATGCTTCCTTATTTCTTTCCTACCACTTCAATGGCTCTCTATATCAAAGTGCCAGGGTCAGTTTGTGTATCATTTAGTACATTTGGTGTCCAACAGCTCCTACATGTTGCAGCATCAAATGACCTGTCCTCACTATTGTACTTGATTTAATTTGTAACTTAATTACTTGAGATTCCCTGCTTTTTACACTTCACTATAATGAAGTATAGCAGTTTAGCAGTTTCTTTTGAGAAGAGAGCAGCAAAGCATTGGGGGCAAACTTAAATTAGCTGTTTCTTTAAAGACTGGGAATATTCACCAATCCCATTCTCCAATTAGCTGCTTTCACTGCACTTGTGTGTCATGCAATGGTCTGTGATGCCATTGTGCCAGGCAGAGAATAGAGGGATACAGATCGTGTGCAGGCAGATAAGATTTGTTTAGAACAGCATCATGGTTGGCACAGTTGCGATGGGCCGAAGGTCCTGTTGCTGTGCTATACTGTTCTATGTTCCACTAAGCTTATTGTCCAGACAGTGAGTGACTTTTTTGAAAGCCTATTCAGCTAGAGTCTGTCATAAAGGATGTGATTACAGGATACTTGGGTACCAGTGGGATTCTGTAAAGTCAGCATGGATTTATGCAAGTGCAGTGATGTTTGAAAACCTGCTGGAGTTTATTTAAAGGAGTAACTTGCAGATAAGATCTGGGAATTCCTGTGCGTGGTGTATTTGGATTTTCAAAAAGTCTTTGATAAAGTCCCACATAAAAGGTTATTGTGCAAATTCAAAGCACATAGAATGCTTAAAAACAAAATTAAGGTGTCAATAAAGTAAAGTTACCCAACAGGTCTACTGCATGCCAAGCAACATAAGCAGCAAGCGAGAGCTAAGCGATTCCATAACCA
This sequence comes from Chiloscyllium plagiosum, assembly GCF_004010195.1. Lineage (NCBI taxonomy): Eukaryota > Metazoa > Chordata > Chondrichthyes > Orectolobiformes > Hemiscylliidae > Chiloscyllium > Chiloscyllium plagiosum. Next base: position 79,441,839 of record NC_057722.1, on the reverse strand, counting down.
ACAGTTCAGATCCAAACTATGAAGTTGTGTGACATCCAATTGTGAATGGTGGTGGACAACTCATTGGAGGAGGCAGCTCCACAAATATCCCCATCCTCAATGATGGAAGAACCTAACCTATCAGTGCAGGGAGAATGCTAAAGCATTCGCAGCAATCTTGAGCTAGGTGTACTGAGTGGACGATCCATCTCAGCCCCCTCCAGTGATCTCCAGCATCACAGTTACTGGTCCTGAGCCTATTTGATTCATTCCTTGTGAATCAAGAAAAGGTTGGTGGCACTGGATACTGGACAACATTCCAACGCCCTGACAACATTCCAACAATAGTACTGAAGGCTTGTGCTTCAGAACTTTCTGATCCCTGAGCCAAGCTGTTACAGCATGGACATTTACCTGGCAATGTACAAAATTGCCTAGGTATGTCCTGTACATATACACACACCGGGAGAAGTACAACCCAGCCAATTACTACCTCATCAGTCAACTTTAGGTAATCAGTAAAGTGATGGAAGGTGTCATCAACAGTGCCATCAATCATCATCGGCTCAGCAATAATATGGTCAGTGATGCCCAGTTTGGATTCTGCCAGGTCCACTCAGCTCCTGACCTTGTTACAACCTTGTTTTAAACACTGACAAAAGAGCTGAATTCCAGAAGTCAGGTGAGAATGACAGCCCTGGACATCAAGGCCACTTTTAGCCGTAGTCCAAAGATGTGCAGGTTAGGTGGATTGGCCATGGGAAATGTAAGGTTAGGGGTGTGGATGGGGATGCTTTTCAGAGGATCAGTGTGGACTCATAGAACATAGAACAATACAGCACAGAACGGTGCTGGGCGGCACGGTGGCACAGTGGTTAGCACTGCTGCCTCGCAGCGCCAGAGACCCGGGTTCAATTCCCGACTCAGGCGACTGACTGTGTGGAGTTTGCACGT
>NC_057722.1:79417910-79440289 GCF_004010195.1 Chiloscyllium plagiosum | reverse complement strand
ATCCCTCTGCTCCTCCACCTTACTAAGGACCCTACCGTTAACCCTGTATTCCGCATTCTTATTTGTCCTTCCAAAATGGACAACCTCACACTTGGCAGGGTTGAACTCCATCTGCCACTCCTCAGCCCAGCTCTGCATCATATCTAAGTCCCTTTGCAGCTGACAACAGCCCTCCTCACTATCCACAACTCCACCAATCTTCGTATCGTCTGCAAATTTACTGACCCATCCTTCGACTCCTCCTTCCAAGTCATTAATAAAAATTACAAACAGCAGAGGACCCAGAACTGATCCCTGTGGAACTCCACTTGTAACTGGGCTCCAGGCTGAATATTTACTATCTACCACCACTCTGACTTCGACTGGTTAGCCAGTTTTCTATCCAACTGGCCAAATTTCCCACTATCCCATGCCTCCTGACTTTCTGCATAAGTCTACCATGGGGAACCTTATCAAATGCCTTACTAAAACCCATGTATACAACATCCATTGCTCTACCCTCTTCCACATGCTTGGTCACCTCCTCAAAGAGGAGTGACTCAATGGGCAGAATGGCTGGCTTCCCCACTGTAGGGATTCTATGATTTGACCGAATGTGGCATCATGGACCCCTAACAAAACTTGAGTCAATAGATATCAGGGGCAAACTTTGCTGGTTGGAGTCATACCTGGCACAAAGGGAATTGGTTGAGGGTCAGTCATCTTTGCTCGAGAACACTTCTGCAAAAGTTCCTCTGGATCGTGTCCTTGGCCCAACCATCTTCAATTGCTTCATCAATGACCTTCCCTCCAACAGACGGTCAGAGGTAGGATTGTTTGTTGATGATTGCACACTATTCAGCACCATTCACAACTCCTTTAATACAGTTCAAATAAAACAAAACCTGGACAATATCCATTCTTGGGTGGCAAGTGGCATTCACATCAGACAAATGGCAGGTATGGCTGTCTCCAATAAGAAACAATCTGACGACTGCCCCATGACATTCAATGGCGTTACCATCACTGAATCCTCACATCTGTGAGCATCCACACCCTGCAATACTGACGCTCAGCAGGTTTTGTACTACCTATGAGATGCACTTCAGAAAATCAAAGATTCCCGTACAGCACCTTTCAGTCCCACTATCACTTCCACCTAGTAGCAAATATATGGAAACATCACCATCTACAAATTCACTTCCAAGCCACATTCCATTCTGATTTGGGAATATATCACCTTCCCTTCACTGTCACTTGGTCAAAATCCTGACATTCCCTAATAACTTTGTGTGTTCACCTATAGCATGTGGACTGCAGTGGTTCAAGAAGGCAGCTCACTGCCATCTTCTCAAGGGCAAGTGGAGATGAGCAATAAAAGTGCTGGCCAGCCACTGATCCCCATGTGCCACGAATGAGTTTTTTTTAAAAAAAAGTTGAGATTGTAGGAATAAATGGATTGTTATCAAACTGGAAAGCAGTATCCATAAGACATAGGAGTGGAAGCAAGGCTATTCGGCCCATCGAGTCCACTTCACCATTTAATCATGGCTGTTCGGCATTTCAACTCCACTAACCCATACTCTCCCCGTAGCTCTTAAATCCTTGCGAGATCAAGAATTTATCAATCTCTGCCTTGAAGACACTCAACGTCTCAGCCTCTACTGGGCTCTGTGGCAATGAATTCCACAGGCCCACTACTCTCTGGCGGTAGAAATGTCTCCTAATTTCCATTCTAAATTGACCCCCTCTAATTTTAAGGCTGTGCCCACAGGTCCTAATCTCCCTGCCTAACGGAAATAGCTTCTCAGTGCCCACCATGCTTCTCAGCCATGCATTATCTTGTAAGTTTCTATTAGATCTCCCCTCAACTTTCTAAATTCTAACGAATGCACTCCTAGGATCCTCAGCCGTTCATTCTTTGTTAGGCCGACCATTCCAGGGATCATCCATGTGAATTTCTGCTGGTCATGCTCCATTGCCAGTTTGTCCAGTATGAGGTATGGACCCCAAAATTGGACGCAGTGTTCTAAATGGGGCCTAACTAGAGCTTTATAAAGTCTCAGAAGCACATCACTGCTTTTATGTTTCAATCCTGTTGAGATAAATGACAACATTACGTTTGCTTTCTTAATCCCACACTCAACCTGCAAGTCTTTAGAGGTTCCTGGACTAGCACTCCCAGATCCCTTTGTACTTTGGCTTTGATTTTTCTCACCATTTAGAAAATAGTCCCTGCCTGTTTTCTTTTTTCCAAAGTGCAAGACCTCGCATTTGCTCACGTTGAATTTCGTCAGTCATTTCCTGGACCACACTCCTGAACTGTCTAAATCTTTCTGCAGCCTCCCCACCTCCTCAGAAACATCTACCTGTCCACCTAACTTCGAATCGTCAGACTGCCCCCAGGCCCCTCATCCAGATCATTAATATATAAAGTGAATAGCATCAGCCCCAACACTGAACCCTGCAGGACACCACTTGTCACTAGCTGCCATACCGAAAAAGAACCTTTTTATCCCAACTCTGCCTTCTGTCATACAGCCAATCCTCAATCCATGCCAGTTGCTCACCTCAAACACCATGGGCCCTCACCTGACTTAGCAGCATCCCGTGAGGCACCTTACCAAAGGCCTTTTGGAAGTCTAGATAGATAACATTCACTGGGTTTCCTTGGTCTAATCTACCTGTCACCTCTTCAAAGAATTCTAACAGGTTTGTCAGGCGTGACCTTCCCTTAATAAATCCACGCTAACTTGTTCGAATCCGACCCTGCACTTCCAAGTATTTAGAAATCTCATTCTTAATGATGGATTCTAGAATTTTACCAACAACTGAGGTTAGGCTAATCTACCTATAATTTTCCATCTTGAACAAGGGGGTTTACAACAGTTTTCCAATCATCTGGGACTTTCCGTGACTCCAGTGACTTTTGAAAGATCACAAGCAACGCCTCCACTACTTGCTCAGCCACCTCCCTCAGAACTCTAGGATATAGCCCATTGGGGCCAGAAGATGTATCAATTTTTAGACCTTGTAGCTTTTCTAGCAGAGTGTCAAGTTGGGGTATCACAGAATAGTGTTTGGGACCCAATATCTGCAATATTTTTAATTGTGTATTGCATTTCCAAGTTTGCTGACAACCCCAGACTTAATAGGACCAAGAGCAGCAGGAAGATGATGAGCTTCAGAGCAACTCCGACAAGTTGAGTGAATGGGCAAAAGCATGGCAGATGATGAGGCAAAGCGGGAAATTATCCACTTTGCCAGGGAAAACAGAATTCTAGAGTATCGTTTAAATAAGAACAAAGAACATTTACAGCCCAGGAACAGGCCTTTCGGCCCTTCAAACCTGAGCCGATCCAAATCCACTTCTAAACCTGTGGCCCATTTCCTAAGCATCTGTATCTCTCTGCTCCCCACCTACTCGTGCATCTGTCCAGATGCATCTTAAATGAATCAACTGTGCCTGCCTCTACCACCTCTGCTTGCAATGCGTTCCAGGCACCTACCACCCTCTGTAAAGTACTTGCCGCTTGTATCCCCCTTAAACTTTTCACCTCTCACCTTGAAAGCGTGACCCCTCGTTATTGAATCCTTCACCCTGGGTAAAAGCTTATCACTATCTACCATGTCTATACCCTTCATGATTTTGTAGACCTTAGTCAGGAGCCCCCCAATCTTTTTTTCTAATGGAAACAAACCTAATCTACTCAACCTCTCTTCATAGCTATCACCTTCCATACCAGGCAACATCCTCGTAAACTTTTTCTGTGCACCCTCCCATTTGGTAATGTGGCGACCAGAACTGTACACCGTATTCTAAATGCACCCGAACCAATGTCTTGTACAATTTTAACATGACCTGCCAGCTCTTATACTCAATACCCCGTCCGATGAAGGCAAGCATATCATATGCCTTCTTGGCCACTCTATCTACCTGTGCAACCACCTCAGGGTATAATGGACCTGATCTCCCAGATCTCTTTGCTCATCAGCTTTTTCCAAGGTTCTTCCATTTACTGTATAATTCCACTCTAGAATTAGACTTCCCAAAATGCATCACCTCACATTTGGTGTTACTTGAAGAAATATTGATTTTAAAATTGGGAACTTTGTGTTTGTGTGCATGTTGGTCTTTATTACAGAGGTGCAGCAAGCATGTTGGTCTTTATTACAGAGATTTATAAAACGGGAATAAGTTAATCCTATTGGAGCTGTACAAGATCTTGGTGAGATCACACGTGGTGCAGTGTCTTTCTTTTGTCCTCGTATAAACAAAATGCTTCTCATAAAGGGAAAGCAGTAATAAAAGGGGATTTCATTGAAATGTGGAAACCTCCAACAGGCCTGGACAGACTGAATGCAGGGATAATGTTTCTCCTGGCTCGGGGTTCCAGAATAAGGGGTCATTCTCAGGACGTGCAGTAGTGTATTTTGGACTGGGATAAGAATTATATTCATAGGGTGGAGAGTCTGTAAAATTCTCTACCACAGATTGTTTTGGAGGCCAATTCACTGAATATGTTTAAAGAAATAGACATCTTGAGGCGAAGGATCTTAAGTGGTGTGGGGAGAGAGCAGAAGTTAAGTCAGAACATTACCTCTGATCGTTGTGAACGGCAGTGACATTGAATGGTTGTATGGTCTATTCATGCTCCTGTTTTCTGTGTATCACATTGAAGATTATTGTGCCATGTAGGAGATAACCTCAACATGGACAAGGATCAACTCACTGACAGAAAACAGTATGTAGAAATGGGTATTTGTCTGGTTGGTAGGATGTGACCAGTGAAGGAGTCTGGCTGGGGTCTGCACTTGGACCTCAACCTTTTTATATTTTATGTTAATAACTTGAATGAGGGTTGCTAAATTTGCAGATGACATAATGTAGGAAAGTATGTTGTGAAAAGGATGTAAGGTGGTTGCAGACAACTAAGTTGAGTGGGCAAAAAGCTTTCAAATGGGGTATGATGCGGCATGAAGTTCACTTTGGTAGGAAGAATAAAAAATGCAGAGTTATTACTTAAAACGAAATCGACTGACTGTGGAGTTTTGAGGTATAGAAAGATCTAGGAATTCTAGTATAGGGCTCACACAAATTATATATGCAAGTACAGCAAATTGTTAAGGTTAATAGGTTATAGAGTCATAGAGGTGTACAGCACAGAAATAGACCCTTCGGTCCAACTTGTCTATGCCGATCAGATATCCCAATCCGACCTAGCCCCACCTGCCATCACAGGGGCCCATATCCCTCCAAACCCTTCCTATTCCTATATCCATTCAGATCCCTTTTAAATGTTGCAATTGTATTAGCCTCCACCACTTCCTCTAACAGCTCATTCCATACACTCACCATCCTCTACATGAAAAGGTTGCCCCTTGGGTCTCTTTTATATCTTTCCCCTCTCCCTCTAAACCTATGCCCTCTAGTTCTGGACTCCCCCACCCCAGGGAAGAGACTGTCAATTTATCCTATCCATGCCCCTCATGATTTTATAGACCGCGATAGGTCATCCCTCAGTCTCCGATGCTCCAGGGAAAACAGTCCCAGCCGATCCAGCCTCTCCCTATGGCTCAAATCCTCCAACCTTGTAAATATTTTCTGAACCTTTTCAAGTTTCACATTTTTCCGATAGGAAGGAGACCAGAATTGCATGCAGTATTCCAAAAGTGGCCTAACCAATGTCCTGTACAGCCATAACATGACCACCCATGTTATGACCATGACCATCCTGTACTCTATACTCTGACCAATAAAGGAAAGCATACAAAACGTCTTCACTATCATATCAACTGCAACTCTACTTTCAAGGAGCTATGAACCTGCACTCCAAGGCCTGTCTGTTCAGCAACTCTCCCTAGGACCTTGCCATTAAGTGTACAAGTCCTGCTAACATTTGCTTTCCCAAAATGCAGCACCTCACATTTATCTAAATTAAACTCCATCTGCCACTTCTCAGCCCATTGGCCCATCTGATCAAGATCCCGTTGTAATCTGAGGTAACCACCTTCGCTGTCCGTTACACCACCAATTTTGGTGTCATCTGCAAACTTACTAACTATACCTCTTTATGTTCACATCCAAATCATTCATATAAATGAAGAAACGTAGTGGACCCAGCACCGATCCTTGTGGCACTCCACTGGTCACTGGCCTTCAGTCTGAAAAGCAACCCTCCACTACCACCCTCTGACTTCTACCTTTGAGCCAGTTCTGTATCCAAATGGCTATTTCTCCCTGTATTCCATGATATCTAACCTTGCTAATCAGTCTCCCGTGGGGAACCTTGTCGAAAGCCTGAATGAAGTCCATATAGATCACGTCCACCGTTCTGCCCTCATCAATCTTCTTTGTTACTTCTTCAAAAAACTCAATTCAAGCTTGTGAGACATGATTTCCCACGCACAAAGCCATGTTGATTATCCCTAATCAGTCTTTGCCTTTCCAAATAAGTGTATATCCTGTCCCTCAGGATTCCCTCCAACAACTTGTCCACCACCGACGTCAGGCTCACCGATCTATAGTTCCCTGGCTTGTTCTGACCACTTTCTGAAACAGCGGCACCACATTAGCCAACCTCCAGCCTTCCGGCACCTCACCTGTGACTATCGACAATACAAATATCTCAGCAAGAGGCCCAACAATCACTTCTCTAGCTTCACACAGAGTTCTAGGGTACTCCTGATCAGTTTTGGGGATTTATCCTCTTTTATGTTTCAAGACATCCAGAACTTCCTCCTCTGTAATATGGACATTTTTCTAAGATGTCACCATCTATTTCCCTACATTCTGTGTCTTCCCTGTTCTATTCCACAGTAAAAACTGGTGCAAAATACTCAATTAGTATCTTTCCCCCATCTCCTGTGGTTCCACACAAAGGCCACCTTGCTGATCTTTGAGGGGTCCTATTCTCTCCCTAGTTACCCTTTTGCCTTTTAGGTATTTGTAAAAACCCTTTTGGATTCTCCTTAATTCTATTTGCCAAAGCTATCTCCTGTCCCCTTTTTGCCCTCCTGATTTTCCTCTTCAGTATACTCCTACCACCTTTAGACTCTTCTGAGGATTCACTCGATCTCTCCTGTCTATACCTGACATATGCTTCCTTCTTTTTCTTAACCAAAGCCGCAATTTCTTTAGTCATCCAGCATTCCCTACACCTGCCACCTTTCCCTTTCACCATAACAGGAATATACTTTCTCTGGACTCTTGTTATCTCATTTCTGAAGCTTCCCGTTTGTAAGCCATCACTTTACCTGCGAACATCTGCCCCCAGTCAGCTTTTGAAAATTTTTGCCTCATACTGTCAAAATTGGCCTTTCTCCAACTTGGAACTTCAACTTTTAGATCTCGTCTATCTTTTTCCATCACTATTTTAAAATAAATGGAATTATGATTGCTGGCCCCAAAGTGCTGACACCTCCGTCACCTATCCTGCCTTATTTCCCAAGAGTAGGTCAAAATTTGCACCTTTTCTTGTAGGTGCATCCACATACTGAATCAGACAATTTCTTGTACACACTTAACTAATTCCTCTCCATCTAAACCCTTAACACTGTGGCAGTCCATGTTCGGAAAGTTAAACTCCCCATCCAGAACCACCCTACTTTTCTTACAGATAGATGAGATCTCCTTACAAATTTGTTTCCCAATTTCCCTCTGACTATTAGGGGGTCTGTAATACAATCCCAATAAGCTGATCATCCCTTTCTTATTTTTCAGTTCCACCCAGATAACTTCCCTGGATGTATTTACAGGAATATCCTCCCTCAGTACAGCTGTCATGCTATCCCTTATCAAAAATGCCACTCCTCCTCCTCGCTTGCCTCCCTTTCGGTCCTCCTTGGAGCATTTGTATTCTGGCACATTAAACTGCCAGTTCTGTCCATCCCTGAACCATGTTTTTGTAATTACTATGATATCCCAGTCCCATGTTCCTAACCATGCCCTGAATTCATCTGCCTTCCCCATTAGGCCCTTTGCATTGAAATAAATGCAGTTTAATTTATTAGTCCTACCTTGTCCCTGCCTGCCCTGAATGTTTGACTCTCTTCTGTTCTCAACTGTACCAGTCTCAGATCGATTTCTTTCCTCACTATCTCCCTGGGTCCCCCGCCCCCACCATACTAGTTTAAATCCTCCGAGCAGCTCTGGCAAATCTCCCTGCCAGTATATTAGTCCCCTTCCAATTTGGATGCAATCTGTCCTTCTTGTATAGGTCACTTCTACCCCAGAAAAGATTCTAATGATCCAAAAATGTGAATCCTTCTCCCATACACCAGCTCCTTAGCCATACATTCATCTGCTCTGTCCTCCTATTCCTATCCTCGCTAGCTCGTAGCACTGGGAGTAATTCAGATGTTACTACCTCCTTTTTAACTTCCTGCCGAACTCTCTGTAATCGCCCTTCAGAATCTCCACCTTTTCCCTTCCTATGTCGTTGTGTACAATGACCTCCTGCTGGCCCCTCTCCCCCTTGAGAACATTCTGTAGCCTCTCAGACTTCTTTGTCTGATCATCTCCCTTTTAAAAGTGCTGTTGTTTTGACTTTTTTTTCCTCAAGTTCCAAAACAATGCAACAGCTTATACAACAGTAAATGCTGCTCCTGGAATTCGAGGAAATTCCCTCCAACACCTAAAATATCTCAAAAGGGAGCAGCCTGTTACAGCTATCCTTTTTGAGAGGAAGTGAATATGAAAGTCGAGATATTATGCCTATGCTTTACAGTCATTGGAGAGATTTAAATACTGTGTCCAGTTTTGGTCTCTTTTACTTAATGAAGGATGTAAATGTATTAAGGTGATGCAGGGGGTGCTTTGCAGATAGATATCTGGAAAAAATTAGTTTTCTTATGAAGAAAGATCGAACAGACTATGTTTGTATACACTGGAGCTTGGAAATGTTAGGGTGACTTGACTGAAGTATGGAAAATCCTGAAGGTTCTTGATAAGATTGATATGGAGAGAATGTTTCCTCCAGTGGACAAGTCCACAATGAATGGCACTGCTTTTTAGTCAGGGTTCACCCTCTAAGGGCACAGTTGAGGGGAAATTCTTTTGATGGTTATGTGCATTGAAATCTCTTTCTCAGAAAACTGCAGCGGTGTAGTGTCTTGACTTTCACGGGTAACGCGTTGGAAATAAAGATCTGCTGTTTGTGGACTCATCATGAAAGTTAAAGATTTTAACATAAATATGCAAAATTCCCCAATTTACCTGATGTTCTGACCTAGGCTGATGAAACACAGATCAGCTTTTTGTTCTGAAGAATTACTACTTTATTATAAGTAATTTCACTAGTTTCAAGTGAACAGTTGTAACCACACAACCATAAAATTTAAAACTCTCTAATTCTTTTATAAGTTCCCTTTGTACATTATATCACCTGCACATGCGCAATTGGACAAAAGGGGAAAAATAGGTTAGTAGAGGAAAGTTGGGAGGCAGTTCAGTGGTGCCCATTCATTGGTTGTTGAGATGAACGTTATGATGCTTTTCTTTAGTCTTCATTTTTTTTTGCACCACTTACACTGGTTTACAAGAGACAGTATATTTATAAAAGCTCTCTGGCTTGCCAGTGAAGTCATAGCTTACCAACAACTGCAGAAGGAAACATGAACTGCTTTTCTTAAGATTTTAAAGTGAATCTTGACTGCAGAGAGCAATGAATGTTGTGTTATTGGAGATTAAAATGCTATCTATCTTGGCCCCAGCTTGAAGCTGTTCACTTACCTGAGAACCAAGCACAGCTATTGGCAGGCAAACAACTTTTGTCATTGAGAACTAATCAGTAGTCCTTGGATCAATTGACTTCGTTCTCACCCATCTGCATCTGTATGCAACCTCCTCTGCAACCCAATTTTCAATTTACTGCTTGTTCAAATAGCTGTTTACACAATGATTGATTGCCATCAGCATTATCCTGTTCACCTTTCAAATATACAGCAATCCTTTTAAAATGCTGGTTTTAAAACAATTATTTCTGATTTCCTGCAATTTCAAAAGAACAAAAACAAGGAGGCCATCTTTAGAGGGACCATTGAATATTTATAAGACATAGGGAGGTAGACCCATGTTCAGTGAGGCAGTAAAAGGCTTATAAGGGTCGTTGAATGTTAAATTCAACACTGGTAGATCAACCATGATGTTGAATAGGGGTGTGGCAGAGTTGGGCTGAATGGCCTAGCTCTCTCTCAAATGTCCATATAATTTGAATTTCTCACTAAAGTTTTGATGCATGCCAAAGGAAGTAATTAAAAGTACATTTATCCATTGACTTTTCTTTAGACTATTTTGGAAACCTTACTGAAAATATTACTCAAGCCATGGCTGCTTCCATTTAAGCATGGATATTTTTGCACAGAATTGATTTGAGTTTATTTTGAGTATGTCAGTGTATCAGTTTTCCTAGAATCCAAGTAACATTTAAGTCAGTCAAGTGGTGTAACAGGTCCAAGCATGTTGGATTGTTTTCTATGCCCAGTCAGCTTCAGCTGCATCAGTGAACTTCCTTCTGAAATAAGGTCAGAAGTGGGGATGTTGGTTCATTACTGCACAATGTTCAACACCATTTGCAACTTCTCAGACACTGGAACAGTCTGCCAAATATAGGAAGACCTGGGCAAATTTCAGTTGTGGGCTGTCACGTGCTGCCAGTGTTACTTCCCATATGTATGCCAGGTGATGACAATTGCCAGCAAGAGAGTAAGAATTGACCCATGACACTCAGTGGCATTTTCATTGCTGAATCCCCCAATATAAACATCCTGGGTGTCACCATAACCAGAAACTGATCTCGTGACTATTAACAGTTGGTCAAAGGCTAGGAATTGTACAATGAGTGACTTCTCTCCCATCTTCCCTATGCTTGTCATCTACAAGGCCCTTGTCTGGATGGTGCAGCTCCAACAGTACTGAAAAGGCTTGATACCATCCAGGACAGCACAACCCTCATAATGGCATCCCATCCACTTCCTTCAATGTTAACTTTGTTGCCAATGCACAATACCATGTAAAAGGTCCACTCCTGTAACATGCTGAGGCTCTTTTGACAGCACCTTCCAAACCTGTGACAACTATGCATCAAAGAACAAGGGTGACAGATGGATGGTAATACTTAGTCCTGCAAGTTCCCCTCCATTGTGCGTCATCATATTTTGAAGTTTATTGCTGTTCCTTTGCTGTGGCTGGTTAAAAAATCTTGCGCTCCATTTCTAGCAGTACTATGTGTTTTCCTCACTGCCAACTCAGAGGACAGTTTCGATGGGCAATAAATTCTGGCCTTGGTAGTGCTAGCCACATCCCTTGAATGAGTATTTAAAAAAGCTTTGAGCAATTTCCAAGAACTATTGGCCATCTTCTCTCAATATCACTTTGCTGCACAAAGCAACAAGATTTTTTTTTCTTTAAAAGAAAGCACTTTTTAATCATGGTGCCAGATTTTATGGCACTTCACCTACTTCCATCTGCCTGAAAAACAAACCTATATTGTGAAATTTTCTTTTCTTTGTGTATGATTTCCATGATGAGCGATTTGCCAGTAGATTGGGGGTACAAAAGATGTTCAGTTTGACTGCAGTGTACTGGCCTATCTCGTATGATCAGTCACAAATCATCTGACCACGCAACACTTGCCATTGCTTGAATTTAGTATTTTATACAATATAACAATTGTGTAGCAATTATGATATAGTAATCCAAAATCATGAACCAATAATTCGGAATACATCTTCGGTTCAAGTTAAAATTCCACCTTTGTGGAAATATAAAGCAGATGTCATTTAGTGATCATGATGCAGTTGAACTGTCTTTAATAACATTCAGATGTCCTTGAGAGGAAACCTGCCATCCTCCTGTAATTTGCTTAGAGACAAAAAAACCTGCCGATACTGGAATCCAAGGTAGAGAAGCAGGAGGCTGGAAGAACACAGCAAGCTATGCAGCATCAGGAGGTGGAGAAGTCAACGTTTATCCTCCTGTAATTTGGCTGATATGTGACACTGACCTCAGACCAACGTTTGTATGAACTATAAATGCCATTACTGAAACTGTGGGTCTGAAGGCTTTCTATGGTTATGCACTAGATCCTTTCTTTAGTAATTCTGATGAAAGGCAGGCCCTTTGTTTGTTGTCTGTGATGCTTCACCTTGAGTTATTTCCTTGGTAGTTTTCTTAGTTTGCTTTCCACACTCGGGCAGTGTGAGGAGACTGGTATCCTCCAAGATGCAGCAGTCCACTGATTGGCATCCCGTTTAAGACCTTTGATTCTTTCACTCTCCATCACTAGTACATAGTGGCAGCAATGTGAACTGTGTAATAAGATGTATTGCTGCAACTCCCAAAGGCTCCTTTTTTACAATACCTTCCAAATCTGCAGCCTAGATGGCCAAAGACAGCAGATACATGGGAACACCATCACCTACAAGTTACTTTACATGCCACACAGCATCCCTGACTGAGATCTATAATACTGTTCCTTCACTGTCTCTGGGTCAAAATGCTGGAACTCCCTTCCAGGCAGCACTGTACGGACTTGTAGTTGACTGCAGTGGTTCAAGGATGCAACTGTCCACCAGGGTACTTAGACATGAGCAAAGTAAAAAACAAAAGAACTGTTAATGGTGTACATCAGAAACAAAAGCAGAAATTGTTGCAGAGAAATCAAAATTAGTGACAATGGGCAATAAGTGCTGGGCCAGTCAACAACTCCAGTACCTGTGAATGAATGAATGAAAAGCACTTGTCTCGGCCAGAATGGAAATCAAACTGTTTGTGTTACCATGAACCATACTTCAGCAACTGAGCTGCTCCATCCGCTTTTCACTTGACACTAAGGGCTCTTGTGGAACAGTGCTAATACCTCTACTTCCTGAGGCAGGAGGCCTGGTTTTCGGTTCCAGCTGCTCCTGGGGTATATAATAGCAACTCTTTGAACAGGTTGATTTAAAAATTTCTGGATTTGGATGAGGCTTGCAATGATCTTGCGAGCCACTATGTTGGTGGATCAAGCTGTTGCCAGCATTTTGGTTGCCTTGGGACAATTAGTTGTGCAGATTGCACATCTTCCTGTGTGCCTTTGATGGTAGGGCAGGGGTGAGACAGAGAATTGGAGCTCTGACTTGCCAAAGAACCTAGGTGTACTGATACATGAATCACTTAAGGGTTAATATGTAGGTAATTAGGAAAGTCAACAGGATATTATTTCTTGTGAGAATGGAGTACAAAATTAGAAGTTGTGCTTTTATTATACAAGGCACTGGTGAGACCGCATTTGTGCACAGTATTGGCCTCATTTACTAGACTATACTTAGAATGTATTTGTGGGGGGTGCGGCCAAGATGGGGTTGCATTACAATGAAAGATTTGACAGTTGAACGTTCCATCTGCTGAAGATTTGCAGACTAAGATGATTTGATTGAAGCACACAAGTTCCTGAATGGCATTGGTAGGATCGTTGTAGATTTTAGAACCATGAGTAAAGTGTTTAAAAATACAAGGTTACCCATTTAAAACTGACAGACTATGATTTGTGTATATTTTTAATATAATTTATTTTAAAATTTGAATGTTTAAATTTTGAATTAGTGAAATATGGCTTGTTCAGTGCTTTGAAGGGTTTAGTGCTCAATTTATCCTGTACTTCTGTAACCATGGTCACTGAAAACAGCTTTCAGCTAATGCATTTGTGTACACATTAGGAAGGTTAACAGTCAAACAAGTGTGCGCAGGTTACTTATACCTGTTAGTGAGCCAATTTTATATCCTTGGCAATATAGTTTCCCCAAAACTGAGCTCTTATTTTCCACAGTAACCTTTTTAATGTGGCACCTTATCAAATGCCTTCCAAAATTCTAAGTGTCGTATATCCACCACTTTCCCTTTCTGCACTGCATAAAGAAGAACTCCAATAGATTGATCACATGATTTCTCTCTCAAAATCATATTGCTTTTGCCTGATTACTCTGAACTTTCCAAGTGCTCTGCTATGACTTTAGTTGCTTCTAATTTTTTTTCCTTCTGATTGTCAACCTAACTGGTTTGTTGGTTTTTACCTTCTGTTTCCCTTTCTTTGAATTAGAATTGTTATCTTCCAATCTAATGAGACTATCTCTGATTCAAGGGAGTTTTTGAAAATTAAAGCTAATGCATCAACTATCTTATATGCAACTCTTTTCAAGACCTTGGGATGCGATCCATCAGGACATAAGGACATGTCAGCCAGCAATTCCAACAATTTACTCAGGTCACTTTGAATTTCCTGAATTAGAGATAGAGTCATACAGAATTACGCACACTATTCCAAAAGTGGCCTAACCATTGTCCTGTAAAGCTGCGAAATGATCTCTCAACTCCTATACTCGATCCACTTACCAATAAAGAAAGGCATACCAAATGCCGCCGTCATTATCCTATCTACCTGAGACTCCACTTTCAAAGAAGTATGAGCCTGCACTCCAAGGTCAGTAACCCTCCTGAGGACCTGACCATTAAGGGTATCAGTCCTGCCCTGATTTGCCTTTGCAAAATGCAGCACCTCTCATTTATCTAAATTCAACTCCATTGGCCCATCTGATCAAGATCCTGTTGTCCTGAGGTAACTTTTTTCACTGTCCACGACACCTCCAATTTTGGTGTAATCTGCAAACTTACTAACTATACCTCTTATGTTCACATCCAAATAATTTAAATAAATGATGTAAAGCAGTGGACCCAGCACCAATCCTTGTGGCACACTGCTGGTCACAGGCCTCCAGTCTGAAAAGCAACCCTCCACTACCACCCTTTGTGTTCTACGTTCAAGCTAGTTCTGTATCCAAATAGCTAGTTCTCCCTCTACTGCTCCCTCACTGCCATTTCCTGACTTATCTTTGCTTCTTAGATGTTACCTCTATACTGTGTAGTGAAAACTATTGGGAAGATCTTGCTTATTTAATCTATCCAAGCCCCTCATGATTTAATAAATCTCTAAATAAGGTCACTACTCAGCCTCTGATATTCCATGGAAAATAACCTCAGCCTATTCAGCCTCTCCTATAGCTCAAACCCTCCAACCCTGGTAACATCTTTGTAAATCTTTTCTGAACCGTTTCAAGTTTCACAACATCTTTCCAAATGATGGAGACCAGAATTGCAGTTTCCAAAAGTGGCTGAACCAATGTTGAGGGCCTTCTCACACGCTTGGGCCCCTTGACAGAGACGCACAAAAATTGAATACCCTATATACTGTCAGTGTGACCCAGGGCACCGTCACAAATTCATTGTTCATTAACTCTGTCTTACTGGACAATACCAGGTCTAGTATAACCTACTGCCTGGATAACTGCGGAACATGCTGTTCTAAGAAACTGTTCTGCAAACATCCTGTGAACTCAGCTAGGTTGCCTTTGCCCATCTGACATTTCCAGTCCATGTTTCTGACTTTCCTGTTATTCCTAAACACCCTGAACCCTCAAATTCAGGTGCAAATCTGTCATCCGGTAGCCATCTCTCTGACCAGATTGTACTAATCAATTTCTCTTGCAGTCTTTGTGTTTGTTTAAGGTACTACACTTGCTCCGATTTGTTTTACGCTTTGTTTTTGAAACTTGGGGAGGTAAATAGATTATATGGAGATGGATCCCAGAGAGAGAATAAAGAAACAGGCAAAGAGAAAAGAAATTTTACATCCCAGGAACAGGCCCTTCGTCCCTCCAAGCCTGAGCCGATCCAAATCCACTATCTAAACCTGTCGGTTAATTCCTAAGGATCTGTATCCCTCTGCTCCCCACCTACTCATGCAGCTGTACAGACGCATCTTAAGTGAATCTACCGTGCCTGCCTCTACCATCTCTGCTGGCAACGTGTTCCCGGCACCTACCGCCCTCTGTGTAAAATACTTGCCTTGTGTATCCCCCTTAAATTTTTCACCTCTCACCTTGAAGGCAAACGAAGAGAGCTGTTGGAGAACCAGGAGAGCAGTAAATGATAGTTGGGTGCTAACGAGAAGTGTGAATAGTTGAAAGTGGGTTGGCTTTGTTGGGAGCAATCAACGCCAGAGGCTTGCTCCATAAAAATGACAGAGCTTCCAGTGGTTTGCCATTTCAGTACACCACTGTTTTCATATCAACACTGCTGTCTCAAGTCTTTTGAGCTCTAGTGAGGCTCAATGCATCTCATTTTCGTCTAAGGTACTTCATAGCTTTCAGGTCTCAGTATTGAGTATAACCATGTCAGAAAGTGATCGCTCTCTTCTGTGTCAGTTTGTGCATGCGCACACCCCACACCAATAGATCGGTTATGAGTTGCACCTCGCGCACAGCCAACATTTTTTGATCTAGCCACAGTTCTTGCTAACTGGCACAGATAAAATCACTGTGGTCCTACTGGACCATTGGGCTGTTGTCTCATTAGAAAGAGAAGACTGGTGGTGTTTTAAGGCCCCCTCTCCAGTCATTTCCTTTTCTCTCCCCAGGTTCTAAGAACTACATAATTTATACAATGCCACCTATTACTATGCTAAATTAAGGGGAAGCAATGGCCCAGTGGTATAATCGCTGGACTGTTAATCCATATACCCTAACAATATTCTGGAGCCCTAGGTTTGATTCCTGCCACAAATGGTGGAATTTGAATTCAATAAAATCTGGAATTAAGAATCTATTGTTAGGAAAAATCCATCTGGTTCACTAATGTCCTTTAGGGAAGGAAACTGCTATCCTTACCTGGTTTGGCCTACATGTGATTCCAGACCCACTGCAATGTAGTTGACTCTTGACTGCCTTCTGGGCAATGAGGAATGGGCAGTAAATGCTGTCCTAGCTAGCAATGCCCTCATCCTGTGAATCAATGAGGAAAAAGATATATCGAACCATACAAATACAATATCTGGTCAGTAACATTAGTCACTGCAAGTAAATGTACATACATACACAGTGATGGCATCCATATTTCTGGGCCAGAAAGTTCAGGTTTCACCAGCCCAATGTAACAGCATGTCTGAACAGGGTTGATTTAAATTGATTAAAATAAATATATGCTTTTTAACGCTTTGTTTGACAACATTTGTCAACAAAATGTTACAAGCTATAATTTAAGATTTCATTGTTGAAGTGGTGATTTCAATTTTGCAGCATCCTGAATTTGCTCAGTGAAATTTGACTGTAGATTCATTAAATCTTAAATATGTTTAGGTATCCCCTTGATGTTGCATTTGAGGTAATTGCACAAGATTAAGACTCCTTGTATGTACTAAGGATTGGTTAACTGGCAGAAAACAGGAATAAACATCATTTTTGGTTGGCGAGTGCCATAGAACATAAGAACTCTGAGCAGGAGTAGGCCATCTGGCATTTCAAGCCTGTTCCACCCTTCAATAAGATGACGGATGATCTTTCATGGCCTCAGCTCACTTATTTGCCCCCTCACTGTACCCCTTAATTCCTTCATTGTTTAAAAAAAAATCTCTCCGCTTTAAAAACATTTACTGAAATTAGATTACTTAGTGTGGAAACAGGCCCTTCGGCCCAACAAGTCCACACCGACCCGCCGAAGCGCAACCCACCCATGCCCTGACATTTACCCCTTACCTAACACTACGGGCAATTTAGCATGGCCAATTCACCTGACCTGCACATCTTTGGACTGTGGGAGGAAACCGGAGCACCCAACATCCTCTCTACATCTATCTTGTCTGCTCCCTTCATAATTTTATGTTTCTATAAGATCCCCCCTCATTCTTCTGAATTCCAATGAATATAATCCCAGTATACTCAGTCTCTCTTCATAAGCCAACCCCCTCAACTCCGGAATCAACCTAGTGAACCTCCTCTGCACCCCATCTGGTGCCAGTACGTCCTTTCTCAAGTAAGGAGACCAAAACTGCACACACTACTCCAGGTGTGGCCTCACCACTCTATGCAGCTGCAACATAACCTCCCTGCTTTTAAACTCAATCCCTTTAGCAATGAAAGACAAAATTCCATTTGCCTTCCAAATTAACTGTTGTACCTGCAGTCTAGCCTTCTGTGATTCATGGACAAGGACATCCAGGTCCCTCTGCATAGCAGCATGCTGCAACTTTTTACCATTTAAGTAAAATCCTTTTTAACTGTTACTCCGACCAAAATGGATGACTTCACATTTATTAACATTGTATTTCATCTGGCAGACCTTTGCCCACTCACTTAAGTATCTATTTCCTCTGCACACGTGGTTCTGCTACTCATCTTAGTGTCATTTGCAAATGTTGACACACTGCATGTAGTCCCAAACTCCAAATCATCTATGTAAATTGTGGATAATTGTGCTCCCAACACTGAGCCCTGAGGCATACCACTAGTCACTGATTGCCAATCAGGATAGCACTCCTTTATCCCCACTCTTTGCTTCCTGTTAGTCAACCAATCCACTGTCCATGCTAATACCTCACCCATAATGCCATGCATCTTTTGTCTTATGTCGCAGCCTCTTGTGTGGCACCTTGTCAAAGGACTTTTGGAAATCTAGGTACACCACATCTACTGGGTCCCTGTTGTCCACCTTGCTCATAATATCTTCATAGAATTCCAAAAGATTGATTAAGCATGACCTATCCCTCATGAACCCATGCTGTGCCTGCCCATTGGGTTAATTTCTGTCTAAATGCCTTGCTCTCTAATAGATTCATAGCGATATACAGCACAGAAACTTACCCTTTGGTCCAACCTGTCCATGCTGACCAGATATCCTAACCCAATTTAGTCTCACCTGCTAGCACTTGGCCCATATCCCTTCAAACCCTTCCTAATCATATTCTTCCTTGATAGTAAACTCGAGCATCTTCCCCACTACAGAAGTTAAGCTAACCAATCTATAATTCCCCAATTTTTGCCTACCTCCCTTTTTTAAACAGTGGTGTCACATTTGCTGTTTTCCAATCTGCTGGAACTGCCCAGAGTCCAGCGAATTTGGAAAATTACCACAAGTGGACTTGCTATTTGTCCTGCCATCTTTTAGTATCCTTGGATACATTCCATCAGGGTCAGGAGACTTGTCTATCCTTAGCTTCATTAGCTTGTCCAACACCACCTATTCAATGGTAATAATTGTTTCCAGGTCCTCACCTGTCTTTGTCAATTACTGGCATGTTATTTGTGTCCTCCACTGTGAAGACTGTCAGAAAATACCTATTCAGGCCTTGACCATTTCATCATATCCCATAACTAAATGCCCCCTTCAAATTCTCTGAAGGACCAATATTTACTTTAGCCACTCTTTTTCTTTTTCATATATTTATAGAAGCTTTTGCTATCTGCCTCTATATTCTGCGCTGGTTTTTTCTCAGGTTCTATCTTACTTTTCTTTATAGATCTTTTTGTGACTTTCTGTTGACTGTGTTTTTCCAATCTTCTGGTTTCCCGCTGATCTTGGCCATTTTGTATGCCGCCTTCTTTCAATTGGATAGCCTCCCTTATTTTCTGAGACACCCATGGCAGATATCCTGATTTCCTTATGGTCCTTCCTTTTCACTGGAATATACTTTTGCTGAGCATTTTGAAAAATTGCTTTGAAAGTCATCCACTGTCCATCAGCTGTTCCAGCATATAAAGTATTTGGTGCTTGATCTCAGCTATTTCAAGTTTATAACTTGAAAGAGGGGAACAAGTATTAAGTACCAAATTTTCTTGTGATGCAAAGTTAGCTGGAAAGTAAGTTATGAATAAAAGCAAAGAATATAAAAAGTAATTTAGACAATTAACTGGATAAGAATCTGGTTGGAATTGTATTGTGAAGAAATGCAAAGTCATTCAATTGCTTGTAAAAATTAAATGCCGAACATGGTTTTGTTTCCCCCAAATTGATTCAAACCTCTCCTGCATTTATAGTCCATGCCCTGACCAAAATGGCAAGTGTCCCATGTGACCCTAAAACGAAGGTATAGGATCAGAATTAGGCCATTTGACCAATCAAGCCTGCTCTGCCATTTGATCATGACTGATATATATCTTATCCCCATTCTTCTGCCTTTTCCTTGTAATCCTTGATCCCCTTAGTAATCAAGAATCTATCTTTATCTTAAATGCACTTAATGATGACCTCCATGGCCCCCTGTGGCAGTGAGTTCCACAGATTAACCATCCTCTGACTGAACAAATTCTTCCTTATCTCCATTCTAAAGGATCATCCCTTCACTCTTCGGCTGTGCTATCGGGTCCAAGTCTCTCTCCTACTCGTGGAAACATCTCCCTATCAACTATATGCAGGCCTCTCAGTATTCTGTAAATGTCAATCAGATCCCCTCCTCATCCTTCTAAACACCAAGTATAGACTCAGTCCTCAACTGCTCCTCATGACAAGCCGTTCATCCCAGGGATCATTCTTGTGAATCTCATCTGGGCTTCTTCCAACTGCAGCACATCCTTCCCCAGATATGGGCCCAGAACTACACGCAGTATTCTAAATGTGGCCTGACCACAGTCAACTACCAACTGAACGTGAATCTTAACCTGAAGACAGCCTGTTCCCTGATGGGCTGTACCACAAGCTGCTCCAAAAACCATCTCATAGACATTCCACAAATTCCTTTAATCAGGATTGGCTACCAACCTGACTTTCCCAGAGAAATTCCACATTGAAGTCCTCCATGATTTATTTTCTTTCCCAATTCCTGGTTACCTCTCGGAGGCCTGTATGTAACCCCCATCAGGGTGACTTTTCCTTTGCTGTTCCTCAACTCTACCCACAGATTCTACACCTCCTGACTCTTCTTGCTAACACTTCACTTCTTGCTATTGATTTAATTTCATTTCTTGCTATCAAGACAACCCTGGCTCCACTGCGTATCTGCCTATCCTTAACACTCTTGCTTACCTGTTCTACCACCTTCCGGGATCTGTGGGTAAACATCCCAAGTTCCCTCTTCATCTGAGCTTCCTAGTATCTTGCCATTCATTGAGTACTGCCTTTTATTCCTTCCAAAGTGTATTATTTCACAATTATCAAGGTTAATTTCCATCTGACTGATCTATTTACATCCTCCTGTAACCTAACACCACCATTCTCAAAGAGGCTGTAAGAAACGGGAGCTGGAGGCTGGAGTGTCTGACATCAGTGTTGGGTAATTTGTTGGTGATTCCAGGAGAAAATGAGCACTGCAGATGCTGGAAATCAGAGTTGGAGTGTGGTGCTGGAAAAGCACAGCATGGCAGGCAGCATCTGAGGAGCAGGAGAATCGACCTTTTGGGCATAAACCCTTCATCAGGAATGAGACTTGTGCCAAGGGACTGAGAGATAAATAGGTGGGGGGTGGGGCTGAGGGTAAGGTGACTGGGAATGTGATAGGTAGGTGAAGTTGGGTGAAGGCAATAGGTCTGAGAGGAGGGTGGAGCAGGGAGGTGGGAGGGAGGATGGACAGGTAGGACAGTTCAAGACGGTGGTACCAAGTTGGAAGGTTGGAACTGGGGTCAGGTGGGGGAGGGGAAATTGGTTCGAATTGGTGGAATGCACATTGATCCCTTGTGGTTGGATTGAAAAGTGATTCTTGAAAGATAGGATTTTCCATGTGTTCGGAGAGGCAAGGAATGATTAGGATTAGTCGCGAGAGGGGAAATCATGTCACAAACTTGAGTTTTTTTGAAGAAGTAACTGAAAACATTTTAGGCAGGGCAATTGATGTTGACATGGGCTTTAGTAAAGCCTTTGATATGGTTCCGCATGGCTGACTAATTACCGTATATACTTGAATGTTAGTCTATCTCGTGTAAAAGGTGACTCCCTAGTTTTTGGCCAAATAACCTGGAGTTTTCCATATATCTCTTGTAAAAGTCAACCCTAGTTCTTCACAGATAACAGATCAACGTTTTTGAGTAAATCGTCATGTCTCGTTCCAGCTTTCCAGTTTTTGTGTTCCACTCCGGGTTTTAAGAATTACCACAATTCGTTGTTTGTTTCTCTTTATTTGTTTGGAGATCAGTTGGGCTTCTGCTAACTATATAGTATGTGTTTTGATGGGCGTGCATTTCAGCCCTTCAAAAGTAGTATCCATGTGATAGTCGACCCCATAAATGAACCTTAAAAGGTAGTCAAAAAAAATTGACTATTACTTGATTTATTTACTATAGTAAAGTTAGATCACATAGAATGCAGGGCGAGCTCGCTAATTGGGTACAAAACTAGCTTGAAGGTAGTAGACAGGGTGGTGGTAGAGAGTTGTTTTTTGGCCTGTGATCAGCGGTGTTCCACAGAGATTGGTGCTTAGTCCACTTGTCACATATAAAAATGATTAGGATGAACATATCAGAGATGGAAATGTGTTGCTGGAAAAGCGCAGCAGGTCAGGCAGCATCTAGGGAACAGGAGAATCGACGTTTCGGGCATTAGCCCTTCTTCAGGAATGAGGAAAGTTGGAAGAAGGGCTAATGCCCGAAACGTCGATTCTCCTGTT
>NC_057722.1:79409017-79416698 GCF_004010195.1 Chiloscyllium plagiosum | reverse complement strand
AGAACTTCAACTTTTAGATCTGGTTTATCCTTTTCCATCACTATTTTAAATCTAATAGAATTATGGTTGCTGGCCCCAAAGTGCTCCCCCACTGGCACCTCAGTCACCTGCCCTGCCTTATTTTCCAAGAGTCGGTCAAGTATAGCACCTTCTCTAGTAGGTACATTCACATACTGAATCAGAAAATTGTCTTGTATACACTTAATAAATTCCTCTCCATCTAAACCTTTAACACTATGGCAGTCCCAGTCGATGTTTGGAAAGTTAAAATCCCCTACCATAACTACCCTATTATTCTTACAGATAGCTGAGATCTCCTTACAAGTTTTTCTCAATTTCCCTCTGACTATTGGGGGGGTTTATAATACAATCCCAATAAGGTGATCATCACTTTCTTATTTCTCAGTTCCGCCCAAATAACTTCCCTAGATGTTTTTCCGGGAATATCCTCCCTCAGCACAGCTGTAATGCTATCCCTGATCAAAAGTACCACTCCCCCTCCTCCCTTGCCTCCCTTTCTATCCTTCCTGTAGCATTAGTATCCTGGAATATTCAGCTGCCAGTCCAGCCTATCCCTGAGCCATGTTTCCGTAATTGCTATGATATCCCAGTCCCATGTTCCTAACCATGCCCTGAGTTCATCTGCCTTCCCTGTTAGGCCCCTTGCAATGAAATAAATGCAGTTTAATTTATTAGTCCTACCTTGTCCCTGCCTGCCCTGACTGTTTTGACTCGCTTCTGTTTTCAGCTGTACCCGTCTCAGATCGATCTCTTTCCTCACTATCTCTCTGGGTCCCACCCCTACCCCCACCTTACTAGTTTAAATCCTCCCAAGCAGTTCTAGCAAATTTCCCTGCCAGTATATTAGTCCCCTTCCAATTTAGGGTCAATTCTACCCCAAAAGAGATTCCAATGATCCAAACATGGGAATCCTTCTCCCATACACCAGCTTCTCAGCCGTGCATTCATCTGCTCTTTCCTCCTATTCCTGCACTCACTAGCTCGTAGCACTGCCCTTGAGATATTACTACCCTTGAGGAGCTTTTTAAATTTCTGCCTAACTCTCTCTGTAATCTCCCTTCAGAGTCTCAACCATTTCCCTTCCAATGTCGTTGGTTCCAATGTGGACAATGACCTCCTGCTGGCCCCCCTCCCCCGTGAGAATATTCTGCACCCTCTCTGAGACATCCTTGATCCTGGCACCAGGGAAGCAACACACCATTCTGCTTTTTCTCTGCTGGCCACAGAAACGTCTGTCTGTACCTCTGACTGCAGATTCCCCTAACACAATTAATCTCTTGGAAGCCAACGTGCCCCTTGTTGCTTTCGAGCCAGTCTCAATACCAAAAACTTGGCTGTTCGTGCTACGTTCCCCTGAGAATCCATTGCCCCCTACATTTTCCAAGACAGCATACCTGTTTGAAATGGGTATATCCACAAAAGATGTTCGCCGTGCTGGGAATTTGTATTGCAGAGGTTTCGTCCCCTGTCTAGGTGACATCCTCAGTGCTTGGGAGCCTCCTGTGAAGCGCTTCTGTGATCTTTCCTCCGGCATTTGTAGTGGTTTGAATCTGCCGCTTCCCATTGTCAGTTCCAGCTGTCCGCTGCAGTGGTCGGTATATTGGGTCCAGGTCGATGTGCTTATTGATTAAATCTGTGGATGAGTGCCATGCCTCTAGGAATTCCCTGGCTGTTCTCTGTTTGGCTTGTCCTATAATAGTAGTCCTATAATAGTATATAATAGTACAAGCCAAACAGAGAACAGCCAGGGAATTCCTAGAGGCATGGCACTCATCCACAGATTTAATCAATCAGCACATTGACCTGGACCCAATATACCGACCACTGCAGCGGACAGCTGGAACTGACAATGGGAAGCGGCAGATTCAAACCACTACAAATGCCGGAGGAAAGATCACGGGAGCCTCCTGTGAAGCGCTTCTAAGCACTGAGGATGTCACCCATTCAGGGGACGAAACGTCTGCAACACAAATTCCCAGCTCGGCGAACAGAACCACAGCAACGAGCACCCGAGCTACAAATCTTCTCACAAACTTTGATCCACAAAAGGCTCCTGCATTAGCTGCCTACCTCTCTTACCCTTCCTGGAGTTAACCCGTCTCTGTGACTGTATCTGAGACTTTTCCCCCTTTCCTATAACTGTCATCCATCACATACTGTTGCTGTTGCAAATTCCTCATCGCTTCTCTCTGTCTCTCCAACCGATCCACTCGATCTGATAAGATTCGCATCCAACAGCATTTATGGCAGATATAATCAGTAGTAACCTTTAAACTCTTTAAACTCCCACATCTGACAAGAAGTACATTTCACTACAAAGGCCATTTTTGTTCCTTCACAATCTACAGACCCAGAAAATAACACTCTCTTATTCTTCTACAAACACTGCCCCAGGTTAAATTAATAGCTACGGCTTACATTTTAAGTTTAATCAAGAGACTTCTCTCCAAAAACATATAATCAAGAAAGAATCCACTATACTCACTACTGCAGCCTTTCTCTTGGACAGACTTAAAACAACATGTTCTAATTAATTAAAATTCAAAACCCTTTAATGGCAAACTGTGGGGGAGTTTAGATATCTTTAAATTCATATCTTTAGAGATATTATTATACATCCATGAAGCAGCTGAAATTTGAACTCTGGTAGGGACACTATCATTGTTCCACAAGAACTGAATCAATTAAACAAATTACGAGGTGTCACACACCATTTCTTCTTCTTTTCTAACCAACCTGTTCAGAGATGCTAGTACACACCTCTGGAGTGTGAGGGACTGGAAAATTGTACCTCCCAAACCAAGCTCTTACTCCTTTGTCTATCAAGTGCTAAGACAAGCTCATTCCAAATCATGAGATTCATGGAAGTCAGATGGGACAAATTAGGCAGAGAAGAGTCCTCTGGCTTAGTAAGTAAATGCACTGTGAGTGAGATATGTGTTGCATGCAGCAGGACAGTCATTCCATTTGGCTTTAATCTTCCTTACTTTTACAGGGGGTGTGGTTTGAGGGATGGGAATAAATGAGCAAGGGCTCCCATTTGCAACACTGTCAAACAATCCAGTTGGTTATGTAGGTTGAGGGCAAGATCGGGCTTGACTGTAACTGTCTATACCCATCAATCCTTGCTGTCCCATATTCTCTCAGATTGATATTTGTAAGACGTAGTGTGTTGTTGATGCTCAGGAAATTATCCCCAACAAGCAAAGGGATGAGGGGGAGAAGAATTAGCAAAACTAATAACGTGCAGGTAGTGGTAATTAATGCAGTTTAGACTTCAATGCTGTGGTTACCTGCAATTGTAATACTGAAGCTTTACTCACACAGAGGGTGCTGTGTGTATGGGATGAACTGCCAGAGGAAGTGGAGGAGGCTGGTACAATTGCAGCGTTTAAAAGGCATCTGAATGGGTATATGAATAGGAAGGGTTTAGAGGCATATGGGCCAAATGCTGACAAATGGGATGAGATTAGGTTAGGATATCTGCTCAGCATGGACAAGTTGGACGGAAGGGTCTGTTTCATGCTGTACATCTCTGACTATGACTATAAATTGGGGCAAGACTTAGACAATTAATAAGGCTCTGGGTAGTGTTGGAGAATAGGGTTCAGGTACATAATTCTTTGAAATTTGCATCACGTTGACAGGATGGGTAAAGCATTTAGCATACTTGCCTTCATTGTGCAGACCTTTTGAGTATAGGAATTAGGATGTCATGTGGAGGTTGTACAGGACAATGATGAGGCCTCTTCTGGAGTACTTTCTCGTTCTGGTTGCCCTGTTATGGGAAGGATATTATTAAACTGGAGAGGGTTCAGAAAAGATTACCAGGATGTTGCCAGGAATGAAGGGTTTAAGTTGTAAGAAGTGGTTGGATAGGCTCGGCCTATTTTTCACTGGCACATAGGTTGAAGGGTGACCTTCTAGACGTTTATAAAGTTGAGGGGCATAGATAAACTGAATAGCAAAGGCCTTTTCTCAAAGCTGGTGGAGTTCAGAACTAGGAGTTATATTTTTAAGGTAAGTGAGAGATTTAGAAGGCACCCAAGGGGCAACATTATCACGCACTGGTTCTGTCTGGAATGAACTGCCAGAGGTGCTGGTGATGGATGCAGGTACAGTTAGAACATTTAAAAGACATTTGAGTACGTGCATGAACAGGAAAGATTTGGAGGGATATGGGCTTAATGCAGGCAGGTGGGACTAGTTTAGTTTGAGAACATGGTCAGCATGGACTAGTTGGACTGAAGGATCTGTTTCCATGCTATATGACTTTATAACATCCAGTCAATCTTAATGTAATCTTCAAACTTGTTTCTCATCTCCTTCCTACCCCCACACTCTTACCTAGGTCATTTCAGGAGCATTTATGAAGATCACAAATAGTAAGGGACCCAGCACTGGTTCTGATATGTCACTTGCATCAGGCTCCAGTCACGTAAACTATCTCCTACCATCAACATCTGTCACCTTCCACTAAGCCAAGTTTGGATCCAACTTGCCAAATTACCCTACATCCTATGATCTTTTATCTTCTTTCTCTATCTTCATGTCGGACCTTGCTGATATCCATATAAACTATATCAACTGCTTACCCTCATCCAAATACAGAGGAACCTCGATTATCTGGCAGTTGATTAACCAAATTTTGAATTATCCAAACAAGATTGTAAGGTCCCAATGACATCCCTTTGACAAAGCCATTTTGACTATCCCTGATCAAAACTTGCCTCTTTGAATGTAGATTAATTTTCTCCTTCAGTATTTTCTCTAATTGCTTCCTTCCCACTAGTGTTACACTCACTGGTCTATACAGTCATTCTGCTATAATGCAAATTTGCTGTAACATGATTGAAGAATTGGGGATGCTTTTCTTACAACATGAACTTTTAAAACATGTTGACTGTAATGCAATTTCAGTGCCAACATTTCAAGTGCTGTTTCTAAAGCGTAATTTTTCTGTAATGCACGGTTGCACAAGAACACAAACATTGCATTATTGAAGAATACTGTCATTCCCTGCACTCTCTTTATCACCCTTGTAATGTGGAACTGCAACCCAAGTTTGAAAAGTAACATCCTATGTGACTGTGACAGAAGTGAACTTTACCACCACCTCCAGGTATAGTTGACGAATCCATCCTCCTCCACATGTCTTTTCACTACTCTTGTTCAGTTAGGTGGACTGCTATCACCTGGATCCTTCCTTTATCTGTCTACTCATACCATAACTAGAGAATCACGTACGATGATTTCTTTTCTCATGCACCTATTGTATCTGGTGGCTGTAGGGATCTATCCTTGGTTATATCTTTCTTCTCAAATATGTGCGGTCTCTTGGTGACCGCATCCAAAGGAGCAGCATTAGTTTTCAAACTTACTGATTTACACTCAGTTCTGCCTCCTTTTTTAATAATTCTGTCATTAGCATGCTTATTTGACTCCAGGGTGAGGAGAAATGTCCTCCAGTTAAATATTGGGAAGCCCCTTTTTTTTTTTGGATCCCTGTACTATATGCTGTTTCCAAGCTATTAACTCCTTCCCTCTCCCTGTCAACAGTTTAAGATTAAACTGGTTTATTCAGTGTCAGTCACATTTTATCTCAAGCTCATTTCTCACTCACGGTGTCACTGACTATCTTTGCATTCCCTGCCTCTGTTCATCTGCTGTAACCCTCATTGTGTCCTTGTTAACTCGAGATTCAATTATTTGAACACGTTCCTGTACTCCCATATTCTTCCCTTTGTAAATTACTGGTCAGTGAAAACTCTGCCAGTGTTTATTTCCTTTCCCCTGTCGCTTCTCTGCCTGTTGACCTATATTGGTTCCTGATCAAGCAGCAGCATGGTTTTAAAATTCACATTTTAAAATAACTCTAGACATTCTCACCTGTCTGTGTTCACCTGATCCATAACCCATGGAGATACCTGTGCTAATTCTGAATTCTTGATCATCCCCCGTTTTTAATTGCTGCACTTTTAGTTGTGTGCTTTCACTTGCCTTGGTCCCCAAACTATTGGTTATCTGACATCCTTATTTCCTTATGTAATTCAATGACGTGGTTTGTTTTACTATGCTCCTAAAAAGCGGTTTCCTCTTGGCCTGTTGCCAGGGAGGAGGGTGGAATTAGGAGATAATCTTGGAGCGTTTGATTGTATTAAAGATGCTATGTAAACATAAACTGTTGATAAGATGATGGAAGTAATGGAGAAGGATGTTGCTGAAGTAGACCCAACGATCGTTCAAACTGTCTGAGCAGGCTGAAGTGCTTGAATGGCTTGCTTTGGTTTCTTGTGTCCTCCACAATTTTAATATGTAGTGGTGAAACCTTGCTTCAAGTTGTCAAATCATCTTTATAAAGTGATAAATTCAAAGGAAAATAGATGCCACGTTATATCACCTGTGATAAGGCTATAAATAGTACAGTTGTGTAGAAGTGTCTTTCTCCAGCAGACATATATCAATGTTAGTATTGTAGATGATGCAAATTGGAACAGGTGATCTGCTGTGACTAGCCTGTCCACTCTGCAGGCTGTTTCTTTTCACATTCATCACTTGAATGAAATTTTTCATGAATTTCAGAGGTAATCGAGCAAACTTCAGAATATCGTGCCTTTACTGTTTACCCCTGGCTAGCTGCACCCCACAGCTGACTTACATTTCTCGTCCAGCATCACATTTCATGTTTCTTGTTCTTAGTCGAAGTAACTTTTATTCTTGTATGGAGGAATTTTTAACTTCAGATGGATTTCGTTGCTGGGAGTCTGCTGTAAAGTTGTGTAAAGGCATGAAGTGGAAATTATACTTCTATAGTATGATGCCACAATAATGAAATGACATCATAAAGCATCTTCAATGTTTCTTTCCTGGGTTGCAAAAGCTAGACTAATGGATGATGGGGCTGTGGTAGGTTTGCCTATGGCAAATAGAGTATTGTCCTTATGGCTAATTAGAGGTCACGGAGCAGTAATGGTGAACGGAATTCCATACTTCACTCTGGTAATTGGGCAAAAATAGAAAAAATGTGCGCTTTAAAAGACTGCACCAGGTTTGTATTAAAAGAAAACTCTTGTTAGTAAGAATTTTTGTAGATATTGTAATATCACTACTTCTCTTGTGTACTATGGGTTTGGAAAAACCATTGATTCTGTGCTTGTTTGCATAATCCAATTGCATGCTCCTTTTGTTGTCTTAAAACTGGTGAGAGCTGTGTTCTTTATTCTATTTCTTGTGTGCTTTCTTTGTCACATGATTTCCTTTCGTGGCTGAATCCGAACAAAATGAAACCCATCTTAAGTAGGGAGAAGTGCAACAAACGGGGAGTGGTTAGAGTATATTTAACCAAGTTTCTAACCCATTGATACTTCATTCTATTTGCTGCCAAGTGTACCATTGTGAATATTTAACTGTGAACTCGACTATACAATGACCAAACCATTATGATTTGTACTAAAGCTGCTTATTGGTCAGACTCATTTGAGGAGACAATTGATCTGAAAGAGAAAATAATGAATAGTGAAGCTATAACACGGTAAAAACAATGACTGCAGATGCTGGAAACCAGATTCTGGATTAGTGGTGCTGGAAGAGCACAGCAGTTCAGGCAGCATCCAAGGAGCTTCGAAATCGACGTTTCGGGCAAAAGCCCTTAATCAGGAAT
>NC_057722.1:79389930-79408829 GCF_004010195.1 Chiloscyllium plagiosum | reverse complement strand
TTTGCGAAGGTTGGTAGGGTGGAAGGTGGGCACCAGGGGCGTTCTGTCCTTGTTGCGGTTGGAGGGGTTGGGTCTGGGGGCGGAGGTGCGGGATGTGGATGAGATGCGTTGGAGGGCATCTTTGACCACGTGGGAAGGGAAATTGCGGTCTTTAAAGAAGGAGGCCATCTGGTGTGTTTTATGGTGGAACCGCTCCTCCTGGGAGCAGATACGGCGGAGGAATTGGGAATACGGGATGGCATTTTTGCAAGAGGTAGGGTGGGAAGGGGTGTAATCCAGGTAGCTGTGGGAGTTGGTGGGTTTGTAGAAGATGTCAGTGTCAAGTTGGTCGTCACTGATGGAGATGGAGAGGTCCAGGAAGGGGAGCCAGGTGTCGGAGATGGTCCAGGTAAATTTAAGGTCAGGGTGGAATGTGTTGGTGAAGTTGATGAATTGCTCATCCTCCTCGCGGGAGCACGAGGTGGCGCCAATGCAGTCATCAATGTAGCGGAGGAAGAGGTGGGGAGTGGTGCCGGTGTAATTACGGAAGATCAACTGCTCTACGTAGCCAACAAAGAGACAGGCATAGCTGGGGCCCATATGTGTGCCCATGGCTACCCCTTTGGTCTGGAGGAATTGGGAGGATTCAAAGGAGAAATTGTTAAGGGTGAGGACGAGGTCGGGCGAACGAATGAGAGTGTCGGTGGAGGGGTACTGTTGGGAACGTCTGGAGAGGAAAAACCGGAGGGCTTGGAGGCCCTGGTCATGGCGGATGGAGGTGTAGAGGTATTGGATATCCATGGTGAAGATGAGGCGTTGGGGACCGGGGAAACAGACGTCTTGGAGGAGGTGGAGGGCGTGGGTGGTGTCTCGAACGTATGTGGGGAGTTCCTGGACTAGGGGGGATAGGACAGTGTCGAGGTATGTAGAGATGAGTTCAGTGGGGCAGGAGCATGCTGAGACAATGGGTCGGCCAGGGTGGTCAGGCTTGTGGATTTTGGGAAGGAGGTAGAACCGGACAGTGCGGGGTTCCCAGACTGAGGTTGGAAGCCATGCGTGGGAGATCTCCTGAGGTGATGAGGTTCTGTATGGTCTGGGAGATGATGGTTTGGTGATGGGGGTGGGTGGTGGGGTCATGGTCAAGGGGGCAGTAGGAAGAGGTGTCCTCGAGTTGGCATTTGGCTTCAGCGGTGTATAGGTCAGGTGCGCCAGACTACCACTGCGCCCCCTTTGTCTGCTGGTTTGATGGTGAGGTTGGGAACACAGGACTACTTGTATGCCAAAGATCACCAGTAGAATGCAATGTACAGAGCAAAGTGATCTCCCCATCAGTGGGTCACTTCTAAGCTCTGTATTCCTGTCACATTCCTTTTTGTAATCCCTCAAGATCTGGACATTGCTGTCTGGGTCAACTTATTGTCCATCCTTAATTGCCCAGAGGGCAGTTAAGAGTCAACCACATTGCTGTGGGCCTGGAATTGCATGTAAGCCAGACCAGGTAAGGACAGCAATTTCCTTCCCTAAAGAAAATTAGTGAATCAGATGGGTGTGTTCAGAATTGTATTGTAGTCATTATTAGATGATTCATTCCAGTTTTCTTTAAATTCAAATTCCACCATATGCTGTAGCAGGCTTTGAACCTGGATCCCAGACTGTTAGAGTCTCTGGATTAATTGTCTAGCAGCGCAGAGATCAAGAATTTTGCAGCCAATAATGGTCTTATCTCTCTCGTACCCATCCACCATCTACGTGACAAATCAGGAATTTTCCAGTGGAGATTCACTGATGATCCCTGGAATGGTAGGCCTAACATATTATGATTGACTGAGGATCCTGGGATTATATTCAGTGGAGTTTAGAAGGTTGAGGGGAGATCTATGGAAACTTACAAGATAATGCATGGCTTAGAAAGGGTGGACGCTGGGAATTGTTTCTGTTAGGTGGGGAGCCTATGACCCATGGGCACAGCCTTAGAATTAGAACATAGAACATAGAACATAGAAGAATACAGCGCAGTACAGGCCCTTGGGCCCTCGATGTTGCGCCGAACCAAGCCTCCCCCCCACAAGTATCCAAAACGGTATACTTGTTCTTGAGGGGGTCAATTGAGAACGGAAATGAGAAGACATTTCTTCAGCCAGAGAGTGGTGGGCCTGTGGAATTAATTCCCACCGAGCACAGTAGAGGCCGGGACGTTGGGGGCCATCAAGGCGGAGATTGATAAATTCTTGATCTCACAAAGAATTAAGGGCTACAGGGAGAGTGCGGGAAGGGGAGTTGAATTGTCCATCAGCCATGATTAAATGGTGGAGAGGACTCAATGGGCTGAATGGCCTTGCTTCCACTCCTATGTCTTATGGTCTAATGGTCTAATATGATGGAATACTTTGCACTGGCCTTGATGAATGTTGCTGCTTAAGCAAATCAAAAGCATGATGCCTTCAAAAACTAAGCAGTCCACTTGTTTAGCACCCAATTTATCACATTCACTATTTGCTGCCTTCGCCAATGGCACCCCATTTATAACTGTCACCATAACAGCAGTGTGTGTCATCTACAAAATGCAATATAGTTACTTACCAAGGTTCCACGACAGCACCTTTTGAAACCAGCAATCTCTACTGCTGTGAAAGACTAGGGCAATAAGATGTGTTGTGTGACTACCTGCAGGTTCCTCTCCAAGTTACATCACATTCTGGCTTAAAACTGTATTGTCATTTATTCACTGTCACTGGATGGAATCATGGAATTCCCTTCTCAACAGCAATATGGGGGTGTCTAAACCTCCCATATTGCAGCAGTTCAAAAAGGCAACTCGCCAATTAAGGTTGGGTAACTATTGCTCGCTTGGCCAGCAATGCCCACATCCCATTAACAAATTGAGTTTCATTTAGTACTGGTTGAGGAATTTCAGTCATTAATCACATGACAGGTTATAGTCCGACAGGTTTATTTGAAGCTGAAAGCTTTGAGTGCTGCTCCTCTTTCAAGTGACTTATGACATCATCCATCCCAGTCCAACACTGGCACCTCCACATCATAATCTGTTCTATTTGCACGGAACTAGTTTAATGAACGCATATTTGGTACCACTAACTGTTTTTTTTTGGTAAGAACGTGTGGGAAAAGTTTCTTATAAACGTTAACATAATCTAGAAAGAAAAATGATATTTGGAAAAAAATACATTTTTTTGAATATCATACTTATTTAAAAAGTACTCCTTTTAACAGCTCCTATACCCTTTATCCATTACAAAGGACCACTCATCTTTTAGTTGAGCTTTATTCAACTATTGAACTAAACAAAGCACAATACAAGAGATCAACAACAAATCACGTACATAAACAAAATGTTGTATTGTGGCCAAAGATGTGTTTTATTTAAATCTATCCGTTCACATTTGAATGTTCATATTAGAGTTAGTGGATTCATCTCTTGTCCAGCCTAAAGTTCAGTTGTATCTATTTTGGTACAAAGGGAATATAGTTTTTTTTTGGTCCACCTGCATGTGTAATAATGCTGGTGATTCTCAAAGGGAGAATTTATTATTGCCATGTGAACAATAAGACTTTGCAGTTATTAAATTGACTATTCTGCTGACAAATTAACTAAGTATTGGAGATGGAGAAGTAAATTGAGAGATTTTCCATCCTTTTGAAGCAGGGCAGTTGTACTTTCTAGCTTTGCTCTAAATCTTAATTTACCAACAAAGCTGGTCTTTCTACCAAACTGCTTTTGATATACAAATTTGATTCCGAAGCTATCATTCGCAATACAATTGCATGTTCCGTACTTAAATCTCAACTGCAGTCGTTCACAATATGTTACTAATTTAAAAAAAAAATTTCTTTGCAGAAGATCTGAGTTTGCTGCAAAATCTAAAATTCAAGTTGTGTCTAAGAGGGCTAGTTTTCTGCAATCAACCTTCAAACGGTAGGAACTTTCAAATGTGAATTGAGACTTGGGGAACTTGCAGCGATTACTAACATCATTTGCATCATTATGTTAGTGATTAAATCACCTGCCACAACAAATTCATTAGTGTATGAAATACTGATCTCCAGTTCCAGTGAGGCCTGTCAGCAATTCAATTTTGTTTTTCTCTTTTTGTCTGTCATTCTTTGCCACAAACAAGGTCATTGTCCAACGAAGACAACCTGGCAAATAGTATGACTAAAAGAATTCTTACACTCCTGTTGCTTACCCTGGAAACTTTTGCAACAATAATAGAGTTGTTTTTTTCAGGTTGGATTCCCTACAGTGTGGAAATGGGCCCTTCGGCCCAAAAAGTTCACACCAACCCTCCAAAGAGTAACCCACCCAGATCCATTCCCCTACCCTATATTTACTCTTGACTAATGTACCTAACACGATGAGCAATTTAGCATGGCCAATTCACCTGACCTCTTTGGATTGTGGGAGGAAACCAGAGCACCCGGAAGAAACCCACACAGACACAGGGAGAATGTGCAAGCTCCACACAGACACTGGACTGAGATGTGAATCGAACCCAGGTCCCTGGCGCTGTGAGGCAGCAGTGCTAACCACTGAGCCACTGTACTGTTGTGTAATATCTTTCCTAAGTTTTGTCCTTGCTAATAACGTGAAATAGCTGAAAGCACGTTAGCAGGTTTTTCTGCACCATACTTTTTTCTCCACCTCCAGGTGAAGTGAGTGAGTTGGGCACAGTGTAAAGTACTCTCATCTGTGTCCTGTTCAACTCCAGGATGATCTTCTATTTTCATACTCAGTTTCCCATTGCATTCTATTAGCTTTCCTAATTACTTGTCACTCCATACTTAAAACGAGCTCAAATAGAGCAAATCCTCTTCTAACTTGATTCGACAATTACTTTTTCTACCAAGTGTTCTATCTACAGATTTCAAACACTGAAATCTAAAATTCATTTATTACTTTGGAGAAATGTTGAAATTCACACTAAATTGAGAAAACTCCAAATTTATATTTGATTTGAGACTAATCTTTAACATTTCATAATTACAAACAATGCCAAGAATCAACAATTGCATTGTTTTGCAGCACATCACCTCTAATCAGTAGTGCAGAACATTGTCCTATTTGTATAACAAATGTTACGTTTTAACTTGAAAGAAAACTTTATTTGAGCCTATCATGCCAGTCAAAAATCTAATAAAACCCGGAGAGCATTTGGTGAAGAAATTATGTTAAAATGGTCATTGAATTGGTCAAAAACATTTGACACTTCTCTTTGTAAATTGATTCTTGCTGAATTGATATCACACAACAGCCATCTAACTTCGGTTGTTCTTTTGTGCATTCACTTGAAACCGCTTGTGTTTGGGTGAAAGATTTTGTTGTCTGTCTTTGAGGACAAGATAGTTTCCAAATGGCATTTTAGTTTGCAGAAAACACATTGTATTCAATGATTTTCAATAAACCTATTTATTGTGAATCCTGAATCCAAGCAGATCAGATAATGCTACCTATGCTTGGCATGCTGTGCTCAACTTTTATTATTTTACGGGTTCAACATCCTCACTTTTGTCTCAACAAATTGCTCATATCCTTCTATCAGGAACATCTTACGGTTGTGTGTATAAAAAGCATGCACAGTCGACAGTGTGCTAGTGTGCATGAAATATACTTTTTACCATTTTGAAATGACAAGTCGAAACGTCGATTCTCCTGTTCCCTGGATGCTGTCTGACCTGCTGCGCTTTTCCAGCAACACATTTCCAAGTCAATGATGTATCCTTGTCTGCAGCCACCTAGTTGAAATCTCTGATCAGCTGAGGTTATTTGGAAGGAAAATTCAATGGAACAAAAATTTTGTTTTACTAGAATCCAGTTGTAAAGGTTACATCAACCCAGGTAAAATGAACTTAACTGGTTGCAAAGTGTAATGTGCAAGGGTGTTTACCTGAGGGACATCTACAGATGCATTAATGCACTGAAGTAGAATGACAATAATCGGTCTAAATTTCGTGAACAAAAATTGACTCCGTTTCTTTAAAGTTAATTTCAGAAAAGGTGTGCACTGCTGCAGCCTTGTACAGCAAGACTGGAGTTTTGGGTTTTAATTGGATAGAACTTGAACTGATCGGTTTCTCATGCATAGTAATGATGTATTGTTCAACCGAAGCCATTCTGTTGACCTAGCTTCTACTTAGTAAATTAAGAATTCAAATATCTTGTGGTGATAGCATCCCGTGCAAGACTGTAAGGACTTGAACTTCAAATTCATTTCCAAATGTCAAAATGCCTTTTAAAATTTTTAAGTTTTGTACTGTGAGTGAATGTTTTGGCTGTATTGATCATTTCAGCTAGCCTGTCCTCACTGGGAGTTACTGCTACTCTTGTCAGCACCATCTGGTTGAAAGCTGCTCAAGGTAAGGTTGTAGTTTGGAAGAAACATCGGAACAGAAATTTTGTTCCAATAGTTTGTTTGTTAGGTGACGTTAATGAGTAACCATGTTATATTAATCTATCGCAAGTAAGCATGGCTAATATGGTCATGCTGACACAGAATTAATAATGACAGATGCAAAATTGCTGTCTGCAAAAGTTTCATTCTCTGTTTGTCACATGAAGGTTTTTGAGTGCATACAAACCTTGGTTATTAAACAATTAATCAACACACCATATTACCTGTCTTTCTCTGCTCCCATGTTGAAGTTTGTAATTGTTCAAAGGTCACTATCATTTTGGTGCACTTATTGCAGAAATTGGGTCAGTTTTCATTAGTTTTCAGACAGAGCAAGCAAAACTTGGACATTGTCAAATGACCTGTGTAACACACGTTGCTACTTCATTGGCTGCTTTTATGTACCAACCTGATGTTTATGCCACTTAACTAGTACCCTGTTCTTAGCTCTACCTGTTCTGTTGTTTTTAAGAATGTGTAAGTGTCTTTGCTGTCGTGCAGTGAATAATTGGGTTAAAAATGTTTAGATTAAATTAGCAGTTTTAGTACACAAGTTGACCACATCTACTCAGTTGTCTTAATTGTGCCGAGATTTGAAGGTCTCCTAACCATGCAACTTAACATGAATTAGTCTGTAATGTACTACATGGAAACACCCTTTGGCTTAACTCCATCAATGCTGACCAGATATCTTAAATTAATATGGTCCCACTTGCCAGCATTTGGCCAATGTCTTCAACCCTTCCCACTCATACCCATCCTGATGCCTTTTGAATATTGTAATTGTACCAGCCTCCACCACTTCCTCTGGTAGTTTCTTTCGTATATGCATCATCCTCTGCGTGAAAAAGTTGCCCCTTAGCTCCCTTTTGTGTCTTTCCCTTGTCAACTTAAACCTATGCCCTCTAGGAAAAAGACCATTAGTTTTCACCCTATTCATGCCCTTCATGTTTTCAAGGTTATAATTTCCTTGTTTCATGTGAATGTTTGTTTGTCTCATTAGAAAATAGAACATAGAACAGTACAGCAAGGGAATGGGTCCTTCAGCCCATAATCTTGTGCTGAACGTGATGCCAAATTAAGATAATCCCTTTTGATTGCCCTTGGTCCATATCACTCCATTCCTTGCAAAGTCATGTGCTTATGTAAAAGTCCCTTAAATACCCCTATCGTATTCCAGATTCCTACCACTCTGGTTTTTAAAAAAAATCTTGCACCTCCCATTCAGAGAGGGCCTTTGAACCCCCCCCCCCCCCCACCACCTCACCTTGAATGCACGTCTCTAATATTAATATTTCAACTCTGGGGAAAAGATTCTGACCATCAACCCTGTCTATGCATTTCCTAATTTTACAGACTTCTATCAAGTTTCCCGTCAGCCTCCAATGCTCAAAAGAAAGCAACACTATCTTTTCTAGCCTCCTTATAACTCATACACTCTAATCCAGGCAGCATCCTAGTAAACATCTACTGAACCCTCTGCAAAGCCTCCATATCTTTTCTGGAATGAGGCGACCAGAATTGAACGCAATAGTATGTGGCATAACCAAAATCTTATACAGCTGCAGCATGTCATTCCTGGCCTGTTGTTTTAAAACTAAATTCTAAGTTATTTGGATAACCTGAAATTTGAGTTTTTTGAGTTGATGTGAAAAGCCATATATTAGAAGGCGCTTTTCTCCAGCAGATACATTTGTCGTGCTGGGTTTGTATGAAATCGGTAACGTTTGATACGATAACCAATTTTTGCTTAAAGTCGGATTCTTCTAAGTTCTTGCTCTATTTGCAGGCAGTTGGACAAGTGTATTTGTGACTGAAATGGTCTTCTGACTTGATTATGCTAAAAGTATTGGATATGTGATAGCAATAGTAAATTTTTTACTTAATGTCATTAAGTTGGAAGTATTTATGTAATGAGATGTGAAGGTCTCCACCTCCTCTATTTGGCCCCGTGCCATCCATTTTACAAATTGCATTATGATTTTTTTCTCAGACTATCCTTAGCTACTGTTTCATTCAACTCTGTTGTGTGCAGCTTTGTTTTCAATTTAATTCCTATCCTCTGGTCATCTCGCTCAACAGTTTGTGGCTAAATACTGAAATGAGACATTACGTAAGTTAGTTCTGCAAGAGCGACTGGGATACTGAAATCAAATCTTCAAGTTACCTTTCAAGACGACTGATAAAACTTCACTAATACATTGTTTTCCTTAATGTGATATTTTTAAAAAAATGGTTGAGACATTTAATCAAAGTACTTTCTCCTGAGCCTTTTTGTCTGGTGTTAAAACACGCTCACTTATTCAAAGTGAAGGAGCCTGTTTTGAATTTCAACACAATGATATAAGTTTTTAGTTTTACGATGGGCAACTGGTGTTGCCAGCAATGTCCATGTCCCATGCTTTTAAGAAAAGGTAAAAAGCATTCTACATGTGTTGCCAAAATAGGTGTGTGCAGAGGCAATGCTCACATGAATAATACAGTAAGGTATTTGACTATATTTCCCCAGTTAGAGATATGAAAGCATACCAGGATGATAAATGTTTTGGGGAAGTATTTCAGATGCACCTTTTTAAGTGGTCATTCTTCTTGGTCTCCAGAAGTGTGTGGTGTGCTATTTGACGACAAAGGCGATCACCCCTAAACTTCTATCCCTTTCTGTATCCCATATACGTGCACTTCAGTCACTTTGATTGTAGACATGAGCAGGAACTAAAGATTTTGCTATTTCCAAATGTGATCAATTTGTTTAGCTGTAACCTTGTTTGCTAGTGAGTGCTATGGTGATGCAGTGGTAGTGTCCCTACCTCTGAGCTAGGAGGCACAGGTCAAGCTGCACCAAAATGTTTCCTAACTAGTTTTTTTAAAAAATGTTTTTCTGGTTTACGTACCATGAACTGAATTGAAAGTTGGCACCTCCTGTTTTGTGCTTTGGTGCTGGATTTTTCTGTTAATCGTTATGAATCATAAGTGTTTACAGGGTGGTGCTTTCTATGATACAATTACATCATTATTAGAATAGCAAGCTGATTTAAAACTACTAGAAACTTTCATTTGCAAAACTTTTATTTGTGCCATTCAATTCAACAATGTTGAAACTTTTTTATAACTGCCAGTGACCATACGTCCAAATCCAGTAAATTTTTAAACTAAACTCAATTCCATGTGAGATATTTTGGGTGTGAGATTATTCATTTCATCCAAGTTGATTTGCTTGCTGCTGAATTTATTTTGGGAATATTGGAGATGAAAGACATTGCAAAGCAAGAATTGATTTGTGATTTTATAGTTGTGTGAATACAGGAAATTAGTGGATTAGTTGAGGTAAACATTCAGTTTAATTAAATCTGAACTGAAGAATGCTTCAAATGAAGCAGTCTTTTTCGTATTAAACATGGACTTTGCTTATTCCTGCCCTGATTTACATTATGTACAATTTGTAAAGTTTTTATCAAGTTGTAGTCTCCATTCTCTAAATTACAAATGAGCACACAATGTTCATATTAGAAAAGTTGAAAATTGGCATTGTAATTAGTTAGGGCTTTAGAGGGGTGAGGACACATTTGGGATAATTAGCATGGTTTTGTGTGTGGGAAAGTGTGTCTTTGGACAAGGACTTTGTAACAAGGCCTTTGACAAGGTGCTGCATGGTGTGTTGTTGAGGCGGGTTAAATCTCTCTATCTTGGGAGATGGCCAATAGGATACAAAATTGTCTTGACAGTAGAAGATAGAGGTATTGGCAGAGGGTGGTTTTTCGAACTGGAGGCCTGTGACCAGTGGTATATTACACAGGGATCGGTACTGGGTCCACTCTTTGTCATTTATATAAACTATTTGTATGAAAATTTAGGTTCATTTAGTAAGTTTGCGAATGATACCAAGATTAGTGATACAGCGGATGGTGAAGACTAATCTGGGAATGCCACAAGGTCTTGACCAACTGGGCCAATGGGTTGAGGAATGGCAGATGGAGTTTAATTTACTCCAATGCAAGGTTTTGCATTTTGGTAGGTCAAACCAGGGTAGGATTTACACAGTCAATGATAAGGTCCTGGGGAATATTAAAGAATTAAACATCCCTAGTTCTAGGGATACTGATTCATAGCTCCTTGTGAAGGCAACTTTCAGCATGCTTGCTTTCATTGGTCAGTGCATTGAGTATAGAAATTGGGAAGTCTTGTTGCAGCTGTGCATGACATTGTGTAAGGCCACATTTGGAGTACTGCAAGCAGTTCTGGTCGCCCTAGTGAAGAAAGGATATTATTAAAGTAGAAATAGTACAAAAAAGAATTACCTGGGCAAGAAGGTTTGTGTTATAAAGAGAGGCTTGACTGACTGACAGACTTTTTCCCCTGGAGCATAGGGGACTGAGGTGACCTTTTATAGAGGTCTCTAAAATCATGAGAGGCACAGATAAGGTATATAGCCAGCAGCTTTTGCCCATGCATGGTCGGGGAGTCTAAAACTAGAGGGCATAGATTTAAGGTGAAAGGGGTGAGGTACAGAAGGATCCAAAGGGGCAGTTCTTTCCTCACAATGTGGTGAGTGTCTGGAACTGACTGGTGGAGGCAAGTACAGTTTTGTCAGCGAGTTCTGAGAAGATTTGTAGCTCAGGTTGAGGTTCTGGATGTAAATTTGCTCACTGAGCTGGAAGGTTTGTCTTTGATGTTACCTAGTATCGAGAAACATCTAGTGAGCTCAAGTGAAGTACTTATATTATGGCCTGCTCTGTGTATTTGTTTAGATTAGATTAGATTACATTACAGTGTGGAAACAGGCCCTTCGGCCCAACAAGTCCACACCGACCCGCCGAAGTGCAACCCACCCATACCCCTACATTTACCCCTTACCTAACACTACGGGCATTTTGTATGGCCAATTCACCTGACCCTGCACATCTTTGGACTGTGGGAGGAAACCGGAGCACCCGGAGGAAACCCACGCAGACACGGGGAGAACGTGCAAACTCCACACAGTCAGTCGCCTGAGGCGGGAATTGAACCCGGGTCTCTGGCGCTGTGAGGCAGCAGTGCTAACCACTGTGCCACCGTGCAACCCACTGTTTAGGTTTCCTTGGGTTGGTGATGTCGTTTCAACAAACACATTGACTTGGATCACATTTATCACCCCCTGAGCAAAAGAACATGAAATGATATCACCACAGGAGATGATGTCACCAACCCAAGGAAACCTAAACCGATAAAAAGTGGGCCATACCACTAATGCTTCACCAAAAGCTCACTGATGATGATACTTTGTTTTCAGACATTTTGTCGTATACTAACTTTCCAGCTCAGCGAGCAAACTTACATCCACAGTTTTGTCATTTAAGTAAGTAGTATTTGAACGGGTACATGGATGAAGGAGGTATGGAAGGATATGGACCATGCACATGGGACTTAGTTCAATTTTGAAAACTGGGTGGCATGGGCATGTTGAGCTGAAGAGCCTGTTTCCATGCTGTAAACCTCCATGATTCTATGTCCCTTTTGGAGCATGCACCTAATTCACTCAGTTCACTTGTAGGAAGGTTTGAAAATTGTTTTGAGAAGTTTAAGAAAAGGAACTCTGGTAATTCAGACCATTTCAGTTGTTAGGTTTCTTGCTGTCTTGGAATAAGAGCATTGCTTCTCGACACAGCTGAAACTTACCAAGACATAACCACTAGAACTAGTC
Source organism: Chiloscyllium plagiosum (assembly GCF_004010195.1). Lineage (NCBI taxonomy): Eukaryota > Metazoa > Chordata > Chondrichthyes > Orectolobiformes > Hemiscylliidae > Chiloscyllium > Chiloscyllium plagiosum. The sequence goes on along the minus strand of NC_057722.1, from coordinate 79,396,766 downwards.
TAGAAAAATTACAGGTGATAGTGTTAGGTCTAATCCTGTATCAGTTTTTTTTCATGACAGTCAGAATGGGCTAAAAGTGAAGAAGATTTTATCCCACCTCTAAAACTGGTAATTAGTTTAATTTGGTGGAAAAGGATAACATAAAAGGAAGAATCAGCTGAAAACCCACTTGAATCATAAAGGTGTAATCTTCAGCTTTTCAGTGAGAAATCTTGCCGAAAGCACCTTTTCTTCAAGTTAATTTCTGGCATCAAGGATCACTGTTTGATGTTTCTATGCTCTCCAGTTTCCATCAAGAGTTGCTTTGTTGATAGTCTGAGAGATGAGGCTTGGACATCTCTAAATATTTCTGTGAAGAATATGTCTGAAATGGTGCAAAGAGAATGTTGAAAGATCCTTCATGAAGACTTGTCTTCATCTTATTTTATGAAGACCTTTCAAAGCAAATGGGTAGATTTTCCAGGTAGATGCCTAGATTAGGAACTTCAATAAAGAAACTTCAGATGATGGAACTTTTACTGGAGGCAAAGAGGCTTCACTGTAGAGACCATTGCATACTTGGATAAATACTTGAAGCAGGGTTAAAAATCACACAACACCAGGTTATAGTCCAGCAGGCTTAATTGGAAGCTCTAGCTTTCAGAGCGGCGTTCCTTCATCAGTTGATAGTGGAGGACACAATTGTAAGACACAGAATTTATAGCAAAAGTTTACAGTGTGATGTAACTGAAATTATACATTGAAAAATACCTTGATTGTCTGTTGCACCTTTTGATGAAAGGTGCTATGGGACAGGGCAGTGGCATTAGTCTTTGCTTGCTCAGATAAAGATCTGACAAAGTCCTGATGGACTGAATGGATGATTATGCTTAGAAATGTCTGTGTACTCTTGGCTCATGAGGATCTGGCCTAATTAAGAGAGCATTTACATCATTTTAGAACATAGAAAAACACAGCACAGAACAGGCCTTTCAGCCCACGTTGTGCCAAGGATTATTCCTAATCTAAAATAACCTACACGCCCCTCAATGCACTGCTGTCCATGTACCTGTCCAGCAATGTCTTAAATGTCCCGAATGACTCTGCTTCCACCACCACCACTGGCAATGCATTCCATACATTCACAACTCTCTGCATAAAGAACATACCTCTGATGTCTCTTCTGTACCTTCCTCCTCATATCTTAAAACTATGAGCCCCTCGTGCTAGTCAATCCTGCCCTGGGGCAAAGTCTCAAACTATTGATTTCTATCCAAGCCCCTCATTACCTTGTATACCTTGATCAGGTCACCTCTTCCGACTCCTCTCCAAAGAGAAAAATCTTAGCTTAGTCAACCTCTCTTCATAAGTCCTCCAGTCCAGGCAGCATCCTGGTAAACCTTCGCGCCCTTTCCAAAGCATCCATCTTTACTATAATAGGGTGACCAGAACTGGACACAATTATTCCAAGTGTGGACTCGGTCTTACAGAGCTACAGCAAAACCTCGTGGCTCTTAACTTCGATCCCCCTGTTAATGAAGGCCAAAACACCATATGCTTTAACAGCCCTATCCACTTGGGTGACAACTTTTGAGGGATCTATGCATTTGCACACCAAGATCCCTCTGTTCCTCCACACTGCCAAGAATCCTGCCTTTAATCCTATATAATCCTATATTCAAGTTCAACCTTCCAAAATGCATCACTTCGCATTTATCGAGGTTGAACCCCATCTGCCATTTCTCAACCCAGCTTTGCATCCTGTCTATGGCAGGCTGCAGCCTGCAATTACCCTTGATATTATCGACGACACCTTTGTCATGGCAAATTTACTAACCCATCCCTCAAACTCCTTATCCAAGTCATTTATAAAAACTACGAGGAGCAGAGGCCCAAGATCAGAGCCCTGTGGGACCCCAAACAATACTGACCTCCAGGCAGAATACTTTCCATCCACAGCCACACTCTGCCTTCTGTCAGCCAACCAATTCTGAATCCAGATAGCCAAATCTCCCTGTACCCCATACTTCCTGACTTTATGAATGAGCCTACCATGGGGAACCTTTTATCAAATGCCTTGCTGAAGTCCATATACACCACATCCACTGCTCGACCTTATCGACCTGTCATGTCACCACATCAAAGAACTCAATAAGATTTGAGGCATGACCTGCCCTGCACAAAGCCATGCTGACTGCTTTTAATCACTCTGCTTTTTCAATTAGTCATAAATCCTATCCCTCAAAATTCTTTCGAAAACCTTGCTGACCACAGATGGAAGACTGACTGGTCTGTAATTGCCAGGGATTTCCATACTACCCTTGTTGAAAAGAGGAATAACATTCGCCTCCCTCCAATCCTCCAGTACGGCCCCCGTGGGGAGTGAGGAGGTAAATATCCTCGCCAGTGGCTTAGCAACCTCCTTTTTCCCATCCTGGAGCAACCTAGGATAAATGTGGTCTGGCTCTGGGGACTTACCAATCTTAATGTTTGCCACAATTTCCAGCACATCAACTTTTGGTTCTGCTTCAATCTCATAGTATATGACGTTCCAAATTAACTTATATGTTCTTTCTTTTCTGATGATTGATCATTGGTCTGAAACTTAATACATTTTCCTTATCTTTCTCCATAGCTGCAGCTTGTCTTGTTTTTTTTCCGGCCTTTTTTCAGATCTCCAATATATAGTTTTCTTCTTTTTCTATTTTCACTGCGATCTGAGGATTGTTACCTACTAGACTAAATTACTATTATCGGAAACTGAATTTATCCAGGCTCACTAACAGAGATCTTTGTGTCAAAATGATGTGTACACTTTTTAATGCGTCTTGTACACTAAAACTCAGTTTAATTACATCGTAGTTTTCTATTTAGAATGGGTTTATTGATCTACACAGGCCATTTGGCAGTTAGTGTAGTGTACAGTGGTGAAATTAACATAAACTGCAGAAGGACAGCAACAATCTCCCACAAGTGCATGATTCATCTTTATATAGTTTGTCTGCTTGAACCAGAGATTTTGTGAATCCAGTGGTGGAATTCTGCTGCAGTTAGAATACCTTCACTTGAGTCCAGGATGTTCACAACGGAAAGAAGGACAGCAACAATCTCCCACAAGTGCACAATTCATCTTTAAGTAGTTTGTCTGCTTGAACCAGAGATTTTGTGAATCCAGTGGTGGAATTCTGCTGCAGTTAGAATACCTTCACTTGAGTCCAGGATGTTCACAACGGAATAAAGTTTGAAGGATTGATTCTGAATTAGAGGGGAAAGTGCAGACTGCAGATGCTGGAGATCAGAGTTGAGAGTTGGGTGCTGGAAAAGCACAGCAGGTCAGGTAGTATCGGGGGAGCAGGAGAATCGAGAAGCACAGCATGATGAAGGGCTCTCTTCCGAAATGTCAATTCTCCTGTTCCTGTGATCTTGTCTGACTTGCTGTGCTTTTCCAGCACCACGCTCTTGACTTTTAATTACAGAACCAGTTATGTCTTCAGCTTCACCAACGCTAAGTAAGGGTTTGATCCTAAAATGATGTTATGCATTAACTTGACATTAATCTGGCAAGGATCCAGGTGGAAATGGAGAAAACCCCTCCTTTTAGTACGACTTTTCAGGTTAGAGCATTTTAATGTTGTGTTTCTTTTGAAATCTTTTGATATCTGATCAGAATTTGATTTCAGTCCTGAAGTTCAACAGGACCTTTGACATTTTGTATGCAATCAGTGGTGCAGTTTTGCACTGAAGATATCAGTTTTTGCAGATTTATGTTGAACTTGACATTTCATTTCCAAATATATCAAAAAGATTTGGAACCTGTTCCTTGAAAGTGGAGTGGCAGGTAGATAGGATAGTGATGGTGGCGTTTGGTCTGCTTTCCTTTATTGGTCAGAGCATTGAGTATATGAGTTGGGAGGTCACGTTGCGGCTTTATAGGATGCTGGTTACACTGCATTTGGAATATTGTGTGCAGTTCTGGTCTCCCTGCATTAGGCAGGATGTTGTGAAACTTGAAAGGGTTCAGAAAAAATTTACAAGGATGTTGCCAGGGTTGGAAAATTTGAGGTATAGGGAGAGGCTGAATAGGCTTGGGCTGTTTTCCCCGGAGCATCGGAGGCTGAGGGGTGACCATAGAGGTTTATAACATTACGAAGGGCATGGATAAGATAAATAGACAAGGTCTTTTCCCAGCGGTGGGAGGACTCCAGAACTAGAGGGCATTGGTTAAAGGTAAGAGGGGAAAAATTTAAAAGGGATTGAAGGGGCAACTACTTTTACGCAGAGGATGGTGTGTGTATGAAATGAACTGCCAGAGGAAGTGGTGGAGGCTGGTGCAATTACAATATTTAAAATTCATCTGGAAGAGTTGAGAGGAATATGTGCAAAGTGCTGGCAAGTGGGACTAGATTAGTAGGTTTTGAGCAGATTTGTAGCTCAGGTTGAGGTTCTGGATGTAGGTTAGCTCCCTGAGCTGGAAGGTTTATTTTCAGAGGTTTCGTCACCATATTGGGTATCATCATCAGAGAAGCACTGGTGTTATGATCTGCTTTCTTTGTGTGTTTAGGTTTCCTTTGGTTGGTGGTGTCATTTCCAGTTATGTAATTTCTTGTTCTTTTTCAGAGGGTGGTAAAATGGGGTCCAAATTGATGTGTGTGTTGATAGCGTTCCAGTTGGAATGCCATGCTTCTAGGAATTCTTGTGCAAACACTGTTACAGAACTGCAAAAAACACTACATTGGACAAACGGGCAGAAAAACAACCACCAGAATACATGAACATCAAGAACAGTGTCTTGTGGAACACCACTCACCACTGTCCTCCAGGCAAAATACTTTCCATCTACAACCACATTCTGCCTTCTGTCAGCCAACCAATTCTGAATCCAGAGAGCCAAATCTCCCTCTATTCCATACCTCCGGACTTTGAATGAGCTTACCATGGGGAACCTTATCAAATGCCTCACTGAAGTCCATATACACCACATTCATTGTTCGACCTTCATCGACCTGTCTTGTCACCTCCTCAAAGAACTCAATAAGATTTGTGAGGCATGACCTGCCCCGCACAAAGCCATGCTGACTGCTTTTAATCACTCTATGCTTTTTCAATTAGTCATAAATCCTCTCCCTCAGAATTCTTTCCAAAACCTTGCTGACCACAGACATAAGACTGTGACTGGTCTATAGTTGCCAGGGATTTCCCTATTACCCTTCCTGAAAAGAGGAGCAGCATTCGCCTCCCTCCAAGCTCCGGTACAACTCTCGTGGAGAGTGAGGAAGCGAAGATCTTCGCCATATGGGCTCAAACTTCTGTCTTCAGCCCTGTACGATGTCTTCCTTTCTGAAGACCCTATAAGCCACCTGCCACTCCCCAACATCAACTCTTGGACACAGTTAACAGCATCTCTGCTGATATAGGCCATTTACCGGAATACAATCTTGCTTCTGACACCTCTTTACTGTTTATAAAACAGGTGTCAGCAAGCACCTGAGCAATTACCTTCCCAAGTGATTTCCTGATCATGGAGATGAAATCACCTGATTCTTTGTAAAAGTTTTTTTCAACTGTTTAGAATAGCATTTTGACCTTTTTTTTTGAAGTCAGATCTTCACAAACTTGAAGATCAAATCTATTTTCCCTCACTTTAAGACCCAAATTCTCAAATAATACATTACAAGCCTTGAGAGCAAAAATAGATTCCAGTAGTTTCCGGATGGATTGTCAGGCTAACTCTAGTCTGATGTTTCCTGTTTTCCTTCCTCCTTTCTTGAATGACATTGGTTCAAGTTGCTAACTTTCTACTTGATATTTTTGTCCATGGGTTATTTGATGTTGCTGGCCGTATCTAATTGCCTGTGAGAAGGTGGTAGGAAGTTGCTGCCTTGAACTGTTGCAGTCCAAATAGCACAGTTATACCCACAGCATGGTTAAGAAGGCTGTTCGGGGGATCCAAGATGGCGGCGACCCAGTAAGACTGAGTCTATAGTGCTCCTCCCAAGACTTGGGCACAGTGGGTCACCTACCCCCTACCAAGTTCACCAAATCATTTATAAATCATTTATAATAGTTTAGTAACTCAATTAGTTGTGTAATATTATATTTAAACAACTTAATCCTAAGTTAAAATGACTAAATGGAAGGGAGCCCGCAGCTCTCAGCAAGCAGGAACCCCTCCCCCACACTCTCCAGCTGCAGCAGAGGCGTCCACAGCCACCCCGGGGGACTTACCTACAGTAGCAAGTTTTGCAGAAATGCTTTCCAAGCTTGACTCGAAGATCGATGCTTTTATCGTCGAATCCAGAAACCGTTGGGAGTCGCTCTCGGCCGCGCTGCAGAAGCACGACCGTGAGATTGAAGAAATTCAACGCCGAGTCGGAGGGGCGGAGCTAAAGGCCGCGACCTCCGAGACAACCGCTCAATCGGCCGTGGATCAGGTCCGGACTCTCGAGCAGCGAGTCCGGACCTTGGAAAATCATATTGACGACCTCGATAATCGAGGTCGTCGAAAAAATATTCGTTTGCTGGGCCTTCCCAAACGGGAAGAGGAAGGCCAGCTTACAGCATTCCTGGAGCAGTGGCTGCCACAACTTTTAAATCTGCAAGCTGGACCAGGCCAGGTAAGGGTGGAATGGGCCTACCGAGTAGCAATACGCAGGCCTGGCTCAAACCAGCGCCCACGCCCGGTCCTGTTCCAGCTGCAGAGCTACAGGGAGAGGCAGAAACTCCTAGAAGCCTCTAGAAATCTCGGAAAAGACCCCCAAGCTATGATCTACAAAGGATCCAAGATCATGCTATTTCAGGACTTTTCCCCGGCTCTGGTTCGAAAGAGGAAGGCACTCGACGAGGCGAAGAAGCGTTTA
>NC_057722.1:79228271-79385245 GCF_004010195.1 Chiloscyllium plagiosum | reverse complement strand
TTTTTTTTGTCAAATTTTGGCTATTGTATATTTGAGCTAATTGTACATCAATGTTTATATCTGAGAGTTTTGTTTATTTTTGTAAACTTGTAAAAATGTTAAATTTCTAATAAAAATATCTATTTAAAAAAAAAGAAGGCTGTTCAACAATTTCCACCCGGTATTAGGAATGGCGAGGTCGTTCCAAATATGGATGATGTGTGGCATGGGGCAATCTTGGAAGTGATGTCCTGTACATTTGCTGCTTGTCCTCCTAGGTGCGAGAGGTCTCAAGTGCTTGCGTGTTGCTGTTGAAGGAGCTTGTGGGTGATGCACACTGTTGTCACTCTGCATTGGTAGTCTAGAGACGTTATGTTGATAGTGGTGCGCTCAATCAAACAGGCCACTTTGTCCTAGATGGTGTTGAGCTCCTCTAGTATTGGACTTGTATTGATGCAGGCAAAAGAGGAATGCATAAAGCAGAGCAAATCCAAACCAGGCTATTACCACCCTATCAGTCTATTCTTGATTAAAGCAATGGGAAGGTATTGTCAACAGTTTTTTTATTAAAAGACAATCATCCAGTGAACTCCCATAGTGACTCAGGTGGTCTGTCAGGGTCACCCCACTCCAGATTTCATTAGAGCCTTGGCTCAAATGAAATAACTCCACTTGAGAGGCAAGCTGGGTGGTTCTTGGAGATAGTGGACATACTTTGGGGAGTTGGAAGGTGAGTTACCCTTTAGAATATCTGGCTTCTGACCTGCTGTTGACTCTGAACAAATTTAGTTTGTAGTCAATGGTAACTCCCAAGGTAGTTAGTGGGGAGCTTGTGGATGGTAATGCAATTGAATGTCATGGAGAGACTGTTAGATTCTCTCTTATTGGAGATGGTCATTGCTTGGCACTTGTCTAATGTAAATTACTTGCCACTTGTAAACCCAAGTCTGGATGTTGTTCAGGTTTTGCTGTTTGTAGACATGGATCACTTCACTATCTGACAAGGTGCAAGTGGTGTTGAACATTGTGCAATCATCACAGAATATCCCCACCTCTGATAGAATGATGGTGAGAAGGTAGTGTTGAAGTAGCTGAGATGGTTGGGCCTAGAACGCTACCTTGATGAATTCTTGCAGCCATGTGCTGTGACTGAGATAATTAACTTCCGACAACCTCTAACATCTTTTAGCTTGGGTAAGGCTCCAATCGGTTGATAGTTTCCTTCAAATCCAATTTAGTTTAACTTTTAAGGATTTGATGCCATATTCTGGCAAATGCTGCCTGATATCAAGGGCAACCACCCGGCTTGCCTCTAGAGTTGAATTGTTTCGTTTGGGCCAAGGCTCTAGTCAAAGCTGGACTGGTGTTACCCTGACAGACCACCTGAGCCACTATGGGAGTTCATTGAATGATTCTTTTGATAAAACTGTTGATAATACCTTCCATTGCTTTAATCAAGAATAAACTGATAGGATGGTAATACCGTGGTTTGGAAACTGCCCTGCTTTATGCTGACCAGACAAAGATGGGAATTTTTTTTGGTACCAAGTAAATGCTGCTGCTGTTGCTAAAGTGCGCGTTTTGCTCAGAATTGGGCTAGTTCTGGAGACCATCTTCAGTACTACGGGAATGTTGCCAAGGCCCATAAACTGCAGTATCTAGTGTCTTCACCTGTTTCTTGACATGTGAAGTTTATTGAAGTAGCTGAAGGCTGGCATCAGTGACTGGGGATCTTGGGCAGAGGCTGAGCTAACCATCCACTTGGCATTTTTGGCTGAAAATGTTTGTAAATGCTTCAGCCTTAACTTTTTCCACTGGCTCCCCTATCATTTGAGGAAGGCAAAAACTTGAGGCCCCGTCCTCCAGTTAATTTAGTTACCTAACTGAATTTGTGGTTGGATTTGGCAGAACTGCTGAGCTTAGGATTGATGTTTTTAGTTATGCCATTGCTTAGTTGTGTCCAGCGTGTACCCTCTGGACTGTTTGGTATGCAGCTAGTCCCTTGTAGCTTCACTAGGTCACTTTTAGGTATACCTGGTGCTGTTCCTGGTAGCATGCCCTCTGTATTTGTCATGATCTTATGTGGTTATTGATAGAGTATGGTAAATGCTGGCATCTATTTACAAATCAGCAAAATTAGACATGTATAATATTGACCAGGAGTTTACCATTCAGCTGCTCTACCTTGCTGTTACATTTTAAGGACAAGGCTAATTTGACTGATTCCCATTTTCCCCAATTTACTTGACCCGTGTTCCCTCCCGAGTGCTTGGCTTTGAGTTCTGCAATCATTTTGAAATATGTCCCATTTAGAGTAATGGTGCCACACCCCACAAAGGAGCAATATTCTAATGCTGCATTGGAGAGTATCTTCAATGTGAAGATGGGAATTTATCTCTACAAGGACTGTGCAGTGGCCACTCCTAATACTGCTGGTGCCTGATGCATCTATGATCAGTAGATTGCTGAAGATTGGTCAACTATATTTTCCCTCTTGGTTTCCCAGATATGCAGAACTGTCCTTTTTTAGGGTATACCAGCTTGAAGAGTGGCGGTGTTACTGAGCTACTGTTAGTGATGGACATTTGAGGTCCTCTACCCACAGGGCATATCTTGACACCCCCCCCCTTCCCGCCAATGCTGCTTCCATTTGGTATTCAACATGCAGGAGCATGGATTCATCCATAGAGCATGCAGTGGTAGGTGCTAATTCGTAGCCTATGTTTTACTTAGTATTGTGATGTTCTGTTGGTTTTCAGCATTGATATTGAAGTCCCTCGGCAGTTCTCTCTCTACTATATCCATTGTGCCCCTGCCTCCAGGTGAGTCTGTCCTGCCATTTGGACCAGACATACTCTGGCTGGTATGTTTTCTGTAAGGTATGATTGCATGAGTTTGACTTTAGGGCTATTGTTTGACTTAGAGTCATAGAGATGTACAGCACGGAAACAGACCCTTCGGTCCAACTCGTCCATGCCAACCAGATATCCTAGCCCATCTACTCCCACCTGCCAGTACCTGGCCTATATACCTCCAAACCCTTCCTATTAATGTACCCATCCAAATGCCTTTTAAATGTTGCAATCGTACCAGCCTCCAATAGTTCCCCTGGCAGCTCACTCCATGCACATACCGCCTTCTGTGTGAAAATGTTGCCCCTTGGGTCTCTTTTATATCTTTTTCCCTCTCGCCCTAAACCTATGCCCTCTAGTTCTGGACCCCCCCCACCCCCATCCCAGGGAAAAGCCTTTGTCTATTTATCTTATCCATGCCCCTCGTGATTTTGTAAACCTATATAAGATCACCCCTCAGCCTCCAATGCTCCAGGGAAAACAACCCCAGCCTGTTCAGCCTCTCCCTGTAGCTCAGATCCTCCAACCCTGGCAACATCCTTGTAAATCTTTTCTGAACCCTTTCAAGTTTCACAACATCTTTCCGATAGGACTTGTTTGTAGAATAATGGATCCTGTATCTAAGGAAGGGTAGTTCCCTCCAAGGAAGTCCAGAGGTGGTCCACAAGAATGATCCCAGTGATGAAGGGCTCGGCTTACGAAGAGCACTTGAGAACTATGGGTCTGTACTGTGTTTAGAAGGATGTGGGAGGAATCTGACTAAAACTTAAAGAACTTTTTGAGAGGCCTGGGTAAACTAGACATGAGGATGTTTTCAATAGCAGGAGAGAGAGCCTAGGTGAAGGGACGACCATTTCAGAACTGAGGAGTTTCTTCAGCTAGAGGGTGATGAATCTGTGGAACACATGACAATGAGAGTTTATTTAAGACAGAAGTTATTTACTCAGGGAACCAAGGATTAAGGAAAGAAGCCAACATGAATGGGGTCAAGAAGCGAATCAGCCATGATCTAATGGTGAAACAGACTGGGCCAAATGGCCTAATTCTGCTCTTCTATCTTATGGCCCAATGGTTGACACTCTTTAAGATCTAATCTGAATCAGTTTTATTTATTTATACTAATGACTAACTGAACAAAATTGCTTTTCAGGTTTTGAAGTTGCATCTGCCAAAGTCAGAAGTCACATGGCACCAGATTATAGACCAACAAGTTCATTTGAAATTGCAAGCTTTCAGAGCATAGTCTTCATCAGGTGAAGTGAGGGGGAAGGAAACAAATACAATTTATAGGCAGTGAGATCAAATGATCATGCAAATAATGTGAGTAGCATGTCGAGTAATAAATTTCTGCTCGTGATCAAAAGTGTCAGATAGTGTGAGTGAAGTGTCAACAGTTATAGCAACTGAAGGGATGATCTATAATCTGATTAAATGAGGCAGAGGGATAATTACAAAAAATTAAAAATAAGTAGGTACTAAAGACAAACCAAATGGCTGGAATAGCATGATTGATTAAGAGTTGCATGCCAAGGGTTGAACCAAAGTAATAAATAATCCAAAACTGTATATAAGGTAGAGAGATTATCATTTATCAAGGTGATGGTGTCAAAACAGGGTAGTAAGGAAGACTTTACAAATGGCTAAAATTGTAGCATGATTACATGTAACATGGCATGAACCCAAGATCAAGGAACATGGCTATTGGTTTCTGCTCTGTGATCTTGCATTGTTGTGTAACTCTGCCACCTTGGAGGACGCTTACCTCAAGATCAGAGGTTCAATATCCTTGACCGCTGAAGTGTTCCCCAACTGAGAAGGAACATTCCTGTTTGGTGATTGTTGCATGGTGTCCATTCATATGTTCTCATAGCATCTGCACGGTCCCGCCAACATTCCATGCCTTGGGGCTTCCTCACTTGCGGCGGATGAAATAAACAACATTGGTCTCAAGATGCTCCATGTCTCAAGCTTACTCTGTGGGCAAGCCTTGCGTTCACACCAAATCTGCTCAGGTGAGGAGGAACATGATGGACGCCACAAGATTTTAGAGATCACGCTACCATTTGAGATACGAAGCTCAATTCATTGATTGCCAGCTCCAGCGTGCCACAGTGAAAACCGCAACAACCTCCTCAGAAGACAGTCACGGGATATGATCGGTAAAGTACCCTTCGTCGTCCAGTACTTCCCCAGAGTTGAGACTATGCCATCCATCATCATCGCAGCCTTCGATATGTGATCAACGATAATGAACATCTTGCAAGATCATACCTTCACCCCCACTACTTGCCTTCAAACAACCACCAAATCTTAAAACAGGCCAACGCTCCTAACAACAAGCTACCCAGCCTTCAGCACACCACACAACCCTGCCGTGGCAACCTCTGCAAGACATGGCAGATAATCAACATGGTTACCATGGGAAACCATCACACATGGGAAAGCCATCCACCACGTACATGGTATATACTCCTGTGACCTGGCCAATGTTGTCTATTGCATATGCTGCAGGCAAGGATGCCCTGAGGCATGGTATATTGATGTGGCCATGCCAATGCTGCGACACTGCACAGCAATCACAAGAGGAATGTTCCCTTGTAGTTGGGGAACACTTTTTTGCAGTTGAGGGCATTCAGCCTCAGGTCTTTGGGTCAGCATCCTCCAAAATGGTCTCTGAAATATAGGACAATACAGAATCACCAAGCAGAAACTGATAGCCAAGTTCTGTACTTAAGAACTCAACTGTTCCTTGAATTCATGTCATGCTACATGTGACCACACTACACTTCTGTATCTGCATAATCTTCCTTATTATCCTGTTTTGACATCACCTTAAATTATGATGTTTCCCCCTTTAATTAGTTTGTACAGTTTTGGATTAACTATTATTTTGGTTAGACCCTCAGCATGTGACTCTTATACCTATCATGTCATTCCAGCTGTTTGGTTTGTCTCCAGCACCACCTTTCTTTTTGTAATTATTTCTGTGCCTCATTTAATCAGATTATAGGCCATCCCTTCACTTGCTAGTCAGCCTGTTGACATTCCACACCATTTGGTATGATCTTTTTGATTTCTCTGCCCGTAAATTTTGTCTGTGTGTTTCTCTCTTACTTCACCTGATAAAGGGGCTATACTTTGAAAGCTTGTGATTTCAAATAAACCTGGTGTCACGTGACACCGGCACCTCCATATCAGTCATTTATAAAGTCGTATAGTCATACAGCACAAAACAGATCCTTCGGTTCAGCTCGTCCACGTTGACAGCGTTCCTAAATCAAACTAGGCCCTCCTGTCTGCATTTGCCCCATATCCCTCCAAACCTTTCCTAGTCATGTACTTATCCAGAGGTCTTCTAACAGTTGTAATTATACCCACATCCTCTAGCAGTTCATTCTACACACATCACTGTTTTTTAAAAAAAAAGTTGCTCCTCATGTCCTTTTAAAACTTTCTCCTGTCACCTTAAAAATATGTCCCTTAGTTTTGAACTCTCCCAACCTAGGGAAAAGACCCTTCCTTTCTTCCAATTAATATCCATGATAAATGTTTTTATTTTGTGACAATAAAGATGGTCTTTGGCTGACTCCCAAAGATTGAAGGAAACATGCAGTAGTCACTTTTTATGGATAAAAGCTCTGTTGGATCTATGTGATTAGTTAAATCATTGGATTTCAAAACATTTTTGCTTGGCAGCATTCTGTTAATAGAAATGTAATGTAGGAAGTATGCACTGTTATACTTTTACAGCATAAATGCTTGGATATTGTAGTAGATCATGGTATTTGAGGTATGTAATTTTTGCCCGTTAAATTATTTGGCTGTTGAATATAGATTAGAGTGGTGCTGGAAAAGTCCTTCCTGATGAAGGGCTTTTGCCCAGAACGTCGATTTTCCTGCTCCTCGGATGCTGCCTGACCTGTGCTTTTCCAGCACCACACTAATTTGACTCTGGTTTCCAGCATCTGCAGTCCTCACACTTGCCTGGCTGTTGAGTATCCCTATTCTTGAAACAGCTCTTGTCATGTAAAATGTGAATCAGAACTGCAACACTATGCAAGGTTCAATTAAAGACTCCAGAAAAGGTTATGAATATCAATACCTGCCAGTTAAGAAATTTGTTTTGAAATGTCCAAAATGTCAATCTATTTTCTGCTGTACACTTGTAATTTTTTAGCTATTAGCTTGAGCAATATAGTTGGACTTTTCTTCTAGCTATTAAAATGTGTGTACTGTACAATAAGCAATGCAGTACTTGATATGGACTAGGAAAATGGATAATTGTTAAGCCTACGAGAGAGACGGCACTTTTTTAAACTTTCAATTCGTGACAATTGTCTTGATTCTGAGAGTTGGAATTGTATTTGCAAAAGCCCCAATCATCACAAACATGTTTTAAACACTGGAACATCAGCCAAGTAGACACTTTCATTCCACTCCACTGTCTTTTAGGGCTCTAAATCTAACTTGCATTCTAAACAGGTTCAGTAATCTGTTTCTGGCTGGTCTTTTTGCTTATTGCCAAAATTGACTTTGAGTATGTTAGATTCTTTATCTTTAATGTATGGAGAAATGTTTGACTTTTACAACCATTTTCAGTTTTATTAAATAATGTGCAGCATGGATAGGGTCAATGGACAAGGTCTTTTCCCTGGATGGGGTGAGTCCAGAACTATAGGCTATAGATTTAGGATAAGATATAAAAGGGACCTACAAGGTAACTATTTCACATAAAGGGTGGTGCGTTTATGGAATGAGCTGCCAGAGTAACTGGTGGAGGCTTGTACAACTACAACATTTAAAAGACATCTGGTTAGGTATATGAATGGGAAGTGTTTAGGGGGATATGGGCAAAGTGCTGGTAAATGGGGCTAGATTAATTTAGGATATCTGGTCAGCATGGATGAGTTGGACTGAAGGGTCTGTTTCTGTGCTGTACATCTCTGACTCTGACTCTGTTAGAAATTGTTTATATGTTCCGTATTGAATCAACCACCAATTCTGCATGAGTGATATAATCTTGCCCTTTTTGAAGGCCTCTGTGATAATCTTGACTTTTTACTATTTTATCTGTTGTTTTTACATAGGTCCTTCTATTTGTAAACCCGTTTCAGTTTGAAAGTGATCATAAAGCCCGATTAGCAACCAAGGTCGTTTTCTGTAGGCTGTGGTTTACTTGGCCTGTTTCTCTCCTGTCATCCTGTCCTACTGTATTCAAAATTTTCTTTTTGCAGGGAGCCTTGGAATTAGTTTTCCTTGAACTTGGCACTTTGTCCTAGATTTTGGCTTTGGTTTGACTATATTTTGCAATATTACCATGATGGCATTTAAATTTTCTCAATTTTCCTGCATCTTGTTAGATGTACTGGTTTCCCTAGTGATTACAATATTTATTGGAATCTTCTCAACATACAGGAAGATGACTAGGGATAATAATGGAAGGTTGCTCCAGTACAGTTACAACACTGGCATCCACCTGACATTGCACACACTGTCTTCAGTTGCTTCATCAATGACATTCCCTCCATCATGTCTGAAATGGGGATGTGCAATTGTTAATGAATAAGGTTCAGCACCATTTATGGCTCTCGGAAGCAACCTATATGCAGCAAGACCTGGACGACATCTAGTAATTAACAAAAGTAGAAAAAGCTCAGAAGATATGGCAGCATCTGTGAAGAGAAATCAGTTAATGTTTTGGGTCGAGTGACCCTTTCTCAGAACTATTCTGAGGAAGGGTCACTCAACCTGAAAAGTTAACTGGCTTGTCTCCTCAGATCCAGCAATTGGTTTTTGTTCCTGATTTTCAGCATCTGCAGTTATTTTTGATTTTTTTTTTTAAAACATCTGGTAAGTCACAATTAGCATTTGTGCCACACAAATGCCAAGCAATGATCGTCGCCACCAAAAGAACCTAATATTCTCCCTTGACATTTCAGGGTTACCATCGACTAGAAACTGAATTGGACAAGGCATTCATAAAAAGCCTCTGATCTGTTCTTGCAGCTGTATTCTGTGGCAAGTAAACCACTCCTGTCTCCCCAGTGCCTGTCTCACATCCATAAGGCTAAATTGAAGTGTTGCCATCACTTAATATCCCAGTGTTAAGATCGGGTGGGGGGGGTGCCATTGAGCAGAAAGTGATCTGGACCAGCCATACAAATACAGTGGCTACAAGAACAGGTCAGAGGCTAGGAATACTGCAGCAAGTAATTCAACACTTGACTCCCCCAAAACTTGTCCAATATCTTCCAGTGCTGCAGTCAGGACTGTGATGGTATACTCCTCACTTGCCTGGATGAGTGCAGCTCCAACAACACTTGAAGCTTGACACAATCCAGGACAAAGTAGCCCTCTTCATTGGCACCACATTTACATGCCTCCACTGCTTCCATCACTAATGCTAAGTAGCAGCAGTGTGTAATATCTCCAAGATGTACTGCAGAAATTCACCAAAGACTCGCCAGTTGCACCTTCCATACCCACATCCACTACCATGTAGAAGGATAAGGACAGCAGGTACGTAGGATCAACACTTGCAACTTGGAAAAATATCACCATTCCTTCAGTGTCCATGGATCAGAGTCCTGGAATTCCTTCCCTGGTGGCATTTTGGCTCTATCTACAACAGCATGGATTGCAGCAATTCAAGAAGGCAGCTCACAATCATTTCCCCTAAAGCAACTAGGAATGGGAAATAAATGCTGGCCCAGCCAGTAATGCCCATGCCCTGTGAATGAATAAAATTGTTGGAGTGTAATGGATTGCAATCCCTTTGTCTGGCTGAATGCAGCGCTGGCAATATTTGAGAAGCACAACACCACAGGACAACATGATGTGCAGTAGATGCTGGCCTCTTCATTGTTCATTTCCCTAAACATTTGGGGGAAAGAAAGGAGAAAAGACAGGTCTCTGGTACATGAAACCCCTCTTGGTTGATTGAATTTATTCAAAGGAGCATGGTTTGGAGCAGTGCTATGGAATTGTTGAGCAAGAAACTCCAAAACACTTTGAGAAGCAGACTGAGATCGTTTGGTTGTGTTGAACATTTAATGTAATGGGGCGTAGTGACTGGGAATTCTGATCAAATGTATTGTTTGCTATGATGACCAAGAAAAGGACACCGTTTAACAAATGGGGGCATAATCCTGGAATTGGAGAAAGAAGTCAAATATTGATCTGTGTTGGAGGCAACAAATTCAGCAACCTTTGTTTAACTGACGCCTTATAAACCTGTGTTCTTGATAAACTAGCTTAAACCAAATATTTCAAATACTGCCAAGTTTATGATATTCTGTCCAGTTATTATGCCTTTTAGTTTATTTACCTCAGTGTAAATATACTTGTTCAATTGAATGGCAACAAATATCAGCAGTTGATTCAATTTTGAGTCAATTTCTCCTCCAATAGAGTGATCTACCACGTCCGAATAATCAGTGACTCTGAAAGAGAATACTCTTTGGCACGTTTTAATCCAAAGTTGCGTTGTGAAAGTGAGGTATGCTGTAAATAATGTATAACAGTGATGTGTATACCCTCCTGTATTACGTTTGTGTTATTGTGTGTTTATATTGATTATGTGGACCTCTTGACTATCCGGAATATTTGACAACCGGCACACTCCTTGTCCCGTCAGTGCCAGTTAATAAAACGTTTGCTGGGAATTCAAGTACTGTAGATGGAATTGAAATTATACATTAGATTGAAAGCAAGACTGAAGGGTGGTAATTTTTAAGTTGCTTTTTATATCTTATGCTTGGCCCATGATAGAATTAGTGCAAGAGGAATGAAATTAATGATGTAATGTTTAAAATACTTATTGCAGAGAAAAATTAGTCAATTCTGAAAGTATTATTTTAAAAACTGAATTCGGAAAAAGGGATATATTAAAACGTTCAAAAATTTTGAAGCTTTAGCATTATATGAATGAACAGTACACAACTTTGGGGAGCACCAAGTTTACATGGTTAGAAGTCAAACCAAATTGTATGACATAGGTGGCTTAATATTGACAGAACTGGGAACATTTATTGCAGAGAAGGAGATTTGTTATGTGTTAAGA
The DNA here is from genome assembly GCF_004010195.1 of Chiloscyllium plagiosum. Taxonomy (NCBI): domain Eukaryota; kingdom Metazoa; phylum Chordata; class Chondrichthyes; order Orectolobiformes; family Hemiscylliidae; genus Chiloscyllium; species Chiloscyllium plagiosum. Next base: position 79,374,352 of record NC_057722.1, on the reverse strand, counting down.
TAGCATTGTTAATGAAAATATTCGACTTGTGCATAGGAATACATGTAGCTCATTCAGTCCTTGAAGTTTGTTCTGCTGTATTTCTGCTGTTTCCATATTATTCCTATATTCTGATATATTTAGAGTTATATTGACAACTTCTCTCAACTTGCCAAACGGCCAGGCTACCTCTGCCTTCTGGAGCAGAGAATTCCAAAGATTTGCCAGCCTGAGTGAAGAGGTTTCTTCTACCCATGAGGGTATTCTGGTGGTTCAGTGGCGAATAGGAAGTGAAGAAAATGGCAGTGCAGTCACTGTCTAAAATTACATATACAATGATGTAATGCTTAACACAAGTAAAACGAAGAACTGTCGACTGAAGATAGGAAGCGAAAACAGAAATTGCTGATGAAAGTCAGCAGGTCTGGCAGCATCTCTGGGGAGAAAGCAGAGTTAATGTTTCAAGTCTGGTGACTTCTTCAGCATCCCTGAATGTTTAACGAGCCTTGTTAGAAATATCCAAGTGTATGCCTACAGGGCATGAGACAAATGAGTTGTAACTACTCTTGTCCTCCCACCATTGGGAGCAGCCTTTCCCCATTGACTCTCTCCAAGCCCTTTTTTTTAAATATAATTTTGAATATCACTATAAAACATCCCTTCAGACTTCTCTTCAATCAAGCGATAAAACTTTTCCAATCCTTATGTATTTGAAGTAACTGATCATTTCACTTCACTGGAGTTAATCTTGTGAACTTTCTTTTCCGTACTTTCTTCAATGTCTTTGCAGCCTTGCTAAAGTGTAGTGCGCATAACTGAACACAGTACTCAGTTGACACCAAATGAATATTCTACCAAGTTTTGGGTCCTCCTTGCAGTTGACTCTGTCCCAGTTAATAATGATCTGAAGGTGTAGCACTCTGAAAGCGTGTGCTTCCAAATAGACCTGTAGGACTATAATCTGTTATTGTGTGATTTTTAACTTAATAAAGCCCAGGATACTGTTTATTACTTCTTCACTGCGTGCTTAAACTGTCCTGCGAATTTCAATCACCTGTGCAAACGCTCCAAGGCCATCTGCTTCTGCAATCCCTTTTTCAAAGCTGTACCCTTGTATTTTTGTTATCTATCCATGTTCCTTTAACCAACATGAAGAATTTTGCATTTCACTGGCTCACTGTTCATCCACTCTTCCAACTTGTCTATGTTTTTTAGAACTGCTAAGGTATCCTCCTTGGTTCAGTGTTTCCAAAATTTGTATTGTAGACATATTTTGAAATTGTGCCCTGTATATTGATATCTCACAATTTATAGGACATTAGCAACTTTGCGTTTGGTGTGGTATACAATTTTGGTCTCTTGATTTTAAGGAAGGACACGAATGCATTGAAGGCCATTTAGAGAAGTTTTACTAGACTAAAACCCGAAAGAGCCAGGTTGTCTTGGGAAGATTAAACTGCCAAGGCTTGTGTCCACTGGAATTTAGAAGGAAGAAGCAATTTGATTAAAATATAAAATCCTGAGGAGTCTTAACAGGGTGCGCATGGAAAGATGCTTTCTCTGGGAGGATGTAGAACTGGGAGTCAATAATTAATGGGTTGTCTATTTAAGACAGATGAGGTTAATTTCTTGGGATGTGGGTTGAGTCTTTGGATCCCTTCAAACTGCAATGGTTGTGGAATTAAATATTTTTAAGGCAAAGGTCAAACGATATCTGTGGTAGGCAACAATGAGGAGTTGAGATTTAAAATTCTGAGCCACCCTGTTGAATGCTGGAATGAGCTCAAAGGGCTGAGTGGCCAGTTTCTCATTCTTACATTTATGTATGTCAGGGAAAGCAAGGTTCCCAAAACCAATCCCAGGGAGCTCAGCTACAAACCTCATTTCATAAAGACATCCCAAGACCACTGCAGTTTTCTTTCATATAAAATCTCTAAAGCAGTAAACCGTCCAAAACCTTTACAAGTATATTCCAATTACTTTGGCCACTTCAGAATTTTGGCCAGATGTAGACATACCAATTCTCTAATTTGTTGAGACATTTTTTAAATAAAACTAAGCATAGCTCACGATCTTGGTACTTTTCATAGGCATTCTTATACATTCTTCGGTGCATCCTGATACTTCCCTACAAGAATTATATTGGTGATTTATAGACACAAACCATTAGTGACTGCAGCAAGAGAACCTGAAAGTTTTGGCTCTGTCGAACTGTCCGTTTCAGAACCGAGCATCCTTGCCCTGGACAAATAATGGCATTCTGTATTTGCAAAAATATATTCACTGGGATGAGGGTGTTGCTGGCTGGGCTGTATTTATTGCCCATCCCTAATTGTCCAGAGGACATTTGAATCAACCACATTGCTATGGGCCCAGAGTCATGTGTAGGCTAAAATGACAGACAGAGGTTAGTGAACCAAATGGGTTTTTATGACAATCAACAATGGTTGCATGGTTGTCATTCGCCTGGCTTTTTACATCAGGTTTTTATTCAGTTTAAGTTTCACCGTCTGCCATATTAGAATTTCAAACTACATCCATAGAATGTTAACTGGGGATTTGATCACTAGTCTAGTGGCGTTATCACTACATCCCACTTGTATATTGTACTGAGACAGGTGGTCACCTATGCAGCATGCCAAGCAACTCCTTGCAGTGATTGTATTTGTTCCTTCTGTTTCCTATCTGTAATTTTTTCTGGACTAAAGTTGTTATTCTTCTACTGTGGCTGAACACTGAATTGTCAATTTGCTGTGTTTCTTATATTCCTGTTCTCTTCTTGCAGGCAGAGGTGCTTATGTGATATTTAAGCAGTTTTTGCATGATAACAGTGTCTGCCAAATAAGCAAAGATGCATTTGCTCTTTAATTGGAGAATGCTAAGGATAAATTTTATTTCTTTACTACATTTTCTGCGGAAGAGATACCATGTGACATTTAACAACCGCTTACTTAGGATGAAGTTGTAGCTTGTGATTGTCTCTTATGGTAATTTCCTCACATTACGGATGTTCAACAGTTAAAAACTGACCAGATCCAAGAACTGCTAACTGAGGTCAAATACATTTAAACATGTGACCAAAATGCTTTTTGTTTTTTTTCTGCTTGCATAGCAAGCAATTTTCATGATGCATGGTCAACCATGATGGCTTAGATTTGGCATTTAGATGTAGTTCTTGTGTAAAAATTATCATATTTATAACTCTGCCTGAGCAGGAAATATATATTTGCCCATGCATAACATTTTTCAACTTTTGCTACTTGATTATCTTAGTGTGAAGTTGACTGGTCTTTCATTAGATGTATCCAAGATGACCAGTGCTTATGTGCACAAAATTGAATGCAAACTTGGAAGTCTCAAAGCTGTGTTGATGTTGGATTCAATAATAAATATTGAACAGGTCATCAATGGTGGTATATACCCCATAATGGTATATACTATATCTTGAGCAGCTGAATTGGGTTTCAGCGAAGGTTTATTCGAGGACTGTGCCCCTGACAGATTGTGCTCGTGTGTTGGAAATGGGGCTTAAATTCTCAACTGATGAGAGTTGCCAGTTGCACCTAAGAAACCAAAAACCAAAATTGCTGGTGAAACTCGGGTCTGGCAGCATCTGTGAAGGGAAAGCAAAGTTTTAGTGTCCAGGGACCTGAGAAAGTGACATGAGAAACAGCCAAGTTATAGCTTTTGCTTGTTGAATTCAGAAGCATGTTATACGATGTATCTTTTAACTTTTGATCACAACTACTTTTAAAGCTGCAAAGTTCTATCTTTCAACTGTGAACTGGAGCAGCTGAAGCTGCTTTGTAAATGTATAGTTCTGGTTTACTTAGTAATTTGATTCTTTGAAAAGCTGAAGTGCATGACCAGATGCTTGATAAAGTGTGAAAACCAATTGTGTTGGAGATTGTTAGACCTGATGCTGCTCTTCTGGATGTTTAATTACAGTCCATTGGTATTAATCATATCAATGGAAAAATGTGTCATTCTGTTAACTTTCTGTAGCTATTGAGAGAGAGGATGTTTTATTATTGACCTTTTTATTATTTTCTAATCAACCTGTTCCGCGATGTTATTGCACATCTCTGAAATAGATGGGACTTGAGCCTCAGCCCAGGGGTAGGGACACTACCACTGCAGTACAAGAGGACCATGGGAGGATGGTTCAAAACAGCTGAAAATCCAGCAGAATGTCAAACTATAAACTCTTACTCCAATTCATTATTGTTCATAAACAACTCCCATTAAATGACCACATCACATGTATAATTTCTCTAGTTATTGTATACCTACTTTAAATCTATTTTTTTCTTGATTTTGTTTCAGTGAATGATAGTGTCTAGAAAGGGTATGTCCCTTAAGGAGAGAGGTGCCAATGTCCAACCGGCCTAATTACAATACAGGGGGGTCGCTGCGACGTTCACAGAGGAACACTGCCGGGGCCCAGCCACAAGACGAAGCAACAGGAGGAAGGTAAGTAAAATCATTCTTGAAACTTGTCGTTGTGTGCTGTTCTGTTCTGGCTAACAGTGGGATGGAGGTTTCTATTAGTATGGCATAATAGAGTTCCTGGTTGCCAAGAACTGCCCTAATGTAGCATTCAATGTGAATCTTCTGAGTCCAGTAGAAGAAAGTTGGCTGACAAATCGGGGAAATATGTGGTGGCTCTTGAGGCTAAGAAAGAATGGCGTTAGCTGTAACCTGTATTCAATCTGTGTATTTAGTGGGCTATTCATAAACATCTTCTTAAAGAACATTTACTGAGCAAAGGTTTAAATTTGACTTGGACTGTAGTTAAAATAAGCAAAAATACATTATTGTGGAAATTTTTCCCGTTTAGTATATTGCAGATGTTATTGTTCCATGTTCTCAATGACCTGTGTATGTTTGAGTAATAGAAATGCTTTGTTTTTTTTGTAATAGGTCACAGCCAGAAGAGACGAAACAGAAACCAATTCAGAGTAGGCCAACTTCTAAAGCACCAAAATTGCAGTCAGACACTACCTCTGGACAGTCCAGAGGGTGTGTGTCAAGAAGGTATTTGATATTTTGTAAACAGAATTTTAGCAAATTAATGGGCATCAGTATTTCTGAAGCAAACTTTTGAGCAAGTGGCTTTTGATGCTGTAAAATAAAAATGATGTTTCCATAATGTGCTACTAATTAGAATCTCTATAGGATAATCTGCTGCATTCCTTGATTTGTTTGCTATTCACCTGGAGAACATGAGTACTTATAAACACATTGGCAATTCCAAGCTTCCCAAGTTATTTTGTCATTGTTTTCTATTCTCCTATTTTACTTAGAAATCGATTCCTTTCAGTGTTTTAGTTTTGAGAAAATACTGTTTCCTGTCCCATTGTGTAGCAGATCCAGGAATACCGAAACAGTAGAAAAAAGTTGTCAGTGGTGATGAAAGGTAAATTGAGAACTTAGGCTAAAGGGCCTATCTACGTGCTGTAGACTTCTATGACTGAATGACTCTTGTGCCCCTTGTAAAAGTGCTTCATCAGAACCAGCAAACACTGAAATATGAAAATCTTTGATGCATTTGAAAAATTAGATTTAGCAACAAAATATGATTGCATTATATTATGTCCTGCAGTTTCTTGGCACAAGTGAGGGGCAGTCTCATCAACTGCTGTTGGAAATTTTCAGCCTCTTATCTTACTAGGAATGATTTTCATTAGGAAATTGCTTTGTTTTGATTTTGGTTGATTCCAATTTGTGACTTGCTCTTCAATGTGAAAAGTTATACTTTTAGCAAAGTTTTCCACGACCTAGGAATTAAAACGCAATCCTTTTAAAGGTAATCTGCAGTAAATGTGAAACTTCAATATCTGTATCCTTAAATCTGCCACTTGCAAACAAAACCTGGATAATTTTGATTTGCAACATTAGAGCAGGATTGGACTTAGCATTTCCTGTTGGGGAAGTTTCCAGCATTAAACCCTTGGCTTTAAGTTTGGGTTTCTCCAATTGTCTGCTGGTCTCTCTGATTATATGCTAAGTATTCCAAAGAAAACATGAACGTCTCCACCCCTAGGGACAGGAAGTTTCAGTAGGCCATTCCATTTTTACAGGCTGGTAGGTCTTTCAGTGGTATTCCATTTTAGCTTAACTCCATTAAGGAGGAAAACTTAACAACTTACTTACTTTGCGGCGGCACGGTGGCACAGTGGTTACGCCAGAGACCCGGGTTCAATTCCCGCCTCAGGCGACTGACTGTGTGGAGTTTGCACATTCTCCCCGTGTCTGCGTGGGTTTCCTCCGGGTGCTCCGGTTTCCTCCAAAGATGTGCCGGTCAGGTGAATTGGCCATGCTAAATTATCCGTAGTATTAGGTGAAGGGGTAAAATGTAGGGGCATGGGTGGGTTGCACTTCAGCGGGTCGGTGTGGACTTGTTGGGCCAAAGGGCTGTTTCCACACTAAATAATCTAATCTTAAAATAAAGAAGGCATCTAAGAAATTAGATGCTTGGAACATTACTTCATACTTTCCACCGTATGTGATTTTAGGATGACTGTATATTGCATGCAGTTTTGAAATGTTTGCAGCAGAAATGTTTTAACTATAGTCTTTTGCAGAAAGTTTAAAGTATGCATATGTGTTTGATACTGGTATGGAAGGAAGAAATTTGCAAATTTGGCAGCACCATGCTTGTGAAGATCTTGGAACTTGGGAATTAAAAGTAGCTGTTACAAAAATGCACTGTTTAAATTCTGCAGCCTTATTAAGGTTCTGCTTGCTTACTGTATTCGTAGTTAAATATGTAACCTTTGTCATAAACATGCATTGTAATCTTTAATGTTTCCTTCTCAGGAACTCTAGGAGTTGTAGCTCTTCATCTGTTGCTTCTGTGACACAGCAAGACGATAGCATTAGGCCAGAACGACCCAAAACTGGGCAAACTAAAAGGGACAGCTCCAGAAGCAGTTTGAGAGGTGTGAAACGTGGTCCGAGCCCTGATTACAGCAGTTCAAACTCCACCTGCTCTGCAAAAAGGCCCAAAGCACTTCAACCCTCAGAAAATCCTACTGAAACACAAAAACACAAGTTGCAAACAAAGTCCCCAAAGAAAAGGAAGTCTGTGCAAGATCAGATAAGAACTGCCCCGGCAGCCTCCACAAGCAAGGCCCAGAGTAGAAAACAGACTGGGCCGATCAGTGCCTCCCCCTTTCAAAAAAGGAAAAAGGTTGAAAGTACAACTTCTGTAAACAGTGATTCTGTGGCTGACTCGATCAGTGCTGAAGAGAGGTCTGCAAAACCAACCAAGCTGGCTTCAAAATCGGCGACCTCAGCCAAAGCTGGGTGTAGCACTGTCACTGATTCTTCTTCTTCTTCTGCATCAACATCATCCTCCTCTTCTGCTACTGTTTCTGGTGCTGTGCCTCAGGGAGCCAGGCTAAAACAAGGAAAAGATCAGAATAAGGCTCGTCGCTCCCGCTCGGCCTCGAGTCCCAGCCCTCGCAGAAGCAGCCGAGAAAAGGAGCAGAATAAAACTGGTGGTTCCTCTAAATTTGAGTGGGCTGCTCGTTTTAGCCCTAAAGTTAGTCTGCCAAAAGCAAAACTGTCACTTCCAGGGTCTTCCAAATCGGAGACTTCAAAGCCAGGGCCTTCAGGCCTACAAGCCAAGTTAGCTAGTGAGTTAATGAAATTAATTGATTTGTGTCTGGGATTGGCAGTGTCAAAAATGTTTTTAAAAACCTTTTTTGTATTAAAGTCTAGTTTTGGAATTATTGTTCCAGTTTATGAACCAATCAGTAATGCTGAACTAACCAAAATTTGAAGTGGTGCAAGTCAGCTAAACTTAGCTGTTGTATAAGCTGTGATCCAGACTTGTTAGAAGCACAAAATATAATCCTTGCTGATATGTGCTGCTCTGTTTAAAGCAGTGTGCCATGCCTCAGGTAACTTCCTGTAGCAAACATGGCAAAAATTTTACAACTGTATGATTTAATAGTTGAAACTCAAGTGCCTTAAGATATTTGACCTTTTTTGAAATAAACACCTGGCCTTGTGCTGACAATTATTGCTGACCCTACAGCTTCCCCAAGCAAGAAAAGGATTTGAAGTCTGTCCCTTGTTGAGCACCTAATTTTACTGTATATTCAACTAGTGTCAAGTTTATGACCTTTGGTCTATGTTCTTGCACGTCCTTAGCATAGGTAATTAATCTGGATTTTATCCTCGTGTGTCTTTATTAAAATGAAATGCTGCATCAATAACTGAGTTCAATTTTTGTTTGTTTAAATGAACTTAATTTCAAAATAGTTTAAAGAAGCTTGCATGTTTTAACTCCCTGAAATGCTGAACTATACCCTGGTATGAGCAGTATTATGATAAATACAACATTCTTCAAAGAATAATTTTGGCAAGTAAAGGTAATATGACCCTTGGAGTCTACTGGAAGGAAAGCTGCTTTAAAAGGATAATTTTAGTTATGATGACCTTATTAATAAAGTTAATTTTTTAAACTGAAAAGAGATGGTTCATTTCTGAAGAAGCAACAATGACTGACTAATTATAGGGACTTCACAAGGAGGATTTTCTTATCCCTGTATGATAAGAAATGAAGCATTATTTTGGTGTTAAGACTTGGAGGTGGGGGATGGCGGGGTGAACAATGAATATTCTAAACTTGGTGTTTTGGATATTATGCAACCATACCAATTCATAAACACTCACACATCCTTTTGTTCATTTTAACTGTCCAATGGCCATTTTATTGAACCTTGCTGTAAAATTAAGCTAATTAGTTTGAACTTTAAGGGCAGCACAGGATAAATTGCAATGCAAGTTGATAGAAATTTTACTTTGAAAGTCTTTAGTGTATATTAGCAAACTCTCTGCCAACATGCCATTGTAAAAGCTTTTATGTTATTAGAACGGCACAGGTATTTCTCCCTGATGTACATTTTCACTGATTTCTACTGTTGAACTTTTTAAAGGCTTAAGAAGGTCCACTAAGAAGCGCAGTGAATCCCCACCAGCAGAGCTCCCCAGTTTGAGGCGGAGCACACGGCAAAAGACCACGGGCTCGTGTGCTAGTACCAGGTAATCCTTCTAGAATTCAACATGTGTATGGAACTGTAGTGCAAGCACATGGCAGCTTGCATGACCTTAAATGGTCTTTTATGTTTATGCCTTAGGTATGCAGAAAGTTGCAAATTTCAGAAAGGCAGCTGAAACTTTAGTTTTAACAAGTCTGATTCACTCAGTCTTTAACCAATGTAAAAACTGTAGCTCGATTCTGAAGGACCTTCCTCTTCACACACAAACCCTTATGAATTGTCCTGATGAGCACAAGACTGAAAGCTTTGACAAAATGTCTTTTTCAGCACTAGTTATGTTCTCTGCTGTCAAATAGTTGTATCCTTAAGTTGGAAAGTTGTTTTATTTTGGCACATTAAATTCCCATATTATCAAATTAAAACCAATCGATCTTAAAACCTAACAAATATAAACTGGTTTTATTGTTTGCAGTCCATTTTACTCACCACTCACTGATTAACCCTCTTGATTGCTGTAGAGCCTCTCGCCACCCCTTTTGGCTTAAAACTCTTGTCACTTTCTGATTAATCCTCTTGCTGATCCTTGGACTTGTGACCTCCCTTGTTTCTTAACCCATCCTTTTGCTGCCAGTGTTCTCTCCCACCTCCCCCTCTTGTATCCTCACTGTGACTTGTACAGATGAGTGACAAGTGGCAGGAAGAGCAACTTCAACTTGCAAGAGGTAAGTTCTCTTCAAGTGAATTCATGATCAATTCCATTTTTTTGGATCAGAAATTTCTTCATCCACACCCTGCCAGGGTTTTAAAGCCCATTGGGTGAAACTTCCAGATGCAGCGTGTAAACAGGCTGAATAGTACAGGTTGATGCTTCCCTGGTTTTACCGCAGTGAGTCCTTTCCCAGCCTAGTGTCTCAATATACTCCATGTATGAGTGATAGCATTGTCTCCTTGTCAGGATCTGTTACCAGGAGATGACTTCCCCTTTGAAACGTTGATCCAGAATCCGCTAGGAGAACTTACCTCTTGCAAGTTGAACTGACCTCTACCTGTGCATATCTCAGTCTGCAATTGCTGTGAAGGCTCAGGAGAGGCGAGTGGGGATGCTGATGAAACAAGAATTAGCAAGAAAGCTGGGTTAGGGTGGGCAGAGGCTATAAGCTAGAAGGTCATCCGTGAGGGTTGATCAGGCAATAGCTATGGAAACTGCTCCAAAATGATGATACAGCAGATTAGCAGGAGCTAAGACTAAAACAAATCTTTCTGTATACTACATGAAAATACAGGGCCACTAACTGACCATTGTTTTGTATTAATGTTAAAGGAGAATGCTAGAACTGATTTAGAATGACTTGTTGCAAAGTATCATTGAATTATTTTTGTAAATAACTAGCAGAGGCCCAAACAACATTGGCAATCACTTAGCATCTTCTGTTGCCATGGTAGTTATTTAAATTCAGGATTTCTAGTCATTCTTCCAAAAAAAATGTTTGGAGTAAATAAGCTGTTCAAAGAATGAATCTAGAAATATAAATGCTAATTTTTTTTGAAAAAGTGGTCATGCAGCTTGTAGAATATAAAAATTTAAGTGGGAACTTAACTTGAGTGGAAAAGAAGTGTATTTGTGTTCAACGTTATTTGAGTTAAATGCTATTTTTCTTGAAGTCTGAGAGTTATAGCTTCAGTTGTGAAGGAAAACATTTTCCTAACTATTTGCCAATTACTGGTATTTTTCTCGATAGATGCTGCTGAGTTTCTCTAACACTTTGCTTTTATGTTTGGTTTCCATCATCCACAGTTTTTTGTTTTTACTTCCTAACAACCATTCGTCCCTGATTAAGTGCTTTGATAAGATTCGGGTTTTGTAGCAACATTATAATTACGCCTTGCTTTAGTCTTAGGTTTCAGTTGGTATATCTGTTGGTGTTGAACTGTGTAGGATCTCTGGAGGGTCTAAACTGTTAACACCTGTATGCAGGTATAGCATTTTTGACTTGAAATGTAGACTAAAATGATGCAATTGGATACAGGGCTAATCAAACTGTTGCAAAAGCAAGATAAATTTGGTGATATTTAGCAATGGTGTTACTTCAGGAGGAGTAGAAATTCCAATTGAAGTTGCCAAGCCCCCTCTCAACTTTGCATGTTTGCATGTGATCACCCTGAATTCCACCAAAGTCCTAAGTAGCAAAGGTCCAAGTTACTGAACTGCTCATTCATAATTTAAGGGGAGGAAATGGCCTTATGGTATTATCACTGTGCTGGTAATCCTAGGGTAACGTTCTGGGCTCACATTGCACAATGGCAGATGGTAGAATTTGAATTGAACAAAAATCTGGAATTAAAATCCAATGATGACCATAAAGCTTTGTTGATTTGTCAGAAAAATCCGATTATGGTTCACTAATGTTTCTTCAGAGGAGGAACTGTTGTCCTTAGCTGGTCTGGCCTACAAATGGCTGGGCCCAAAAAAATGTGATTGACTCATAACTGCCCTGTGAAAAGACCGGTAAAGCATTCTGTTGTGTTCAAGAGCAACTGGGGATGGGCAATGAATGCTGTGCCATCTACCAGTGCCCACAGTGCATTAGTGAATTTAAAAAAAGTGGTAGGATTACCCTCTGCAGGAAGAAATCTAATGAAGTTTCATGTAACACTTCCAATGAATATGGAGACAAAAATTGTGTACAATGCATCGGGTGTCTCATCAAAGGTTGTATAACTGCAGCAAGACTTGTTATTCTCGTCCAACCCCTTTGAAATAAATGTCAACATGCCATTGCCTTGTCCTTGCTTACTGTTCTTGCATGTCAGTGTTCTTTGTACATTAACATTTAGAACGCTCAAACTACTTTAACAAAAAAAAAGTTGTTCTATTCTGAAAGCAGAAAGAATAACTTTGCACTTCACAATATATTCCCACCTCCACCTTGTTTCCTACTTAGTTAACTCACCTATATCTCTTTGCAGCCTCTGTGTTCTTACAGCTTGATTCCCACCTTGCATTGTACTATCACTAAACTTAGATATGTAAATCCAGCTGTTTATCACCCTTCCTGGAAAATAGGTGAATGTGTAGCATTGTTAAATATTTCGAATTGCAATTGCTTTATATCACATAGATCGTGGAAATAATTGTTTTTTTTTCATATAACCACTCCCGGAAATAGTCGGCGAGGCTCTGGCCTGGGCAAAAGAGGAGCATCTGAGGCTCGCCGACAGGAGAAGATGGCAGATCCTGACAACAACCAGGATGGAGCAAATTCGTCTTCACGCACAGAAGATGTACCTCAAGGAGCATCAGGTAGAAAAACAATCCACTATATCCAGGTCTGGTGACTTGAAAGTGAAGTGATATATAACATTTCTCAGAATACAATGTGGCAAAAATGGTTAGTGTAAGATTACGAAATAGTCTAAAACCAATGGAGTTTGGCCATAGATCAGCCATCATTTTATTGAAAGGTGGAACAAGCTGGAGAGACTGAATGGCCTACTCCTATTCTTGTGTTGCAATGCTTCAGTAATATCTAAAACATAGGACATAAAACGTAGTACAGCGCAGTACAGGTCCTTCAGCCCTCCATGCTGCGCCGACCTATGAAATTAATCTGATGCCCATGTAACCTACACCATTCCATTATTGTCCATGTGTATGACCAATACACTTAACATCAGCAAGTCTACTACTGTTGCAGGCAGGCTGTTCCGCGCCCCTACTCTGAGTAAAGAAACTAGCTCTGATATCGTCCTAAACCCTTCACCCCTCAATATAAAGCTATGTCCCCTCGTGTTACCCTTCACTATCCGAGGAAAAAGACTCTCACTGTCCACCCTATCTAAAACTGATTATCTTATACATCTTGATTAAGTCACCTCTTAATCTTCTCTCCAACAAAAACAACCTCGGTTCTCTCAGCTTTTCCTTGTAAGACCTTCCCTCCATACCAGGCAACATCCTAGTAAATCTCCTCTGAACCGTTTCCAAAGCTTCCACATCCTTCCTATAATGTGGTGAACAGAACTGTACACAATACTCCAGGTGCAGCCTTATCAGTGTCTTGTGCAGCTGAAGCATGACCTCGTGGCTCTGAAACTCAATCCCCTACCAATAAAAGCCAACTGACCATATGCTGCCTTAACAACCATATCAACCTGGGTGCCAACTTTCAGGGATTTATGCACCTGGACACTGAGATCTTTGTTCACCTACACTGCCAAGAATTTTACCATTAGCCCAGTACTCTACATTCCTATTACTTCTTCCGAAGTGAACTACTTCACACTTTTCCGCATTAAACTCCATTTGCCACTTCTCAGCCCAGCTCTCCATCTTTTCTATGTCCCTCTGTAACCCATAACATCCTTCGGCAGTGTCCACAATTCTGCCTACTTTCGTGCCATCTGCAAATTTACTAAACCATCCTTCTACACCCATGTCCAGATCATTTATAAAGATGGCAAAAAGCAATGGCCCCAATACAGATCCTTGCGGCACACCGTTGGTAACTGAGCTCCATGACGAACATTTCCCATCAACCACCACCCTCTGTCTTCGTTGAACTAGCCAATTTCTGATCCAAACCACTAAATCACCTTCAATTCTGAATCTCCATGTTTTGTGTAATATATGGAAGGAGATCATTCAGCTAATGATGTCCATGCTGACCAAAACACACCCAGATGCCCTTTCTAATCTCATTTTTCTGCACATGGTCCATAGCCCTGCAGCTTATGGCATTAGTGGTACAGATCACAGTTCTTTTTAGGGTCCAGGCACCTCCACTGACTGCATAAAAACATCTTTCTTCACGTCCCCTCCATTCCCCCTGCCACTTAGCCCCTGTATCTATGAGCCCTGTTTATTGAACTCTGCTACTCTTGTCTACTCTGTCTCTATCCCTCGTAATTTTGTATATCTCAAATCAAGTCACCACTCCGTCTTCTCTGTTCTGAGGAAAACAGCATCAATCTCCAATTTCTACTAAATCTTCTATGCGCTCTTTACAGAGCAATGATGTAATGTAGTGACCAGAACTATGTGCACTATTGCAGTTGTGGCATCATCATATCCCTACTTCTGTATTCTATGTCCCTGCCAGTGAAGGAGAGTATTCCACGTGCCGCCTTTACAACCTTACCTACCTGTACTACCTTTACAACCTCGCCTACCTGTTTTAGTGACGTGCACTTGCACGGCTAGATCTCCCACTTCACCTACCCCCCCTCAGTATATTCCTATTTATTGTGTATTCCCTTTACTGTTTGACCTCCCTGAATGCATTGCCTCACACTTTTATCACAGTTGAAGTCCATCAGCCACTTCCCTGACTACTTCACTAACTTATCTGTATCATTTTGGAGCTTACAGCTATCCTCTACATAATCCACTACACGGCCAATTATTGTGTTTTCTGCAATTTTCCCAATTTCTCTCTCTTCTCTTCCCCACCCCCCCATGTCCAAATCCAAGCCATTAATGTATAAAACAAAGAGCAGGGACCCCAACACCAAGCCCTGTGGAGCCCCACTTGAAAGAGCTTTCCATTCGCAAAGACAGCCATTGGCCATGACCCATTGTTTCCTGTCACTAAGCCAACTTTGGGTTCATTTCAACACATTACCTTGTATCCCATAGGCTTTTACGTTTTTGACCAGTCCATCACGTGGGATCTTGTCAAATGTCTCACTAATATCCACTGCACTATTCCCCTTGATCCTTCCTGTCACTTTGTCAAAGAATTCAATCAAATTTGTAAGACATGACCTTCCATTAAAGCCATGCTGACTATTCCTGACTAGAGTCATACAGCATGGAAGCATACCCTTCGGTCCAACCTGTCCATGCCGATCAGATATCCCAACCCAATCTAGTCCCACCTGCCAGCACCCAGCCCATATCCTTTCTAAGCGGCAATTTATCTGATCTCCCAGGATTGATTTTAACAATTTACCAATCAAAGTAAGATTAACTGGCCTGTAATTGTTTGATATTTCCTTTGAACGTCTCACTGTTTGGCATGTCTGTAACGTACTTCTAGTGGTGTGACTGTCCCTTTTTATATTTCCAAGGTCAATGCATTAAGCCTCATTTGTTCACCCATTTAGTATATCATCCCTTCTCAAACTATAATTGATTCTTTAACCAATACTGTTACACTTTTTTATTGTCAGCCATTCTATTCTGCCTGAAATTTTTTCTGTATATCCAGGGAATTTAAGCTGCCAATTTTGCTCCTACTTTAACCAGGTTTACCTTAGACACATGGCAGCAATATGCCATTTCTATATCTGTGCCCTTAGTTCATCTGCCTTGTTGGTAATACGGTTTGCATTGAAGTATGAATAGCTCAGCCCTGTCAGTTTCCTTTGGACACTTGGTAAATCCTCACTTCATTTGTCTTTTGGAGTTGCTGACTCCATCACTATCTCCCGTTTCCTGATCTGAATCTGAATCTGACTCCTCTAAGCCAACGCTCTGGTTCCCAACTCCAGTTTCTAGTTTAGAAACCTCACCAGTGGAACTCACAAAACCCCCATGAGGCTGTTTTGTCCCAGCTCTGCCCAGATGCAACCCATTAGCCTGTACAGGTCCCACCTTCCCCAGAAACACTCCCAATGCCCCAAGAATCTAAACCCCTCTCGAATAAACCATTTCGATTGCCATGCATTAATCTGAGCTATCTGCTTATTCCTGCTCTCACTAGCACATGGCATTGGGAGTAATCTTGACATTACTACATTTGAGGTGCTTAATGTATCTCCTAAATTCCTATATACTACTTTCAAATCTACATCCATTTGTACCATGATCATTTGGCTGTTTGCTCTCCCACTTAAAGTGACCTCTCTGACCCTGGCACCAGGCAGGCAACATGTTATCCTGGCCCCTCATCTGTAACCACAGAAGTAGAGTCTGTGCCCCTTACTATTGACTGTCACTGTAGCCCTGACACTCATTTCCTCCCCTTCTCTGCAGCAGAGCCAGCTGTGATACCATGACTTGGCTAATGCTGCTTTCCCCTGAGAGGCCATGTCCCCAGTATCCAAAGTGGTATATCTGTTTAAGAAGGGAATGGCCACCAAGGGCTCCTTGACTTCCTTCCTGACTCTTGTAGAATCGTACAACACAGAAACAGACTTCAGTCCAACTAGTCTGATGCTGAGCCTATTTCCTAACTAAAGTAGTCCCACCTGCCTGCTCCTGGCCCATATCCCTCCAAATTGGTCATATTCATGTACTTATCCAAATGTCTTTTAAATGTAATTGTTCCCACATTCACCGCTTCCTCAAAGTTCATTCCACACACTAATCATCTGTGTTTAAAAAAAAAAGCCCCCATGTCTTTTTTTAAAAATCTCTCTCTCCTCTCACTTTAAAATGTGCCCCCCGAGTCTTGAAATCGTCTTTCCTAGGGAAAAGTCAATAGCCATTAACACTATCCAGTTGCTTCTCAATCTCCTATGCTCCAGTGAAGAAAACCCCAGCCTATCCAGCCTTTCTTTATAACTCAAACGTTCTATCCCCACCAACATCCTGGTAAATCTCTTCTAAATCCTTTCCAGCTTGATAATATCCTTCAATAACTGGGCAACTGGAACTGGACAGTGTTCCAGAAGACAGTGTCCTGTACAGCCTCAACATGACTTCCCAGCACAAAGGACTGAGCAATGAAGGCTAGCATGTGACGCAAACTTTGAAGAAATACGTACGCACACCCCGATATCGTTCTTCTACAAAATTACCCAAGGCCCTACCATTAATTGTATGAGCCCTATCCTTGTTGTACCAAAATGCAATGCCTCTTATATATCCAGATTGAACTCCATCTGCCATTTTTCAGCCCATTGACTTATTTGATCAAAATTCTTTTGTAATCTTGGGAAAACCTCCTTCACTGTCTCTACTATGCCACTAATTTTGGTGTCGTCCATAACTGGAAACATCCCTAATAAGACCATTATACACAGGAGGAGGAATTAGGCCATTCAGGTGCCATCAAGTCTGCTCTACCATTCAATCATGGCTGATGGGTTTCTCAACTCCATTCTCCCACTTTCTCCCTATAGCCCTTGATTATTACCTTGATACTCAAGAACCTATCTATCTCGGTCTTAAATATACTCAATGACCTGGCCCCCACAACCTTCTGTGGCAATGAATTCCATAGATTCATCAGACTCTGGCTGAAGAAGTTTCACCTTATCTCCATTCTAAAGGGTCTTTCCCTTTACTGTAAGGCTGTGCCTTTGGGTACTAGTTGCTCCTTCCAATGGAAGTAACTTCCCAACATCCACTCTGTCCAGGCCATTCAGTATTCTGTATGTTTCAATTAGATCCCCCCTCATCCTTCTAAACTCCATTGAGTATCAACCCAGAGTCCTCAAACGTTCATCGTGCTAAGCTTTTCATTCCTGGGGCCATTTTCGTGTACCTCCTCTGAACACACTCAAAGGCCAGTGCATCCATCCTGAGATACAGGGCCCAAAACTGTGCACAATACTCCATTTTCCCACATTGCACAACAAGAGTACGTTATGGGTCTGAGGTCTTCTGTCATGACTTATCTTTAGATTAAGCTAGTTACTCTTTCTTAGACAATTAAGATAGGGACCTTCCCTCGTTTGAATCACTACTTTTATAATCAAAGGTCCCTGCCTTTATTTAAACCACTGTACTTTTAAAAACTGTACAAACGTACTCTCCAAGTATACCTTAGCAATTTACTTTCTGTTGGGACTATGTCACTTCCTGAACTGTCTGAACTGAGATGGACATTACACTTGGTGTTTTAGGTTCACGTAACTCCCTGTTTTCGTCCAAAACACTAAAGTGTCCTTAGAGTCATAGAGATGTATAGCATGGAAACAGGCCCCTCGATCCAACCTGTCCATGCCGACCAGCTATCCCAACCCAATCTAATCCCACCTGCCAGCACCCGGGCTATACCCATCCAAATGCCTTTTAAATATTGCAGTTGTACCAACCTCCTCCACCACCTCTGGCAGCTCATTCCATACACGTACCATCCTCTGCATGAAAACGTTGCCCCTTAGGTCTCTTTTATATCTTTCCCCTCTCACCCTAAATCTATGCCCTCTAGTTCTGGACTCCACCACTCCAGGGCAAAGATCATGTCTATTTATCCTATCCATGCCCCTCATAATTTTGTAAACCTCTATAAGGTCACCCTTCAGCCTCCAATGCTCCAGGGAAAACAGCCCCAACCTATCCAATCTCTCCTTCTAGCAATAATCCAACATCCTTGTAAATCTTTTCTGAGCCCTTTCAAGTTTCACAACATCTTTCCGATAGGAAGGAGACCAGAATTGCATGCAATATTCCAACCTGCTCTCTAAAGTCTCTCCGTTTAGCAACGTTCCCTAGGACCTTACCATTAAGTGTCCTGCTAAGATTTGTTTTCCCAAAATGCAGCACCTCGCATTTATCTAAATTAAACTCCGTCTGCCACTTCTCAAGCCACTGGCCCGTCTGAGGTAATCTTTGCTGTCCACTACATCTACAACTTTGGTGTCATCTGCAAACTTACTAACTGTATCCCTTATGCTTGCATCCAAATCATTATATAAATGACAAAGTAGAGGACCCAGCACTGATCTTTGTGGCACTCCACTGGTCACAGGCCTCCAATCTGAAAAGCAACCCTCCACCACCACCCTCTGTCTTCCACCTTTTCCAGCCAGTTCTGTATCCAAATGGCTAGTTCTCCCTATATTCCATGAGATCTAACCTTGCTAATCAGTCTCCCATGGGCAACCTTGTCGAATGCCTTACTGAAGTCCATATCGATCATATCTACCACTTGCCCTCATCAATCCTCTTTGTTACTTCGCAAAGCAGCATCCAAGGCATTCATGAGTGGGGAACTATAATGCTGCCCTGCTTGATGTTTTATCTGGCTTCATTATTGAAAAATGGGATGTTTTTAGTGCATCAAGTGTCATCAGCTCATCTCAAATGTGGGATGAATTTGATAACTCTTTTTTGGGAAAATTCAACAGTTCTGAAATGCTTTGGAAAAACTCGGCAGGTCTGGCAGTATCTGTAGAGAGAGAAGCAGAATGCATGTTTCGAGTCCAGTGATGCTTCAAAGCTGTTCAGATGCTGCCAAACCTGTTGAGTTTCTCCAATTTCAGTTTGTTTTTGCCAGAATTCCAACCTCTGCACTTTTATTTTTATGTTAAAATGCTTTGGTGTTGCCTAAAGGTCGCCTGAGAAAATTACATTTATTCAATAGATCATTTAATTGAACTGTTGTTAGTATGCTGCTTTCATTTCAAAACAGCAACCACTCAACATTAGCCATTCACATTTGATTCTCTGCATATCAGTTGATCCCTGAGGATTCTTGCACTGTGGTAGTGCCCCTGTCTCTGGGCCACGAGGCTTGGGTTCAAGTCCTACCTGCTCCAAAGGTGTGTGATAACATTTCAGGACACGTTGATTTAAAGCAGAATAGAATCCCCATACGCCATTTTGTCCATCGGGGCTACACTGACCCTTAAAAGACCACTAGTTAGATCTGCCCCACCCTGTGTTAACCTGTTTTTCCAAGGTTTCACACAATAGATGCAATTCCCACACACCGACTTCTGCAAACAGTTAAAGTTTATTAAAGCCTGTACAAGCTCGGTGACCCCCTTTGACCCGCTTTGCAGGTGTGTGAAGTAGAGTCAAAGTGAGGCCCTGAGCAAAGAAAACGCATCCCCTTTGTACAGGTCTGTTGGTCATGCTCCCAGATACTCTGGCTACTCTCCCACTGTCACATGCCACTCAAGACAACCCTGGTCCCCCTCAGTCACATGTTACCCCAGCGACAATGGTATGATGCGATCATCCTCTGAAATAATGTTAATGCCCTGATCCTGGGGAATTGTTATGCAGATGATTTCATGACTCCATGATTCTCCAAGACAACGAAGGTGTGCCATACCTAGTTTTAGGGGATGGCCAGAAAGTATTTCTGAATGGAAGAGATTTAAATTGACAATGGTAGGGGGAGTAGCAGCAAATGACTATAATTCACACTTCATTTAGACACAATGGATAGTCATCCACATTCCTGTGTGCTACCTGTGAGACAATGTCGCCCCCATCCACTTCCAGAATGTTCAGCTTTGCAGTCTAACTCTACTATTATGTTAATGCCCAGAGAGTCCCATTTAATCTTTGAACATTACACCTGTCCCCATAACCCTACATGTCCTATGAGGTAAAAACAATGACTGCAGGTGCTGGAAACCAGATTCTGGATTAGTGGTGCTGGAAGAGCACAGCAGTTCAGGCAGCTGCTCCTTAGATGCTGCCTACATGTCCTATGGCTAATCCACCTAACCTGCATATCCCTGGACATTTTGGGGCAATTTAGCATGGTCTATCCACTTATATCCCATATCTTTGGACTGTGGGAGGAAATCCATACAGGCATGGGAAGAATGTGTAAACTTCTTGCAGACAGTCAGCCAAGGCTGGAATTGAACCCGGGTCCCTTGCACTGAGAGGTGCCAGTGCTAATCACTATCTACATCTGTAAGTTGATCCTTTTGAAAGGGTTTTTGGAGGCTTTAAAGATTACTTCTGTAGTCTACAGTAACTTAATTTTGTTACACTGAATGCATTTTAATGCAATTTATTGCTTTGTTTACCTCAGCTTCTAGTTCTGTTGCTGGAGCTGTTGGAATGCCAACTTCTGGAGAGAGCGAGTCAGATGATTCTGAAATGGGCCGCCTACAAGGTAAGAAAATACTAAATCAAATTTGTGAAGTGGCCCTCTCCCCATAATCTAAGATCCCTGAAAGTCAGCTGTGTGTTATCTCGCACAGAAAGTTAACTCCATTCCTCTTTGATTGTTGTAAAGAATTTGACAATTTGGTGAGTTGGTTTTGAGGTGCAGATACTGTTATGATGCTGTTTTACAGTTGGTGGGTATTAAGTATGGAAGGAAAGTAAAATTACATAATATGAACCAGCTCATTTGGATTCTAATATTTTATAAATGTCCACTGATTCAGTAAGTTCCTGAATTTTAACAGAATAGTTGCAAAATCTCAACAATTTGGTTTTAAAGTCGCCACTTGCAGTGCCACCTGGACATTAAACTGACATTGCAGGTTAAGTTTTTAATGATCCCTAATTTTTTTTTGTCAGTCGCACAACACTAGGTTATAGACAAACGTGTTTGTTTGAAGCTTTCGGCGCGCTGCTCCTTGTCAGATGACTCAAGGTTGGGATACAGACAGAGTCTAACCCCACACCTTTTTAATGCATTGTCTGAGCTGAGATGTTAGCTGTTTGTTTATGATACCTTCGGTTATCCTGGGAATGTGACTTGAAAGAAGTTCTGGGGTTTACATATTAATGAATGGAAACCTGCAACCCATTCTAAGTGAATAAAGACTTAAAAGCAATTTAGTTTGTTCAATACATCGCATCAGTTGTATGACACTTTTATCTTTTTACATTAAATTATTGTCGTATGGTCCTGCAGTGCTCTGAAAGCTTGTACTTCCAAATGAACCTGTTGGACTATAACCTGGTGTTGTAATCTTTAGCCATACTACTTCACATTTATAGCAGTAGCTGCACTTCAAAACCACTTAATTTGTACCTCTGTGTTGTGGATAACTGGCGAGAGTGAAAGGTGCTACATAATGGTTTTGGTTTCTTGCTGTAATCAATTTGGAAAATGCATAGGGTGCTTTAAATTTGATCTTGAACCTAAAGCTTTCATTGGCAACAAGTTGTATTACATGATAGAACTTCTGAAATCATTGTGATAAGGTTACTATTATTTGCTTGCAATAAGCCTGTATTGTGCATGTTTGATGTTGTGTTATTCATAGGTAATGTACTCTGTTTTTTCTTGCTGTATCTGCATGTTTCATTCTTTCTTGTGCTCTTGTCTGATTCTCCCTCCATCCCAATTTGAAACATTTAAATTAATGTCAATAACATTGCCTTTGTAGGATGTTGTTGCCATGTCTGTGGTATTGGTTTCTCAGGGTGAAAGTTATTTTTGCTCACTTGATAAAAAAAAGTATGTTTATTGCTGGATTACTGCAAAAACACAATTGTACTGGTACCTTTTTGAATGCATTAAGTCATCCCAAGATGTTTCATGGAAAAAAAAATTAACATCAAGCTGCAGCAAAACAGAATGAGATACTTTCATATTGCACTTTGTTAAAACACTGGAAATTGCAATGCTTTACAGCCAGTAATGAACTCTTGTAGTGTCATCACCTATAACATAGAAAATGTGGCATCCAGTTTCTGCACAACAAGCTGTTTAAAGAGTAAGCCTATTCTTGGAGGACAGTGTGCTGATAAAGACAACGCATCAGATGACAACAGATTTAATTTGAACAGTTATTTTTATAGATGAAGACTAAACAGTGTCGGTGAGTTTTGAGAAGATTTGAAGCTCAGGTTGAGGTTCTCCAGAGGCTCACTGATGTTACCCCAGTATGGTGACAAAACATGTGAAAATGAACCTTCCAGCCCAGTGAGCAAACCTACATCCAGCTGAACAGTGTCTTCAGAAGTTGAGAGTTCCAGAGCTTTGCAGCTGAGAGCATGGCTAGATTGGGAGAGTGATCTAAAATCTGGGTTGTTTGAGGCCTGCATTGGAGATGTGAATATCTTGGAGCTTAGAGGGAAGGTTGAGCGCATTGAAGAATTTGGAAGCAAGTGTGAGAATTGATGATAGTGTATGCTTACTTAGGAGCCACTGTAGATGAATAAGAAGAGGGGGGAAGGTTTGTGAAAGTTAGGACAGAGGCAGCTGAGGTTTGGATATCCTCTGTTCTTCCTGTATTAGTTCATGGGATGACGGTGTTGTAGCTCAACCAGCATTTAGTGCTCATCCCTCGTTGCCCAGTGATGTGAATAAATATGAACTCCATCACTGTGGGTCTAGAATCACATTTAGGCCAGACTAGGTAAGGATGGTAGGTATCTTTTCCCTAAAGGGCACCAGTGAATCAGGTGAGTTGTTAGACAATCCACTGTGGTTTCATGGTCTCCATTAGATGTAGTTTTTAATTTCGGATTAATTTATTGAATTCAAATTTCATTTGCCATGGTGGGATCTGGATAATATCACTTAAGTTACTTGGTTGACAAGTGACAAGTAATATCTGCGCCACACGTGCCAGACAATTACCATCACCAATAAAAGACAATCTAACTACTGCCACTTGACATTCAATCGTCTTACTGCGGCACAGTGGCTCAGTGGTTAGCACTGCTGCCTCATGGCGCCAGGGACCCGGGTTCAATTCCCACCTCTGGCAACTGTCTGTGTGGAGTTTGCACATTCTCCCCGTGTCTGCATGAGTTTCCTCAGGGTGCTCCGATTTCCTCCCACAGTCCAAAGATGTGCAGGTTAGGTGAATTGACCATGTTAAATTGCCCATATTGTTAGGTGCATTAGTTAGGGGATTGGGTCTGGGTGGGTTACTCTTCGGAGGGTAGGTGTGCACTTGTTGGGCCAAAGGGCCTGTTTCCACACTGTAGGGAATCTAATCTGCCAACATCCTTTGGGTTACCATTGACCAGAAACTCAATTGGACTCGCCACATAAGCAGTGGCTATAAGAGCAGGTCAGAGACGAGGGATACTGCGGTGAGTAACTCACCACCTGGCACCCCAAAGTCAATCCACCATCTACGAGGCACAAATCAGGAGTGTGATGGAATGCTCCCTGCTTGTTTGGATGGGTGCAGCTCCCACAACGCTCGAAGCTTGATGCCATCCAGGACAAAGCAACCTACAAGATGCGCTGTAAAAATTCACCAAAGATCCTCATACTGCACCTTCCAAACCCACAACCACTTCCATCTGGAAGGACAAGGGCAGCAGGGACTTGGGAACACCACCCCCTGCAAGTTCCCCTCTAAGCCACTCACCACTCTGACTTGGAAATATAGTGCCATGGCCTCAAACTTGTTGGGTCAAAATCCTGGAATTCCCTCCCTACTGGCATTTTGGGTTCACCCACAGCAAGTGGACTGCAGCGATTCAAGAAGACAGCTCACCACCACCTTCTCAAGGACACGTAGGGATGGGCTATCAATGCTGGCCAGCAACGCCCAAGTCCCACAAATGAATAAAACAAAATTTAGCCCTAATCCCCAGGACATCAGACTCCGATTATGGAGTACTAGCCCAATGACATTAGCTCTACGTTACCACCTCTGCAGTGGGCCAGCTAGTACTGCTTTGGCATAGCCAAGTCTACAGGTAACAAAGGAAAGAATGAGGATTTCATCAATAGATGAGCAACAATACATCAGATGCAGGTGTTTTGAAGGACGCCGCAGCCAGTCTTAGTGTTAGTCCAGCAATGTGGTTGGAAACTCCTCGGGAGCATGTATGACCAAGGTTTAGCCTCTGATATATCCTTGTTTGATTGAAATATGAATTGAACTGTGCACAACAGAGATCAAAATCGCTCAAATTGCAGAAAAGTGTTTAATTCCAATTGCTAATATTCGCTCATGCTTTATCAGTACTTAATCACGTGTTTATCTTATTTCAGCTCTACTAGAGGCACGTGGCCTTCCACCCCATCTTTTTGGCCCCCTTGGACCACGAATGTCCCAGCTATTTCATCGAACAATTGGAAGTGGAGCGAGTGAGTAATGCTGGAAATGAACTATTAGGAACAACTCTGCTAGTTCCTCTCCATGTCCTTGGTTGGCTGCCCTGCAACTTTGATAAAATGTCTGAAAACTATAATTGTATAAAACATGGAAGACAGGAGCCAGAGTAGGCCATTCAACCCCTTGAGCCTGTTCTGCCACTCAATATGATCATGGTTAATCATCGAGCTTGGTGTCATCGTGCTCTCTTTTGCCCAGATTGTCCTGATGTTTTGGTTGACTTGATTTTCCCCCTCTTGTTGCAATATATTGTGGTAGTGCTGGAACAACTTCCTTTGTAAAGGAAGCCCATAGTTCATTTGGTTTGCTTGTTTATACCTGGATCAGTTTGGTTCTTTTCCCCCTGAAATTAACTTTCTTCCAGTTAAATGTTTTGCTTCATTTTGTTCATGTCACTTTCGATAGCAAACTAAACTTTGATTGAGCAACCATGTTCCCAAGTTGACTCTGAATTCACTTGAGCCATCTTGTTCCCAGTTCCATGTTAGCCAGGTGGAAATTCTCCAGAATGCATTTCATAAACTTGTTCGCCTCTCTTTGTTGCACTATTATGTTGGAATAATTAAAGCTTCCCATTCACTCCACCTCATTATTCTATAGTTTCTACATGTAATAACTTGCTTGCACATTTGCCCTGTCTCTTTCCCACTAGTTACTGAATGATAGAATGTGCTACCATGTAATAGTCCCGTTATTGTTTCTTAGATCTAATAGATTCTGTTTATGACCTTCAGAGAATCCTTGCTCCCTTCAGTAGTGCAATATTCTCTTTAACTAACATTGCCTCTCCTTTCTTTTCATTCCTATCTTTCCTGAGCCATATTTAGTAATCATTATTGCACTTTTCTCCAAAGTTATTGCAACAAGCATTCAGTTTAATATAGGATTTTAATTGTTTGTCAGCATGCTCAAGTCTTCACTAGTCTGCATAATGACGTAGTTGTCAGACTGAAAGTGTTCCTTTGAGACAAAGTAGAGTTAAAAGTAATATTTGAAACTAGAAAAGAGAATTTCTAATTCCACCATACAATTTTCTCAGGTTCAAAGGCACAACAGCTCCTACAAGGTCTACAAGCTACTGGAGATGAAAGTCAACAACTACAAGCAGTTATCGAGATGTGCCAGTTGTTGGTGATGGGGAATGAAGAAACCCTGGGAGGATTTCCAGTGAAGAGTGTTGTTCCAGCTTTGGTAGGAGTTACAAAATACTCAATCATTTTTGTATATGGAAGCTGATGTCAATGACCCAGTGTAGAAGTACAATTCTAATCAAAAGTTCAAAGATGGTAGCTTGTTATGGTATTTTGAATTCAGTATATTGAAGCATAAACTTTGCTTTCAGAATGTAAAGCATCTGTTTCAGTGGACATGGTTAAACCCTAGGATAGTACTGACCACTTAAGAATAGCTAGAAAAGCTAAAATTGTATGCTGAACGTACTGAAAGAAGTTACAGCCTGATTTACTTTTCTGTACAGAGCAAGTACACAATTGGTATTATGTGTGTCATGAAAGCATTGAGTGTAAGGTGTGAATTACTCTTGTTCCTAAATCTTAACCCTTGAATGAATACGTAGTGAATAAAATTGACATTCTTGCTGTTTTAAGTCTGGTACATTAATGCTAATTTCAGCAACTTAGCCTCATAACGAAATACATTTTGGTAAGTTGCTGGAAAAATAAGGATAGTCTTTGCAACAAATATGGGTAGCCTCACAATGTGGAAAAAGAATAATATTGTAAAGAAGAGTCAACATGAAAAGACAGAATCTGCAATGAAAAGTTTGGGTGGATTAACTTTAGTTTCAAACCAAAGCATTATGCGTACAAAATTGTCTATTAGTTTATAACTGATAATGAAATTCATATTCATACTCTGACCAAGCTTCTTTATTAACTGAAATTTTTTGAAGTTACTTGAAAGTTTGCATAGATACAAGTTATAGTTCTATCATAAAGTGGCAAATGAAATTATACTTTTCAAAAATACAAAACTGGAATTTCAGTTCCATCTGTGACCGAAGGGTTTAGTCCACATGTACAACAGTATAAATGGTGTCCCCGTTAATAGATTGGAACGAGTTTGGTTAAACAGAAAGTAATACACAAACACTATGCACAGAGTCCATTAACTGGGGGTGGCATGGTGGCTCAGTGGTTAGCACTGCTGCCTCACAACACCAGGATCCCAGGTTCGCTTCTAGCCTCGGGGGACTGTCTGTGTGGAGTTTTGCACATTCTCCCCGTGTCTTTGTGGGTTTCCTCTGGGTGCTCCGGTTTTCTCCCACAGTCCAAAGATGTGCAGGTCAGGTGAATTGGCTGTGCTAAATTGTCCACAGTGTTAGGTACAGAGGGAAATAGGATTGGGTGGGTTCTCTTTGGAGGGTCGGTGTGGACTTATTGGGACGAATGGCCTGTTTCCACACTGTAGGCAATCTAATCTAAAACTTTGGCTGCCCCCATATTTTATCATCAATCTGTTCATGTACTGTAATGCACCTCTGGAGCAGGAGGGACTTGAACTGGGGCCTCTTGGCTCAGAGGTAGCGACACTACCGCTGTGTCTCGAGAGCACAACAGAAATTTTATGTATCCAGACATCAAATAACTGCTATCACCTGAATCTTCCAACCTAAATTGTTTGTTATATTAACAAACCCAGTTGAAACTTCATAAGGATTTTTTTAGTTAAATTCACATTTTGATGTTAGATATGTTTTGAAGACTAAATAATTGTAACCATTCCAAAGTAATTTCCTAACCAGCCACCATGTTGATTTCATATTCGTGTTTAAGAATAGAAAGGACTGGCTTCACAATTCTCGGTGAAATCATCCAATAGAATTATGCTTTGTGTCAAACATGATTAAGATGTAGAATGTAAAGGTAGAGGTTATGTTGTATTATGCAACTGACAATGATTTGCTTGATTTTTTCTGATTTTAATTATTACATTTGGACAGAAATGTGACTGTTAACCTTGTTTGACAACTAATTGCCTTGACCTGTTTCAAAATATGTACAATAGAATTTCTAATCTCTGTTCTTGACTATTGCAATATGCACATCAACTGTTTTCATTAATGAGTTTCCTTATTACTTTATAGATAACTTTGTTACAGATGGAGCACAACTTTGACATTGTAAGTATTTCCTACTGAAGTACTCTTTAAAATGTATCTTGAGGAGGTTGTAATTTACTGAATTGTTCTGTTTATTTCTAATATGACAGATGAACCATGCTTGCAGAGCTTTGACTTACATGATGGAAGCTCTACCTAGGTCGTCGGCTGTGGTGGTTGATGCCATTCCAGTCTTCCTGGAAAAGGTGAGAATACTTTGAACGTGGCAAACTTTGAATTCACTGACAGTCACTTACCTGGACCTCACTGTAAAAATGCATTCAAATTCCGAATGTACATTGTTAACACTCAGCTCTATCTCTGCACCGTCTTCCCCCTCAACATTTCCACAACCTCCAAGTTGCAGACTGCTTGTCCACCCATGTAGTACTGGATGACCCTAATCTGAACTTGCCTCCAATTGGCTGTTGCTTTCAGTCCTTGCAGCTGCCACCTTTGAGACTACATCAGTTTCTTTGCAAACCTGATGTCACAGCTACTATAAGATGAATTTTCAAGTACATTTCAGCTGTCAATGAGACCTTGTTATCATTCCATTACTTTGCTGTACTGGCATTGTCTTAACTTGTCTATTGTTAACAACTTCACCTATATATTTTGTTGTCCCTAATCTTTGTAATGCTAATGTTTTTCCAGATAGTCTCCTGCTCCTCTGCATAAATCTGAGGCCAGCAAAACTGTTAAATTGATCCATTGTGTTTGCGGATCTATATCTGCTCTTCATTGAACAATGCTTAGATTTTCAGATCCCTCCAAGGCCTTTCCCCTCCTTAACTCTAATCTGCACGACCACAGCCTTCAGATATCCATGCTCTAATTCTAAACTCTTGATGACTTTAATCATTTTGCTTTTAGATACAAGGGCCCAAACTATGAAGCCCCTGAAAGCGTGCTTTCTCTCCCACCTCTAAATGAACTTTTGATCATCTGCCCAAGTTTCACATTTTGTGGCTTGGTGTGAAATCTTTATTTGAAAGTGCTTCTGTGAGATGTCACTGGGGACTTTTGTGATGTTAAAAGCATAATATGGATACATGCTGGTTTTATTTATGTTTGTAGTTCATACTAAAAGTGAATATCTGATTCTCAACAGGAAGCATAAGTTGTGAAAATGTGTTTAAACAGCACTTATTTAAACAAAATTATGTAGTTCTTTATTCCCTTCACAGTGCTGAGCATAGTTATTAAGACAGCTGTGGCATCTGTATTGAAATACTTGCTCTTTCTCTTCGACTCTGCGAAAACTGATTGCATGGATTCTGTTTCTGCTCAGGCAGAGTGTTGGACATTTAAGCTACTCTGTCCTCCCCACTTCCAAAAAGGTAGAGCTCTGAAGTAACCTTCAGCTGACATTTGTTTCCACTCAACATTTCGGATCTCCAGAAATGTTTCAACCTTGCCAAAGGAAATCCTTCGGCTCGGTGGTTAGCACTGCTACCTCACAGTACCAGAGACCCAGGTTCAATTCCATCTTCTGGCAACTGTGTGGAGTTGGCACATTCTCCCCATGTCTGTCTGGGTTTCCTCTGGGTGTTCCGGTTTCCTCCCACAGACAAAGATGTGCAGGTTAGGGTGGATTGGCCATGCTAAATTGCCCATAGTGTTCAGGGATGTGTAGCTAGTCAGGGGGAAATGTAGAGTGTTAGCGGAGTGGGTCTGGGTGCATTGCTTTTCGGAGGGTTGGTGTGGATTCACTGGCCTGAAGGGCCTGTTTCCACACTGTAGGAATTCCACTTCCCAACAGGTTTAGACAAGAGCAAGAATCAGAAATGAGAGTCTAACACTCAATTTCTGAACTATCTGGCTGGTTTCTGGCAATAATATGAACTAAAACGATTTCACAGTAGTATTGCTGGATATTGAAGTCCCCCACCCAAAGTACATTCTGTGCTGTTGCCATACTTTCTCCATATTATTTTAACATTGATTCAATTACCTGAGGGCGATTGATACATGGGAATTAGCAGGAGGTTTTGTTGCCCATATTTGACCCCATATTTGACCTGATGCAGTAAGATATTGTGGTGTCCGGGGTCAATGTTGAGAATTCCTTGGACAGTTCGGTCTTCACTATGTACATAACTAAGACACCACCTCTGGGTCTGTTCTGTCCTAGAGATGATGGTGTCTGGATATTGTGTGCAAGGTATAATTCAGTGTATGACTATCAGGCTGTTGCTTGATTAACTTGACACCTAATATGATCCACGTTTTGAAGAAGGGTGGCAGAGATAAGTCTGCAAATTACAGACTGCTGAGTCTCACATCAGTGGTAGGAAAACTATTAGAGCAAACTCTGAAGAAGACCATTAATTGCCACTCAAAATTTGATCAGGAATAGTTGTCATGGCTTTGTCAGAGGGAGGTTAGTCATAACAAATTTGATTGAAATTTTCCGGGTGGTGTTGATAAGGGTAGTGCAGTTGATGTAGTTTATATGGATTTCAGCAAAATCATTGTCAAGATCAAATAGGGGGAATAATCTAGAAGTTCAAACACATGGGGTCCAGTATAAATTGGCATGTGGTAGGAGACCGGGTGATAGGCTTTGTGTTACGTGTGTGTGTGTGTACACAGCTGAGAATGTGGGAATGTGAGGATGATCAAGTTTGAGGTTAACATGAGGATTAGCTGGGTTATTTGTCAGTGAGAAGGAAGGTTGCAGGAGGATATAGATGGATTATTTGGTTGGGTGCATCATGGCAGATAGAATTTAACCCTGATGAGTATGCATTGGTGCACTTCAGAAGAAGGAACAAGGGAGCACTCACTGAATGGCAGGACATTAGGAAGCTCAGAGGAACACCGCAATCTTGGTGTGCTTGTTCAGGGGTTGCTGGAGGCAGCAGGACAGAGTGGAGGAGGAACAGGAGCTGTCATATGAGGAGTAGATTGGGCTTGTACTTGTTGGAATACAGAACATTGAGAGATGACCTTCTTGAAACATTCAAGATTCTTAGGAGACTTTACAGGGTAGATGTGGAAATGTTGTTTCCCTTGCGAGGGCCCAATAGAACCCAAGGGCATAAACTCTGAATAAGGGGTTGTATATTTAAGACAGATGAGGAATGCCTTCCCTCAATATAGTAAATCTGTGGAGTACAGATTTTTTAATCAGTATGGGAATGAAGGGTTATGGGCAAAACTCAGAAAAAAGCAGAGTTAAAGATTATCAGATCAGCCAGGATTTCATTTTGGAGCAGATGTTGGGCTGAGTGGCCTACTTCTCCTATCTTATGGTCTAACATTTGAGCCCTCATCACTGTAATAGTTTTCCCATGTGAGGTTAGACATTGTCATACCTAATAATGATTATTAATTACCTGACCTTTCTCTTAACGAAAACCAAGGTTATTGTCGTCTTCACTTCTAAAATAGTACTGTCTATGAGCAAGCTTATACCACCTATACTGGGTGACTTTGACTTTGTTCAGCTGCCCATTGGCTACTGTGTCTCCTCACAGATTGCTCTGCTTTGTAAACTTTCATTACCGTCTTCCCCCACACCCCCCAAAAAAAATTGTCTTCTCGGTGACTTAATCGCCTGTCTTAAAATCTCCCTTAATGCTCAGCGTGGAATACTCAACATTCCATTGAAGTCGGGGAGAAAGTGAGGTCTGCTGGAACAGCACAGCAGGTCAGGCAGCATCCAGGGAACAGGAGATTCGACGTTTCGGGCACAGGCCCTTCTTCAGGAATCAATTCCATTGAAGTCCCCTAGGATGCTATAAATATGCAGCATAAATGCCTGTTGTATTTAGTTATTAACATTTGAGGAAGTTTTGAAAATTTAGCACATCAGCGTATGGTATAATTGCTCTATTTAACTTTCGATTGACTGCTTTTAGTTCCCAGCTGTCTAATATATTTCAGAATTATCCACTGTGTTAGTGGAAAGATCCAGTTTTTTTTATAGATGTGGTTATATATGTTATTTGAAAACTTGAAGTTTTATCTTTGACTGAACTAACTGGTTTTTAAAGATGAAGCCCTGATGTCAAATCTCCATTGGTTACCCAACCATCACCTTCAATTTTTCCCCATTATTGACCTTAATCGCTGATATAGACGGTGTCTCCTTCCATAATTGCAGTCGAAGTCCTATTTTATTCGAGTACAATTTTCTGAAACTCTGGATGGGTGTCTAATATTTTAAGCGAAGAGGAATGTACTTATACTACAGTAAAGTCCTCATTTAAGTTTGCAGCTTGCAATAAAAAAAATTGAAGAACATGTGCTGGGATCAGTGTATAAATATTTGACTAATGTTCTTGGTCGTATGATTTACAAGAGACCCAACTTGAGTGTCTGATTTATAAGCGTTCATGTTCACAAATGAGATCCCATATTACTGTCAATTTTAAGAATCCAACATGTGAATGTTAACTTGTACTTAGCTTTGGGTATTTTATGCAGTACAGTGTTGTATTCTAACTTGTGTACAAATGGACTTGCAAACATACTCTGGTGTGGAAAACATTTTTAACTCTGGGAACCTCCTGTGTTTGGTTTGTATGTTTGTAGTGGTTGTGGGGAGTGATTTTTTTTTTAAAAGACACATACAAATGTGGTTGTATCCCTTACCCTAATTTTGTACTTTGGGTTTAGAACTAATGTCTACGGTATTGACCTTTTTGTATACATGTTAATTCCACTTTTGTTTCTAGCTACAAGTCATTCAGTGCATCGACGTGGCTGAGCAAGCTTTGACTGCTCTGGAAATGTTATCACGGAGGCATAGCAAAGCCATTTTACAAGCTGTAAGTATGACCTTAGATTTCTATCAGTTTGGGGATGAAGAATAATGTTTCCAGTCCTTGAAAATTCAAATGTTAGCCATCTCCTTTATCCTATGATTGTTGTAGTGCAGCTCAGGATACAAATGTAAGCGACCAGCTTCACCTGTCCAACTGGTTACAATGATTCTAGCACAGGAGGCGGCCAGCCAGTCTGTTTTTTTTAGGCAGGGTCTCTGAAGGAACAATTCACTTAGTTCCATCTAATTTACTCCACCTGTACGTTCTTTCCTTTTCAGATAATCCAGCTCTCGTGAATGCCATGATGTAGTCTTCCTCTGTTATGTTTTGGCAGTGCATTCCAGATGCTAAATACTTGCTCTTTTTACAAAGAGCTTTCCTCATTTCACATTGCTGTTGTCCATAACTTAAATTTAATCCATTGGATTTTGATTCTTCAGTGAGTTGTAACAGGTTCTTCTATCTCTTCTGTGCCAACCCCTTTGTTTTTGAATCTCTCAAATTTCTCCTCAACCTTCTTGCTCCAGTATGAGAGTCCAAATTATTTTCCTCAATCTCTTGACAAAACTGAAGCCCCCCTTGGATCTTGTGGTTTTTCTTTCGATACCCTCTCTAAAGCCTTTGCATCTTTGCTAACTTGCATGAAATCCTCCACTTGTGCCCCTCAGAAAGAAAACTCTTCTGAAAATCTAATTTGACAGTATCCTTTGCACATCCAAAACTTCAAGTCCTATGTATGTGTGTGTTAATGTCACACCTATGAGCAGGGCACACCAAGCCACATAGGATTTGTACCAAATAGTTAGTATGCCTGCAAGTCTCGCTGACTCATTCCAGGTTTGAAAATCTTCAGCTATGATGATAAATTGAAGAAGTTCCTTAAGGTAGCAGTACAGGTAGATCAGACTGTAAAGACGACAAGCAAGAGGCTGGAACAATGCAGCGAGCCAGGCAGCATCAGCAGGTGGAGAAGTCAACATGTCGGGTGTAACCGTTCTTCAGGACTGGCTTGCTGTGTTCTTCCAGCCTCCTGCCTGTCTACCTTGGATTCCAGCATCTGCAGTTTTTTGTCTCTAAGGTTCTAAAGTAGGAATATGGAATCCTCTGCTGGAAATGTGTTGCTGGAAAAGCGCAGCAGGTCAGGCAGCATCCAGGGAACAGGAGAATCGACGTTTCGGGCATAAGCCCTTCTTCAGGAATCCCATATGGAATCCTCTCCTTCATTGACAGAAGTATTCTCCTACTTAATGGCTATCTGAGTTATGAATCATAGCCAGGACTTTCTTTTATCTTCTCTCCTTATATATACTTTTGGGTTTTTTTAGTTGCAGTGCCTTATAAAGTATACTGAGTAGTTAAAGGAAACTTCAAATGAAGAGAGCAAAAATGCTGAGCCTTTTCTGGATCTCTTTGCAGTGCCACAGGGCTAGAAGATAGCACAGGTGAATGTGTGCCTGGAGAGCTCGTGTAGGAGGGAAGGCTTCAGTATTCTGGGAAATCTGGATCAATTCTTTTGAAGCTTGGACCCAACCCAAGCTTGATCAGGTTACATTTCAACAAGACTGAAACCAATATTGTGGTGTAGGCATTTTCTGGTGTTGTGGAAATTTTAGCAATGTTTGGCAGGGAAATGCGATCATGAGCATGGATTCAAAAGGGCAAGAAGCAAAGTTAGAAATGGAAGGTAGGGAAAACCAAGGTTGGAAAATAAACGGCAAAGGAATTTTGCATTGATTAGATTGCACTGAACAGTGCAATGAGGCAGATAATAGAGGGTGGGAGAAAGTGAGGACTGCTGGAGATCAGTTGAAAAATGTGATGCTGGGAAAGCACAGGTCAGGCAGCATCAGAGAAACAGGATAATCAACATTTCGGGCATAAGTCCTTAGGGCTAAAGGACTTGCGCCCAAAACGTCTCTTCCCTGGATGTTGCCTGATTTGCTATGCTTTTCCAGTGCCACACTTTTTGACACAGATAATCTGAGGGTGTAGATTTTGAAATAACACATGTGGCTGTGCTGAATCTAGTGTTATCTACTGCTTTCTTTACTTCAAAAGGTTCAATCTTATACTTTGCAAAGTTGTTGCTTTTAACCTTTTAAACGTTATTCAAGAAACAAAGGTTTGAATTTTATTTTGGATATTTGTATAGAAAATTATCTTGATAAAAATGATTGCATGTATTTATAGGCCTTGCTTATAATCTTCCCTTTTCTCCTCCAATGTGATGCTAATAATTTCTTTCCTTAACTTTTTAAGGGAGGATTGGCTGACTGCTTGCTCTACCTGGAGTTCTTCAGCATCAATGCCCAGCGAAATGCCCTGGCAATAGCAGCAAATTGCTGCCAAAGTATTACTCCTGATGAATTTCACTTTGTTGCTGATTCTTTGCCCTTGTTAACTCAGAGGCTGACCCATCAGGTACTGAAGGCAAATTTTGCATTGATGTCTGGTCATATCTGTTAGTTCTGAATATTTTTCACAATTTATATTGAAGTGTGAAAATGTGAATGTCTAGAACATGGGTTATGGTAGAGTTCAAATAGCTGTATTTATTGTTTGGCTTTGACTTTGTTGCTTCTGTAGTGAACCTGCCGCAACTAGTACCACATCAGCCTAACCCTTCCGGTGTACTTTAGATTAAGGACCTTTATTGACTATTTTAACTTCTGCTGCCAGAAAACTAGAGCCACACTCTGCAATGATATAATGTTGTCTTCAGGAAGACTAGCTGAATGTGACAAGTTTATAATGGGAAGGCAGCTCAATTAACCCTCTACCCCAAAATTTACGTTACAATGGATTTATGTTTTGTTTAAAACAGCATGAGTTAGAGAATTCTGATCACCATATCAAAAATTTCATTTGCTCTTTGCTGCACATTCCTGATTGGTCAACTTGGTTTGAGTCTGCAAAATTACTGTTATTGTTTGTTTAATTTTCCTAAATGTCAGTTAAAACAAGATCAAGTATTTAGGTATTTTCCTGTACCTTTTTTAAAAATTGAATGAATGGGTACTTTGGTTCCCAGAATTTCTGATCTGCTGTTCATTTTCTAAAATATCAGGCAAGGCCAGTATCTTCATTGTGGCCAGCCTTGACAAATCTGGCAATTGTGGATTCTGGTTGCTGCCAAGTATGTAACCCATGTCAAGAACCTTAGAGCCAGTGAAACCATTTTTTTGATACCTATCCTTGAGATTTGTGAATGCTGTTTATATTTGATTTTATTAGGATAGCTTCTGAGTCTGGAAGGTCAATTTATTTTTTTTTGATAATTATTCAACTTGGGCGTTTGGAACACATTGCCAGCAGAGGTGGTAGAGGCAGGCACGGTAGGTTCATTTAAGATGCATCTGGACAGATGCATGAGTAGGTGGGGAGCAGAGGAATACAGATGCTTAGGAATTGACCGACAAATTTAGACAGTACATTTGGATCGGCTCAGGCTTGGAGGGCCGAAGGGCCTGTTCCTGGGCTGTAAATTTCCTTTGTTCCTTTAAGTGGCAAAACAAACTGGATTTGGAAGAGTAATCTTTAGAGTTTGAATAAATTTTAGGCGCAATGTATGTTCTGACCTTTTCAAAATTATTGGACTCTGGTTGACCTGTACTGTCTAAATTCTAAAAACAAATGTTGGAAAATCTCACCAGATCAGGTGGCATCTGTAGAGAGAAACAAACTTAATACTTAAGGTCAAGTGCAGTCATACTCTAACAAATATCCCAAAATCCTAAGATAGCTGTGGGATATATGTCCTTGACTAGAGACCCCTTCCCTTCCAGTTCTAATTGTAGCAACTCTTGAAGCCAGAATTCTTCTGTACTGACCACATGACAAACTACTGTCTCTTTCATACAAATTTATTTTTAGGCAAACCTGTAAATGGCTACCTGTCTGAGTAGCATGAAACACATGAGCCATATAAATTCTGACTAGTGCTTTTTGAGAGTCCAACTCCTTCACCTTGACATTAAATGGACAGTTTGAAGCAGAGCTCTTTACAACCTGGTTAACAATCGAGAGTTTCCAAAGTCAGTTTTAGCATACAAGCCGCTACTATCGCTTTCAAGTGTGAGTACTTTGCTCATTCGTTCCAGTAAAACTCATCTGGTGGTCCTCTTGATTTTTAGAAATTAAATCATCCAAGGTTTCTGTTGGGCAAACTTCAGAATAAGTCATGTCACCCCTCTCTGACAGTGCCAGAACAGAATAGTCACAGACTTCATTGGCTGTCATATTTCATTCATTGGATTGCGATCTACTGCATAACTGAAATAGTTTTGTGTTCAACCTAAGTGACTGTTATATTAATATATTTGAGTAGAAAGTAATTGTAATAAATGTTGGCAAAGTCGTGACTTTTCTTTGCGAGGAATCCTAGAATGGTAACAATGCAGGTGCAAGTCATCAGGAAGGAGAACAGGCAGAAGAGCAAGGAATGTTTTCTCTGATTTTCATTGAACTGAATTGGCTATTTCTCCAAGTCTGATTCTCTCTCATCCCTAAAATGATATGCATGAAGAAAGAATCTTTTAATGTATTAATGATGCTGAATCCTGTCCAATAATTGTAGGATTGTAGCTGAAAATGATTAACTTGTGGCTTGGTATCATGAAATTAAAAGCTAACTTTTTGTTTCTGGTTAGGACAAGAAATCTGTCGAAAGTACTTGTCTGTGTTTTGCTCGGCTGGTGGATAACTTCCAACATGAAGAAGTAAGACATTTATGAGACATTTTACTGAGGGCATTCCTAGCTTATTGGGCTCGAAAGCAGTATTGCGAAATTGACAAGTCAAACTTTCTTCCGCTTTAGTTGGGAAAAATTGTATTGAATTGTAGCATGTGCTTGATTTGCAAAGCAATTTCATGTTCACTTCTAACTTAGTTTTAGCACCTGTATTACATATTGTGTTATTAAATGGAATCGTGAAACCAGCATCATTGAATAACCTAATCTTTCATTGTTTGAAAGAGCTGGATTGGATCACCAAGAGCACCTTAATGAGCCACAATCTGTTCATGTTTATCTAAAAGTCAGTTGAATTTTATTTTTAAAACAATTGTGTAATTTTTCTTTCGTCAATTAAGTGATCTTGACAACAATTCTGTCCACTCTGGAGATGTAGGTGCTTCAGTTTTAGTCAAAGTACTTAAATGACAAGAAACAATTCATTCAGATTTGTGGGAATTTGAATATACAACTTTCTGCCAATCTCTGGTAATGCAGAGTTGACTCTGTTCTAGATTTAATATTTGGGGAAACTGGCATATAATTTGAATGTATTTTATGAGGACTTCAGTGCATAGTTTTAAATATCTTACAGCCCTGCCATTTGGAATGCATTTTTGTCCAGCCATCAGTTGGGTTTCGTGATAATAATGATCCATATGATGGGAATTGAAGGAAAATTGTGGTTTTTTTACGATATTTTAATGCTATAATGTCTTAAGAATTTTGGCTGTGCAACTGTAGGAGTTTTGTTGAAAATCAGTATTCTTCTTTATTCCATTTTGCAATGGCATCTCTTATTTAAAAGCAACGACCATTGATTGCCCTCATCCCACACTCTGACATTCCTGCTCATTTTTGTCTTCTGGGGACAAGACTTACCAACTGTTCCTTCCAGCTATTCATTGCTATTGTTGACCCTGTGGATCCAGTGTCTCCCCCTTTTAGAATATCTGCTCAGATATGAATGAGATCCTTGACATTTATGTTTTCTGTGGATTGTGGTGTCAATATTATGTTGTTCACAGAAATATGGCTGATGTTGATCACACCTTTTCTTTGAGCCCTCCCTGCCTGGCTTCATCTTTCAGCACATGCAGAATCAGGGCCAGCCCACTTTGTGTGCACTTATCCCAGGATTGTACTTTGTGCTGATTCCCACTCTTGCATTTTCTATTCCTCTGAGCAACTCACCACGTTTTACCCCTTTCACCTTTCAAAACTATCATTCTTTACCACCCTCACGTGCAGTAAAATAAATGGTACCTTTACTGTGTTCCTCCCTCACCCTCCACTCCAAGATTATAGTGAAATGCAAGGATTAGCCTTCGGCTTGTTTTTTTATTGTGACACCCCCACCCATTCTTACCTCCAGCATTGAGTGGGTTAAGGGTTTTTTCTTTGAGAGGGGGTGCTGACAGCAGACTTTAATGAGACTTATGAAAGATACAAGTTCAGTGCTACTGTGAGGAGGTCATCATTTTTAATCTTTAAGATTGAGATGATGTGATAAACTGTCTCTGCTGCTGCTTTCCTTTCCACAATCTCACTTCTCTGACTTTGAGCACTGGATGAGCAGAAATTTTCTCCAGTAAAAGGAAGACCAAAGTTGCAGATTTGATCCCTTGTCCACACTTTGTTTGCCAGTTATAATCTCCATTCCTCTCCCTGGCAGTGGTCTAAATTTAGGCCACTCTGTTCTCATCTTTGGTCACATCCTCCCTCAAGCTGAGCTTCTGATCTCTTCGTTTGTACCATTAATGAGACCCCTTAATTCCACTTCTAGTATTGTCCAGTTTTGACCCTGTCTCAGCCCAGCTGCTGAAATCCCCTTCATGGCTATGTTATCTGTGGACTTGACTATACCTCGCATTCCTAGTTAGTTTCCTACATTCTACTCTTGATAAACTCAGTGCTCTAAAGCTGTGCCTGTGTTCTAACTTGTAGGCAATCTTGTTACTGTATCATCCCTGTCATAGAGGTGCATGATCTAAATTACTGGTGTGGCAGTTGGGGAAATTGCAAATAAATGTCAAACTGAACTGGTTTCCTCTAAATTAGAACATGTTTTTATTCATTCACAGGATATTGGTGTCATTGGCAAGGCCAGCATTTCATATCCATTCTTATTTGCCTTTGAGAAGGTGGTGATGAGCCACCTTCAGTACAACTGAGTGACTTTCTAGGCCATTTCAGAGAGTAGTTAAGAGTCAGTCACATAGCTGTGGGTCTGGAGTTACATACAGACCAGATCCGGTAAGGATGGCTGATTTCCTTCCCTAAGAGACATTAGCGATCTTTGGGTTTTCATAACAGCTTTTATTTCATTATCTGTGTTTAAACTCCCCAAATACTGTAATGGATTTTGAACTCATGTCTCCAAATCATTAATTTGGTCCTCTTATCCAACAGCAGACATTATGTTTTACTGTGAAGTCTGAAGACTTGGCATATTATTGTCTGTTTTTTGTATTCTGTACCACTTAATTAAATTTTAAGTTTTATAGTTTGTTCCACAGCCTTATCACTTTGCGTTATATGAACCTACAAATTTTCCGTTTTGTCACAGCCTGTTTCTGGTCAAAGAAAAATTACTGCCTGACAATTTGATCAAAAGTTATTAATTTAGATTTATTGAAATTGAATTTCATCTCTTGCATTTAACCTGTTTTCTAATCTTCTCAAATGCCCTTTTTAACTTTGTTTTGATTTCAATTCTATTTTGATTTTGTCATGAAATTTTGATACCACTCCCTTTTGGTCCATGTTGAACTCAGCATGCAGTGAACTGTAGTTGATCCAGAAATGAGCTCTGGCCCATCATGATCTGCCTTGCAACCATCGCAAAAAATTGCCCTCAACGCCTATCTTTTCCGGTGTTCCTAAATTAGTCATATGACCATAGTTAATCAGATACATTGAACTGTCTTATTTTGAGCCATATATTTTTGGATCTTTTGCTTAAGGCATAAGAATGTTCAGTTTTATTATGCATATTTGACCATGCATCATGGGCAAGTGATTAATTATAGCAAAGTTCATCAGTGGTTCACTTCAATCCAATTGATCATTAAACAAGATTTAAAGTGACAAACTAGCATTTCGGAAACAAACAGAAATTGCTTGTGAAACACAGCAGGTCTGGCAGAATCGGCGTGAACAAAACAGAGTTATCATTGAGTCCAGTGACTCCTCTTCAGAGCTGTTCTAATGAAGAGTCACTGGACCTAAAACATAACTCTGCTTTCACCCCCACAGATACTGCCACACCTGAGTTTTGCCAGCAATTTCTGTTTTTGGTTTAGATTTCCAGAATCTGCACTTTTTTTTTACTTTTTGTTTTTGTACCAGGTTGTTTTTCAGTAATTTCATAGTAGATGAATTTTCTTTTGGACTGAGTGGTTACTATACAATTGCAACCATGAATTATTGAAGAACTGAGCCAAATAGACATAAAACAATCATGGTCAGAAGTCACAAGACCCCAGTTATAATCCAACAGCTTTATTTGAAATCACAGGTTTTTGAAGTGTTGCCCCTTGATCAGGTCAAGGGGCAGTGCTGCGAGAGCTTGTGATTTCACATAAACCTGTTGAACTGTAACCTGGTGTCGTGCGACTTCTGACCTTGTGCACCCCAGCCCAGCACTGGCAACTCCACATAATGTAGTCATATCACAGATTGCTTAGGAAATGTTACTCATTGCTGCTGTCCTTCCAAGTTGCTGCTTGTTCTCTTTTTAGATTGTAACTTAATCTAACTTGTATGTTTATTCATGGATCATAACGTCTCTGGTAAGGTCAGCATGTATTGTGCTTTAGGACGGTGAACCACCTTATTTGAACACCACTGAATGACTTGTTTGGGCATGCCAGAGAACTTTTGAGACTTTGTTTATTCATTCATGGGATGAGGGTATCATTGACTGGGCTAGCATTTTTTTCCCAGAGGACTGTTAAGAGCCAACCATACGGCTGTGGGTCTGGAGTCACAGCCAGGTAAGGATGACAGTTTCCTTGCCAAAAAGACATAAATGAACCATTTGGGTTTTTCTGACAATTGGCAATGGTTTCAATATTGGCTCATCATTTGACTCTTAATTCCAGATTTTTTTTTTAATATGTTGAATTCAAATTCCGCCATCTGCCTTGGCGAGATTCAAACCTGCCTTCCCAGAATGTTACCCGAGTCTCTGGATTAGCAGTCTTGTGATAACACCACCAGGCTGTCGCCTCATTGCTGTAGATTGTTGTGTGTAGGCCAGGCTGGGTATCAATGTCTTGATTTCCTTCCCATAGGGCATTAGTGAACCAGATGAGCTGTAATGGCAGCTGTGTAGTTTGGTCATCATTATTGATTTTACTTGTTTAGTTTATTGTTAAATTAGTTGAATTTAATCTCTTCAGCTGTTGTTTTGGATATGAATTCCTGTCTCATATCATTAGTCCAGGCCTCTGTTACCTGTTTGGTAAATACTACCAGAACCCTAATTATTCTGATCTTTCATCAGAACATGATTCTTGAAAATATGTGAAGAACAGCTGGAGCTTGAATCCAACGTTTGGATATTTCCAGATTTAAGTTTATTTACAGATTTTCATGATTTCATAGGTAGACAAATAAATTGGAAACTCCAGAGACTTGAAAATAGGGAAAGCATGTTCATATATTGATTTATAAAGTTTACTTGAGCTGCATTTTGTAGAAAGTTTATTTCCATTTATTATGATCATTGAAAGATGACTGTATGGAAAATATAAATTGCTAACAGCTGAGGTGCTTTCACTTGCACATAAGATTATACAAGTAGACATTCTACCATGGCAAGGAATGCTATGGCATTAGGCAGTAAAAGTGTTTGATCTTCATATTTTTGTGTGCTCCAGATCAGGTTTGTGAGAAACTTAATCTTTATTTTTATTAATAGAACTTGTTGCAGCAGGTGGCATCACGTGATTTGTTGACTAACATACAGCAACTTCTGGTGGTGACTCCCCCAATTCTCAGCTCGGGTATGTTTATCATGGTGGTCCGGATGTTCTCGTTGATGTGTTCGAACTGTCCCACTCTGGCTGTGCAGCTTATGAAGCAAAGTGAGTATTTAGCAGGATCAAGCTGCAATCAATGATCATTTAATTTGTCTGTTTGCACATACAACAGATTGTGGTTAATGTCTTGATTTTAGCTGAGTTAAGAGCAATTTGCTGTATTACTTTCAATCAGTTGGCAACGTTGGTGAAGCTTCCTTTGTTGTACAGTTTAATTTCTGAACATTTTGCTCAATGTCATTATCTTAAGCTGGTGAAGGTAATTCTTGAAATGTTTACTAAATCATTCGGGCACTTTCATTTTATAAACAATTGCTTGTAACACAGAACTTAAACATTGATAAGATTAGACAAATTGAAACTTTTCATCTTGCGTTCCTCAAGAAGCCCAGCTTAGCAAGGGAATAACAATTTGTATAATCTGATAAAAGGGTGCCGATTGGGTCATGGTTGGCATGAAGGTATTTGACTATCACTCTGCTGAAAAAACTCCAAACAGGCAGCTTGACTCTGTCCAGAGCATTGCCATAGAGGAAACAACAAAAATTGACAGTCTTCATGACCCTTTCCTCAATTTAAAATAAAATTGTCAGGTATAGGCAAATTATTTGGAAGGAACAGGGTCCTGTGAATTAATATTTGCAGTTTCTCGCTTGGGCAAATAAATCACACGGAGTTTAACTGGTAATCTTAGATTAGCTTTCAGTGCAATTCTTGGCAATCAGGATGAGTAGATAAATTTTGCCTGGAATCAAAATGTCTTCGGATGTTGGACGTGGGTGTTTTTGGATGTGCAAACACAGACTTTTATTAGGTAATAGTTTCCTCAATGAAGTTCAATGTGAAAAGCCCTGATCTGGTTTGTTGATTCAACCCAAAGCAAAACCTAATGGGTTTACCACAGGAATATGGAGGTTATGGAGTTCCAAAAGGTAGAGATCCAGGTCACATTTTTCTGAGAAAGGTAATATATAGTTGTAATTTTTTTACTACTTTTGTAGACATTGCAGAAACTCTTCGGTTTTTACTTTGCGGAGCTTCAAGTGGGGGCTGCCAAGAACAAATCGATCTTGTACCAAGAAGTCCACAAGAACTTTATGAGCTTACTTCCCTGATTTGGTGAGATATTTTGCATAATGTGTTGAAATTTTTGATTTTGATCTGTGCACCTGTCGCCCTCATTACACTCCTTATTTGTTAAAAATTGGTTGAAGAATTTGCTGCAGCTCAACTCTCATTCCATTCGATAGCATTAACTTAAAATTCCAGGAAAAGGTGGGCTAAATGCAATCTCTGCCAAACAACCTGCACAGGCACAATGGGTAAATAATCTTCTGTGCTGTAATTCTAACAATAGAATTATCTGCGCTTTCGACTCATGTTTGAGGTGCAGAAGAAGGCAATTTGCACCATTATGTCTGCACTGATGAACAAAGCTCAGACTACACTCATCCATTTCCCAGCTCTTCGCCCTTATCCCTGGAGGTTCTGACAATTGTTGATGGTACTGTGCCTTTAAGAGATGTAGTCTGTGCTGCCTCTCTTACAGAGGCGTGTTAGAACATAGAACATAGAACAATACAGCACAGAGATAAACAAAGCTCAGACTACAC
This sequence comes from Chiloscyllium plagiosum, assembly GCF_004010195.1. Classification (NCBI taxonomy): domain Eukaryota; kingdom Metazoa; phylum Chordata; class Chondrichthyes; order Orectolobiformes; family Hemiscylliidae; genus Chiloscyllium; species Chiloscyllium plagiosum. The sequence continues at coordinate 79,330,382 of NC_057722.1, read as the reverse complement.
TCATCCATTTCCCAGCTCTTCGCCCTTATCCCTGGAGGTTCTGACAATTGTTGATGGTACTGTGCCTTTAAGAGATGTAGTCTGTGCTGCCTCTCTTACAGAGGCGTGTTAGAACATAGAACATAGAACAATACAGCACAGATCAGGCCCTTCGGCCCACGATGTTGTGCCGAACTTCTAACCTAGATTAAGTACCCATCCATGTACCTATCCAAATGCCGCTTAAAGGTCGCCAATGATTCCGACTCCACCACTCCCACGGGCAGCGCATTCCATGCCCCCACCACTCTCTGGGTAAAGAACCCACCCCTGACATCTCCCCTATACCTTCCACCCTTCACCTTAAATTTATGTCCCCTTGTAACACTCTGTTGTACCCGGGGAAAAAGTTTCTGACTGTCTACTCTATCTATTCCTCTGATCATCTTATAAACCTCTATCAAGTCACCCCTCATCCTTCGCCGTTCCAACGAGAAAAGGCCGAGAACTCTCAACCTATCCTCGTACGACCTATTCTCAATTCCAGGCAACATCCTGGTAAATCTTCTCTGCAAAGCAGAGAAATGACATCCAGTGAGAGTGAGTAGACTGTTGTTGGGATGAGGTGAAGGAGCCTCTTGGCAAAACCACATCGTCTCCAACCTCATCCGTGTTGGCAGATGTCGTTGGTGATGGTGGGGAGGGCTAATGGAGGGGGGGGTGAAGAGGAGGAACTCAAGCGGCTGCTGCCTGCACCTGTCTTCAAAGGGACCACTTTCAAGAAGAGGTGGTGAGCTTTGCACCCAAGAGAGCATCACGAGGAGAGATCAGGGGCTTGTCCACACTTCCACCCACTTCCCCCTTGGCTCAAAGCTGAAGGCACTTGCTGAGATGCAAGTCCCTCAGTGCTGCCAGACTTCAAAATTCCTTTGGAGCTGCTTCTTGGGAGCTTTTTCTGACAGTCAAGTTCCCACCTCAAATCATGCTCTCGTCTGTGCTCAGCAGAAACCAGTTTCCAAGACGGGACCAGTTATCCGCATCAAGTGCAAACACTTACCTGTTCTACCTCAGGAAGGTTGACTTCAACTGTGCCACGTAGTGTTGTGCTGGAAAAGCACAGCCAGTCAGGCAGCAGCCGAGGAGCAGGAGAGTCGATGTTTTGAGCATAAGCTCTTCACCGTGAATGTGATGAAAGGCTTATGCTTGAAACGTCGACTCTCCTGCTCCTCGGATGCTGCCTGACCACAGTACCACACCTTTCCAGCACCACACTTTTTGACTCTGATCTCCAGCATCTGCAGTCCTCAATTTTTCCTTCAACTTGTGCCACCCCTACAACTGCCCAGCTAAGATCAACATAGATGTTGTCTGGAATCTCAGTTCTGTATGATTTCAAGTCCAGTTGCACACATTGGAGTCTCCTCTGGGACAGAAAAGACCTGTTCAAAGAGGATAGGTCTTACCCGAGCTGGAAAGGGACCCATATCTTAGCAGGGAGCTTTGCTCGTTCCACCCAAAGAGACTTTATACAGATAGAGAGGAGAGTGGAGGAATTACAAGTCATGGCGTAAATAGAAAGGTTGGTGGGGAAGGTTCTGAATGTGAAGAGAGCACACCAATTAGAAAAGAAAGAAAAGAGAGAATCAGGGTACATTGTAACTCTGAAGAACGAAATTGCATTTATTTCAGTGCAAGGGGTCTTCCAGATAAGGCTGATAAACTCAGAGTGTGTTTAAGTACATGGGATTGGGATTTCAGAGCTTTTACAGAAACTTGGCTGAAACATGAACAGGACTGACAGCTCACTGTTCTGGGGTTTAGATTGTAGGGAGGATATTTTCCCAGGTTGGGGAGTTTAAAACCAGAGGACACAGTCTGAGGACAGGTTGTTAGGCCATTGAGGATTAAGATGAGGAAATATTTCTTCATGCAGAGGCTGGTCAGTCTGTGAAGTGTGTGACCACAAGAAGCTGTGGATTCCAAGTTGCTGATTATATTCAAGAAAGAGATGGATTTTTATGTTTAAGAGACAATGAATTGAATTGAATTTATTGTCACATGTACCGGGACACAGTGGAAAGCTTTGTCTTGTGAGCAATACAAGCAGATCACATAGTTATCACACAATGACTATGTGAAACGGAAGAACAGGCTGGAAGGACTGAATGGCCTATTTTTGCCCCAAGTTTCACCAATACAGAGCTCTGGACAGCCAATTCAGTCCTTCAGAAGTGCGGTCACATTGTAGTGTTGGGAAGTGTAGCAGTAAATTCAGGACGTCTCAAAATACTCCATAGCCAATTAATGAATTTTCAAATCTCACAACAATTGTCATATCAAAGGCTATAAATGTCAATTTGTTTCAAACTATGTACTGTATTTACCAGAATGGTTCTAAAGTGATTTGTTTTTATTCATTGAGTATAAGGATAGGCAGGTTATGCTGCAGCTTTACAGAACTTTCATTAGGCCACACTGGGAATATTGCGTACAGTTCTGGTCACCACATTCTCAGAAGAAGGGTGAATCTTTGGGGAGGGAACAGAAAAGGTTTACCAGGATGTTGCCTGATATGGGGGATTTTAGCTGTGAGGAAAGGTTGAATAGAGTTGATTTGTTTTCACTGGAATGCAGGAAGCCGATGGGCGACCTGGTCAAACTTTATAAGATTGTGAATGGCATGGATAGAGTGGAAAGTATGAGGCTTTTTCTCAAGGTCGAAGGGTCAATTGCTAGGGGACACGAGTTCAAGGTGTGCGAGGGCATAAGTTTAAAGCAGATGTGTGAGGTATGTTTTTCACACAAAGGTGGGTGAGTGCCTGGACCAGGCTGCCAGAGGAGATGGTGGAAACACACACTATAGCAGCATTCAAGAAGCATCTAGACCAGTACATGAATAGGTAGGGGATATAGGGAAATGGATCCCATGAGTGAAGACAGTTTTAGAATGGAAGGGCAAAATGTGTCAGTGCAGGCTTAGAAGGTCTCAGAGCCTGTTCCTGTGCTGTATTGTTCTTTGTTCTTAATTCACGCACAGAAAGATCCCACAACCAGCCGTGAAACAAATGAGAAGACAATTTGTTCTGATCTTGCGATATTTGATACTGGCTCATACAATGCAGATGATATCAAATGCTGTCTGTCTCTTTCCCCAAAAGGGCAGTGAAAGCAGAGCCTTGAAATACTTTTGAAGGCAGAAGGCACTCTACTCTTGATGAGTAACGGGAGTGAGGTTATCCAGGATAGGCAGTACCTTGAGCAACCAGATCAACCGTGACCTTTCTGAAGGGCCAATTGACTTGTTCCTGCTCCTGATCCAAGGGATGTTATGTAAACCATCTGGAGAGCAAACGGAACAGCAGTTAAATGTCTCTCTGCAAAGATGGCATTTCTATCCGAAACAGCAGCACCCTTTTAATGTTGCGTCCAACTGGTTTCTGGTGATCAGTCTCCAGAGGGGCATTTGGAACTACAGCTATCTGACACAGAGCCATGTGTTTCACCCACTGCTTGCACTTCACCATCGTGTGGCACTCAGACAGTATCACTTTTGAAGCACAAACAGGCAGAGTGGGATTCATTGTGAAGGAAGACTTGGGGATATTGCGAAGATTAACTTAGAGTTGTAGAATCATAGAGTTGTACAACACGGAAACAGACTCTTTGGTCCAACCCGTCCATGCTGACCAGATATCCTAAATGACTCTAGTCCCATTTGCCACCATTTTGCCCTTAACCCTCTCAACACTTCCTATCTAGTACCCATCCAGTTGTAATTGTACCAGCCCCCACCACTTCCTCTGGCAGCTCATTCCATACACGCACCACCCTCAGCCTCCAACGCTCCAGAGAAAATAGCTCCAGCCTATTCAGCTTCTCCCTGTAGTTCAAACCCTATCTGACTGCATTTCCTGCAGACGAAGTCGGCAGGAGTATCGGTGGTCACCCCTACCTCAAACATCCTGCAGGAGGAACATTTCACCGCCTGCGCTGCCATGACTGCACACTTTCTCCAAAAACAAGAACACTGAGTCAATAACACTGAGTCACTTACCTGTGGACTTTAAAGTTAGGTTAGAGGAGGAGGGTGGGAGGGAGGCCCTACGGAAGTAGGACCTGGGGTATAGAACACCCCTGTGTTGTCACAGGGGTGCCGACATGTCTGTTTCAGAAACAATTGGTAAGTCGCTTTGATCTGAGTGCTTAAGACAAAGGAAGCATGAGAGGGTGGAGTTGGGCTCCCTCACACCCAGGGTTTTAGTTTTGTTTTCAGTTGGGGTTTGGAGTTGCCTGTTGAAGCTGATAGATATAGCTCTTTCTCTGTTACAGCAGTTTTCTCTCTGCTGCTAGATTGCACTTTGTTCTTTCTTTCTTTTCTTCTCTTTCTTTCCTTCTTTTTCCTTTTTCCTTCTTTTTCCTTCCTTCCTTTTTTTCCTTTTTTTTTTCCTTCCTTTTTTTCCTTCCTTTTTTTCCTTCCTTTTTTTCCTTCCTTTTTTTCCTTTTTTTTCCTTCCTTCCTTCTTTCATTCAATAACACACAGGAAATCTGTTTCCCTGAATTTGCCTTTTCCCAGAGTGTTTGTGATGCCGCCTTACTAGAACAATTGGTGATTCGTAGTAACATTTTACTATTTTAAGTATTTCAAAGAGTTGCAGTTATGCCAATTTTTTTTTTTGTATTTGAACTGTTATAAGAATGAAGTGCATTTTGCTTAAAAATATCTTCAACTATGAAAGATCTATGCAGAGGCAAGAATGTAGAATCCTATCTGGGACACGGTGTCTTACACCTGTCTTTAGGATAAAAGTGATGGTCAAGACTATCTCCTTGTCTATATTTTGAGAGGTTTTGATCTGGTCCAATATGCAGTGCTCAAATGTTACAAAAGTTTGACTTGACCATTCTTCCAGGTAATGGTTTCCAGACTGCCAGCATCCTCTGGGTGAGAGAATTCCTCTTTTACTTCCCTCTTACTCTTCTGCTAACCCCAAACCTCTGACCCCGAGTTATTGACTCTAATGGACAAAATACCTTTTGTATTCACCCTTTCTCTGCCCCTCATAACCTTGTAAACCTCTCAGTCTCTTACTGCTACCAGGAAAACAGTCTATCTATCTAATATTTCCTTGTAGCTCAGGCCCTCAAGCAGGAGTAGCATCCTGGTAAATTTCCTTTGCACACCCTCGCGCAGTGACTTCCTTCTGACAATGTGGTCACCAGAACTGCACAGTGTTCCAGCATAAACTCTGTTCGTGCTGCCTTTCTTAAAGGCAAATATCTCCTTAACCACATTATCTACCAGTCCTGCATCACAAAGTCCTTATGATCTTCAATACTTTCCAAAATCCTACCATTCATTGTTTAATCTCTCGTCTTGTTAACCCGTAAGTACATTACCTCACTTTATTTTTCCAGGTTGAATTCGATTTGCCACTGCTGTGCCCACCTGACCAGTCTAGATTCTTGCCCAATTATTCATTTGGCAGCAAAATTCAATTTGCAATTGGCTGCCTTTTTAGTCTGATTAATCAGGTTTTATCTGTTGCTGTGGTCAGTTGAATGAGTTTGTGATTCTTCTGTCTTGAGCTGACTGTAGAATGAAACTATTCTAGTACTTTATGATTTTAATTATTAACACCATGGTAAAATATGCTTCATATTTTGCTTTTGCAGTGAATTAATGCCATGTCTACCCAAAGAAGGAATTTTTGCTGTTGATACCATGTTAAAGAAGGGAAGTGCTCAAAATACAGATGGTGCAATATGGCAGTGGCGTGATGATCGAGGTCTCTGGCATCCATACAACCGAATCGATAGTCGCATAATTGAGGTATAATATCTTTATAATTGAGGTATAATTGAGGTATAATATCCAAAGATGTGCAGGGTCAGGTGAATTGGCCATACAAAATTGCCCGTAGTGTTAGGTAAGGGGCAAATGTAGGGGTATGGGTGGGTTTCGCTTCGGCGGGTCAGTGTGGACTTGTTGGGCCGAAGGGCCTGTTTCCACACTGAGATCTTTCTTTTTTTAGATTAGATTAGATTAATGTGGAAAATGAGCTTCATCTTTGTCTAAATTTTATAACAAGTGAGATTGGTTATTCTTGGACTAGCCTAATAAATCCAAGATAGTCCTTCAGATATTGCCTCACTTTTTTTTGTGCAATCAGCTTTCACCAAAATTTAATTGTAACTTGAGCAACTGCAACAATTCCCACCTGAAAATTAACTTGAGTCCCATTCCTTCACACTTTTTTTTTCACAAATCTCTAATAAATATTAAGGAATATTCATTAGTCTATCCCAATCCCTTATCTCAATAACAAGAACTTTTTATATGAATTTGTGCTGACACTTTATAAGCTAACAGTCACTGAATTGTAATGACTTTTGTGATCTGCAGTAGTGCTGTGTTCTGCCATATAGCACTTAGATATGTTACAGTTTAATAATTTTAGTTTATCATGGTGCACATCCACTCTTGCTGCCTGTTACTATGTACAATCAAATCAGACTTGAAAAGCTCAGCATATCTTTATATGTGCAGACATGTATTTGATATGTGGTGAGTAGTGTGCTTACAAGCCAGTGTTCCAAGCTTGGAACTGAAGTGTCCTGCATATACTGGTAAATGTTAACCAAAGTGCCTTGGACACACTGGCAAGCAGTCTAATCTTAGGTCTGCAGTAATCTTTTTGTATGCTTTGACGGTCTGTTCACATTGTTCACAGGCAGCCCATCAAGTGGGTGAGGATGAAATAAGCTTGTCAACATTGGGTCGAGTTTATACTATTGACTTTAACTCTATGCAGCAGATCAATGAGGACACTGGAACAGCCCGTGCTATTCAGAGAAAACCCAATCCGTTGGCCAACACGAACACTGGTGAGTACTATCTTCTGGATTAATCCTAAATTTTAAACTTTAAGAAGTGAGATCAGAAAACCTTGTGTATTCTAGAAGACCATAAGACATAGGAGTGGAATCAAGGCCATTTGGCCCATCGAGTCCACTCTGCCATTTAATCATTACTGATGGGTGTTTCAATTCCACTTGCCCGCACTCTCACCGTAGCCCTTAATTCTTTGTGAGATCAAGAATTTGTCAATCTTGGCCTTGAAGACACCCAACATCCCGGCTTCCATTGCGCTCTGTGGCAATGAATTCCACAGGCCCACCACTCTCTGGCTGAAGAAATATCTCCTCATTTCTGTTCTAAATTGACCCCCTCTAATTTTAAGGCTATGCCCACGGGAACAGAAACAACTTCCCAGCGTCCACCGTTTCTAAGCCAAGCATTATCTTGTAAGTTTCTGAATGTAGGTTTGCTCGCTAAGCTGGAAGGTTCACTTCCAGATGTTTCATCACCATACTAGGTAACATTTTCAGTGGGCCTCCAGGCAAAGCACTGCTGCTGATTCCTGCTTTCTATTTATATGTTTGGGTTTCTTTGTAAGTTTCTTTTAGATCTCCTCTCAACCTTCTCAACTCCAATGAATACAATCCCAGGATCCTCAGCCGATCATCATATGTTAGGCCTACCATTCCAGGGATCATCTGTGTGAATCTCTGCTGGACACGCTCCAGTACCAGTATGTCCTTCTTGAGGTGTGGGGCCCAAAACTGGACACAATATTCTAAATGGGGCCTAACTAGATCTTTATAAAGTCTCAGAAGCACATCACTGCTTTTATATTCCAACCCTCTTTAGATTAATGCCATCATTCTTATTAAGTTTTTTTTTGTAAGCCTGAAACCTGGAGAGTATCAAATTTGCTTTTGTAGTCTAAGATTTTTATTCTTGAAGAAAGAAAATTGGATCTCTGTAGTGCCATTATGGAATCAACATTACAAAACGCCAAAATTGTTCAATTGGATGTTTTGTAGTTACTGCCGTAATTTAGAAAAAACTGTACAGCCAAGTTTGTGCACAGCACCGTCCCCTGAATAATGGTTACAGATAATCTGGTTATCAGTTTAAATGAGGCATATATGTTGGCTTAAATTATACTGCTGTTCAAGAGTGCTGAGAGATTTTTTTGTTCACTCGTGAGCAGATTGTTTTCATCTTTTGTCTAAAAGAAGCAGAGTGTTCTGCATTGGAATGCTGGCCGAGATATTGTTCAAATCTGTACAGGGAAATTTGAATTGATAACCACTGGTGCTGAATGAGACTGCCCTCATTGAGTCATAGTGGATAGCTATAATTGGCATATTTTTGTTCACTTAATTTATTTCTGTAACTTTTTTTTTATGAGCTTGTCACAGGCTTATAGGCTCAGGGTTATAATTTACAGGCTAATTGAGAAAAACACATCACTACAATCCAAGGTTTTCAGAAAAGAGTGGTTATATGAACACTGTATTAAAGGCTTGTCAATTCCATGTAGCAATGTGCCATTAAAAAATTCATTACGTTGTAAGGTGATTGCACTCTTGTGTTCTATATATTTTGTAAGTGATGTCCCTGTGTAGCCATTTTTAGTAACTTCAATTTTTTGTAAAAAAATTACAGCATCATTGTCAAAGATTCAACTGTTTTTAACCAAACGTAATTAACTGAGAATGTCAGGTCTGTTGGTATCCATCTGTGTTATGATCTAGGGTTTATTTTAGTACAAAGCCTGGATGTAAACTGTATTTTATATATTTGCCTTAAAGTAGAGAGATTTAAGTGGGACTTGCAAGTAACTGTCAGTATTCATACTCTCTGATCTCCATAATCTATTTAAATAAACCGCTAGATAGAATTTGTGACAAAAGCTGCAGTTTCCTGATCAAATAAGATTTGCTCAGGAAAATGCAACAATAATATTGGTGGATAATGATAACACAAATTGCACTTGTAGAATCCATCCATCCATTTACAGCATCCCTCAGGACATGATTGAGGAATACCTCCATCTCCATTGTGTTTGGGAGTTGTGCTGTCTTGCGCAGCAAAAGAACTCTATTGTTTGGTTAATGGTTAGTTTACAGATAGTTGATTTTTGGTAACATAGTTCTTGAATATTTTCTAGGCACAGTATGTAATATCAACCAGTGTCTTTTATAATGAATTCATTCCTTATGAAGGTAAATACCTAGAATAAAGACTGACTAACTGCTGTTGAGAGCCCTTTACAAAGCTTGATTGTAAAATTTATGTCTGGTTGTTTTGATCAGTTTTTAAACAGCTAAAAGTGGTATTAGGAAGGAAGAGGCTAATGTAACTTCTATCTATCGCACTTATGACAGAACTTGTCCAATCAAACAGAACAGTAACAATTTAATTCTGATTCAGATAAATGCATTTTGTTGTTTGAAAGTCTTGGGAATTTTGGAAAAATGCATTCTGAAGTCTATGCTTTCTTGTTCAGGTGGTCACTCTGAAATGAGGAAGGATGATGCACGTGCTCAACTCATGAGGGAGGACCCAGACCTGGCTAAATGCTTTATAAAGACATTGTTTGGTGTGTTATATGAAGTGTATAGTTCATCAGCTGGACCTGCTGTCAGACACAAGTGCCTTAGAGCAATTCTTAGAATAATTTATTTTGCTGATGCTGAACTTCTGAAGGATGTTCTTAAAAATCATGCTGTTTCCAGGTTTGTGTTTATTGTAACATGCTTAGTTTCATGAAACAAAACTTTGCTGAAAATGTAAAGCTGAACTTTTGAATGTTGTGTAAGTTGAATTCCACTTTGAATAAGCAATTCTTCCAGTGTTGAGCTGTTTAAAAACAGGAGTATCAGTAATCAGACATATTCCAAGATAATTAGTAAATGAGGTGACAAATCAAAAAATATGCAGCAAATTGTGTTTTGAATTCTGTTGTGTGAACAGATGGGGAGAAGAGCTGCAATAACTTTTAAAAGGAAATTGGAAAAGTACTTGAAGGGAATAAATTCAGAGCAATGGGTAAAATTGACAGCTATCAAATGGCCAAGCAGCTGTCTAAAATGCTTTCCCACTGGCACCACATCCAGTTAAATAATCTGAATTTTTTATGGAGTTGCATCTTTCTAATCAAAGGCAGAAGATGATGCCTTTTCATGAAGTTGTGGTAATGATCTGTACTACATACAGGAAGTCCCTGATCTACAAAGTCAAACCCATACATGGTTGTAATTTTAAAGACATGATGTGAACATTTCCAGTACTTATGAACAGAAGCTTGCGTACAAATTGGCTTGTGGATGGACTCCATATCAGAACCCATTCACGATCCAGGGATGCCTGTACACTTCTATAACATTTTCTAATCGTTCATTATCACTAATGTCCTTCCCTGGTCTGGCCTACATGCAATATGGTTGACTGTTAACTGCCCTCTGGGCATTTAGGGATAGGCAGTAAATGCTGGCCTAGTCGGTATTCCGTTCAGCTGATTCAGCAATGTTGCAGCTGTTGTGACTAGATAATTTTGTCTGTGCCTGAAAAACAGAACTTTGTGGTTGTGTCATAAGCTGTAATTTTCCATCAACATCAGAGCCAAATTTGATTTGAATTTGGCATTAAGGAATACCAGCAGGATTAGAACCTTTGGGAAATGGGGATAATTCCACTGGTTGAGTCAACAAATCTGAACACTAAATGCAAATTAGTGACTCGTAGATACTGATTCTGGTGTTATCCAAAACACACTTCATTCATAAAATATGTGTACACATGAGCTCAAATTTGCTGAAGTGCTGTGCAGGCTTATTCCTTTCAGTCCAAACATGACACCCTTAAGATGTCCAACTAATTTTAAGTTAATAGGTCATGTCTACAATATACACTCATGTCAAGCATTCTCTGCTATACACAGCCTGGTGGGTTTTATAAGGTATTCAACTCCTTTGTAGGCAATAAGTGAAGGCCTTTAGACCTTCTGTTTCTATTGTCCCTAAGCTTCACTGTTTCAGCAAATCTATTTTTTTCCCCCAAGGAGTATACTTTCATAAATATTTTTGAAAGAGCTTTTACATGACAAGGCAGCATCAGTTGCTTCAAATACTGTACATGAGTTACTTGATCATGCTTACAGGTCTTATCTGCAGTATACACTTACACTTAATGTAAATGTAGCAGTCTTTGATCAATCTTAATTTGAAGTGATGTCTACACCAATTCTACTTTTTTGATTTAGTAATTCTGGTGTGATTGTAGTTTTTGGTTCTTTTATAGGTTACATAAAAATGCATTTAAAACAATTCCACTACTGCGTACCAGCAGGTTTAAAATTTTTTTTGTATGTAATTTAAATCCGTCTGCTTTTAGTATATGTAACCTGATTTTCTTGCTCCCTTTCAGCCACATTGCTTCCATGTTATCAAGTCAAGATTTCAAGATCGTTGTCGGAGCACTACAGATGGCAGAAATTTTAATGCAAAAGTTACCAGATATATTTAGTGTTTACTTTCGAAGAGAAGGCAAGGAACCTAAATACATAAATTTCCAGAATTTTAATATTTTTGAGTTTTGTGATTTCCCTCATTTAGAATTAAAGTTAATTCAGATAACTTTCTGGCAGTACAAATAGTCAGATTGTTGGGCAATTGCGGTGCAAATTGTTACTAACTTTATTATTTTTTTTGAAAGGTGTGATGCATCAGGTGAAAAATTTAGCGGAGTCTGAGACTCTACTTACCAGCCCTCCGAAGGCATGTAGTAGTGGGATAGGAACGCTGGGCACTGCTGCCACAATTAGCACAACCAACGTTGCAAGCAATACAGTTGCAGATCTCGGATCCTCCAGTTTCCCAAGTATGGATGATTCTCTGGACCTAAGTCCACAAGGGTAAGTTATTTTAAGTATTCAAATTCAGACAAGAAAGCCTCCTTACTCTGCAGTCAAGCTCAGATTGTCATAATTTATTTATGATGTTCTGACCTCTGCTATTAATCAACTTATTAGTAGAGGCCTGTTATGACGTCTCTTTAAATGAGTAGCAGTTTGGCCTAATCTGTTGATCAGTGCATTTCATGCAGCATGCGAACAGACCCTACAGACCAGATAGTCTATGCCAACCAGAATCGTGAACGAAACTGGTCCCACCTGCCTGTGCTTGGCCCAAATCCTTCCAAACATTTCTTATCTAAATGTCTTGTAAACATTGTAGCTGTACACACTTACTCTGGAAGTTCATTCCACACAAATCACTCTGTAAAATACAGCACAGAATTTGACCGTTCAGTCTAACTCATCCATCCTGATCTGACCACCTCGTTCCATTTGCCAGCATTTGTTGTAATTGTACCCACTTAGCCCACTTCCTCTGGCACCTTGATCCATACATGCACCACCCTTTGTGTGAAAAGGTTGTCCCTCAGGTCCCTATTAAATATTTTCTCCTTATCTTAAATCTAATCTAATCTTAAATCTTCTGGCTTTGGACTCTCCTACCCTGTGAAAAAAAAATCCTTGGCTATTCACTCTATCCATGTCCCTTGTGATTCTATAGACCTCTAATAAGGTCACTCTTCAGCCTTCTATGCTTCAAGGGAAAGTTGCCCCAGTCTATTCACCCTCTCCCTGTAGCCCCCTATTCCAATTCCAGCAATATCCTTGAAATCTTTTCTTAACCTCTTCAAGTTTAACAACACCTGCTCCCTGATAGTTGAAAGAATTTAACACACTTCAAAAAGTGTCCTCACCAATGTACTGCACAGGCACAACATGATATCCCAACTCCTATACTCAGTGCACTGATTAGTGAAGGCAAGCGTACCAAAAGTACCTTCACTACTCTGTCTACCTGCAACTCCACTTTCAAGGAACTCTGAACTGTATTCCAAGGTCTGTTTGTTCAGCAACACTCCCCAGGACCTGACCATTAAGTGTATAAGGTAAAAACAATGACTGCAGATTTTGGAAACCAGATTTTGGATTAGTGGTGCTGGAAGAGCACAGAGTTCAGGCAGCATCGGAGGAAGTCCTGCTCTGATTTACTTTTCCAAGACGCAGCACCTCACATTTATCTAGATTAAACTCCATCTGCCACTCCTCAGCCCATTGGCTCATCTGATCAAGATCCTATCATACTCTGAGCTAACAATCTTCACTGTATATTACACCTCCAATTTTGATGTCATATACAAACTTACTAACCGTAGCTCCTATATTCGCATTCACGTTATTTATATAAATGACAAATAGCAATGGACCCAGCAGCAATCCTTGCAGCACACAGGCTCCAGTCTGAAAAGCAACCCTCCATCAACATTGCCACAAGTGAACGTTTGGTTGTTTAAAATGTCATTTTTAACTCAGCTGTATTAAACATGTATACTGTGCCAATATCATGAGTAGATTCAGCAAATGGTTTGTGCAGGCACTACACTTGTGTGCATTGAATGGAAATGAGGCCCAACCTGGGTGCAGAACGAAAATAATTTTTGGTACACTGGAATTTGCTCCATTGAATACTACAACTGTCTCACCTTAGTTATTTCAATGAATGCCAATTAAGTAAATGATAGCAAATTACAAGTACCTAACCATGAAACAAAATCAAAACATTCACCAGCTATTGAACGCAAAACAAAAAAGTAATATCTCCTTCCTCTCTTCACCAGATTCCTGAATTTAGCACTTTATTAATCGTTGTACTTCTGGTCACTATTTGCTGCAACAGGCTTTTCCAGATTACAGAACTGAGTTGTAGAACATAGAACAGAACAGTAGTCTCTCTCTCTCTCTCTCTCTCTCTCTCTCTCTCTCTCTCTCTCTCTCTCTCTCTCTCTCTCTCTCTCTCTCTCTCTCTCTAATCTGAGCGACATCCTGGTAAACCTCTCTTGCACCTTCTCCAAGGCCTCCGCATCCTTCCTGTAGTGTGGCAATTAGAACTGCATATAATACTCCAAATGTGGCCTAACTAAAGTTTTATGGAGCTACAACATGACCTGCTAGTTTACATACTCAGTGCCTTGACCAATGAAGGCAAGTTTGTCACTTGCTTTCATTGCCACCTTATGTGCTTGTGTTGCCACTTGAGGGAGCTATGGACTGCTAAGGGTCCTGCCACTTGCTGTATATTTTTCTTTTGCATTTTATCTCCTAAATTGGATCATCTCACACTCAGAGCTGAAAATGTGTTGCTGGAAAAGCGCAGTAGGTCAGGGAACAGGAGAATCGACGTTTCGGGCATAAGCCCTTCTTCCTGAAGAAGGGCTTATGCCCGAAACGTCGATTCTCCTGTTCCCTGGATGCTGCCTGACCTGTGCTTTTCCAGCAACACATTTTCAGCTCTGATCTCCAGCATCTGCAGACCTAATTTTCTCCTCATCTCACACTCATTCAAATTAAACCGTTTCCCTGCCCAGCATATATAACTGATTTATGTCCTGCTTATCTGTTGACAGTCTTCCTCACTATCCATAACTCTTCCAATTTTCGTGTTAGAGCAGCACGGTGGCACAGTGGTTAGCACTGCTGCCTCACAGCGCCAGAGACCTGGGTTCAATTCCTGCCTCAGGCGACTGACTGACTGTGTGGAGTTTGCACATTCTGCCCGTGTCTGCGTGGGTTTCCTCCGGGTGCTCCTGGTAAATGTAGGGGAATGGGTCTGGGTGGGTTACGCTTCAGCGGGTCGGTGTGGACTTGTTGGGCAGAAGGGCCTGTTTCCACACTGTAAGTAATCTAATCTGGTTTCCTCCCACAGCCCAGAGATGTGCGGATTAGGTGAATTGGTCATGCTAAATTGCCCATAGTGTTCAGGGGGGTGTAGGTTAGGCGCATTAGTCAGCAGTAAATGTAGGGGAATGGGTCTGGGTGGGTTACTCTTCGGGGGATTGGTGTGGACGTATTGGGCTGAAGGGCCTGTTTCCACACTATATAGGGATTCTAATTTGCAAATTTACTTATCAGATCATCTCCATTTTTCATTCAAATCACATATATCTTTAAATACCTTACAAACAACAGAAGTCCTAGCACTGATCATTCTGGAGCACCACAGGCTTCCAGTCAGAAAAACACCCCTCAGCAATTACCTTCTGTTTCTTATGACCAAGCCAATTTTGTATCCAACTTAGCAACTCTCTGTGGATCCCATGTGGCATAATCTTCTGGACCAGTCCAAATGAGGAACCTTGTCAAATGCTTTGAAGTCCATGAAGACAGCATCCCCTTCCCTACTCTCATTGATCACTCAAAAAGCTCAGATTTACCAGACAAAACTTCTCTGCGCAAAAGCCATGGTGACTACCCCTAATAAGTCCACTCTGAGTAAACCTTTCCTAAACAATCTTCTACAGTGATTTCCCAACCACTGATGTAGGCTTGCTGGCCTATAATTTTCTCGATTTATCCCTGTTGTCCTCTTCAAACAAAGGAAGAACATTAGCTGTTCTCCAATCTTCTGGGATCTCGCCCATGGCTAAAGAAGATTAAAAAGATCTTTTCCTTGGCCTCCCTCAGTAACCGTGACTTCCTTACCTTAATGCTTTTAAGGCACCCAACATGACTAACTCCTTAATATTGACATGCCCTAGAATATCAACATACTCCTCTCTAATCTTACCACGATGCATGTCCTTCTCAGTGATGCAAAGTACCCATTTAAGGAACATGTCCACTTCCTATGGCTCCACACACACATACTTTCCTTTGTCCTTTAAATGGATTTACTCTTTCCCTAGCTACCCTCTTGCTTTTAAAAATGCCTTGGGGTTTTCTTTAATTCTACATGCCAGGGATGTTTCATGGCCCCTGTTAGCCCTCCTAATTCCTTACTTAAGTTCATTCCTGCTTCCTTCATATTCCTCAAGGAACTTGTCTGATTTCAGTTCCTTGTCTAATTTTAGTTTCATAAACTTTACATATGCTTCTCTTTTTCTTTGAGATTAAATTTTTGATAAATTGTCATCCAGGGTCCTCAAATCTTGCTGTCCTTATTTTTCATTTTGACCGGAATGTGCTGATCAACTGGCCTTTTAAAAGACTCCCACATATCAAACAGCCACTACCAATTTAATTTTTCCAGTTTCTTCCTATTGCTGTTGTCATTAGCTTTCCCCCCCAGTTTAGCACTTTCACTAAAGACTAGTCTTATCCATAACAATTTTAATATTTAGTCATAGTCATATAGCTGTACAGCATGGAACAGACCTTTGGTCCAACTCATCTATGCTGACCAGATATCCTAAATTCATCTAGTCCCATTTGCCAGCACTTGGCCCATATCCCCCAAACCCTTCCTATTCATATATCCATCTAGATGCCTTTTAAATGTTGCAATTGTACCAGCCTCCACCACTTGCTCTGGCAGTTCATTCCATACATGCACCACCCTCTGCATGAAAATGTTGCTCCTTAGGATCCCTTTTAAATCTTGCCCCTCTCACCTTAAACCTATGCCCTCTGGTTTTGGACACTCCCTCCCTGGGGAAAAAGATCTTGTCTATTTACCCTATCCATGCCCCTTGATTTTATAAACCTCTATAAGGTCGCCCCTTAACCTCTGTTCCAGGGAAAACTGCTTACTGATCACTGTTCCCAAAATGCTGCCCTGCTGAAACTTCAGTCACCTGGCCAGGTTCATTCACTGGTGTAAGGCCTAGTATGGCCACCTTCCCTTGCTGGGGTCTACTTAGATATTGTTTCAAGAAGTCCTGTAAACCATTTAAACCTGTTGCACTAAGGGAGTCCCAGTCAATATTGAGGAAGTTGAAGCCACCCACTACTGCAATAGGGTTGTTATCTCGAGGTTTGAAAAGATTTGTAGCTCAGGTTGAGGTTTTGGATGTAGGTTTGAACCTTCAAGCTCAGCGAGCAAACCTACATCCAGGATTGTTATATGGAGCATTTTTTTGCACTGAAGTATTGTTAATTGTATTCATTTAAGTTTCAGATTTCAATTTTCTCTAAATACCCTGCACAGGGAAGCAGATTGATCAGATGCTGAAATGTTATTTTCAGGACCGCTTCCTTAAACTACCCTCCCTCTCCCCCCAAAAAAATTCTTGTTACTTCATTTAAATGTAAATGCTAGTCCTCCACATTTTAAATGCACAAAACAGCCCATGTGCCAGAAATCTGAAATAAAAACAGAAAATTCTCAGCAAGTCTCACAGCAACTTTGGGGAGAGACTGATTTTGTTACAGATGGGTATCAATTGATGAGAAATTTATATTTCTTTTTGTCTTTGTACCTTCCCTTAAAGTAAGGGAAGAACTTGTTTTCAGTGTAATGGTTTATACACCCTCAAAGTCCCCTGAAATGCTTCAGAGCCAGTGCACTAGTTTTGAAATAAAACATTGGAAAATGTACCAGTCATTTTGCAAAAGCAAGTTACCCTCAAAAGAGGACTCTGATAACTGATCAGGTAATTTAACTGATGGTAAAGTATGTGTCACCAGACTTTAAATTTGAAATGAGTTCTGGAACTCATACAGAATGGGTAATTGATATAGTCTTGGTATACCAGTATTGGAAGCTGAGCCTATCTTGTTCACTAACTGGTTTTCTGTTCTGCATACTATGGGAGCAATTGTGCCTCAATTGTGGCAAGATTGAAGTGTTGAGCCATCTCAAATGTCCGAGTCGCACAGATGGGGAAGAAGAGTGGAAAGGCAGTTGTGATTTAAAAATAAAACAAGGGGAACAAATGAATATTTCTGCAATTCTAAATGTGAATCTCAGATGGAATGCTGCCTCCCTACTGCCTGATCAAGGATGTCACTGGCTGTAGGGCCTCTAAAGCGGCGATCCCAGACTTTCCCTCAGTGCAAAATGCCAGTTAATGTAGAAGTAAAATTATTGAGTGAATGAACATGTGGCTGGAGAAATCGGATAAGGGGGAAAGCTTTTAGATTTCGGTGGCATTAATACTAGTTCTGAGCCAGGTAGGACCTATACAAGAAGGGTGGGTTACACCTCAACGTACTGTTATGGGGAGATTCGCTCATTGTGTTGGGTAAGACTTAAACCCAAGCTTGTTGGGGGATGGGAATTGGGGAATTCAAATGGAAGGAAAATAAAAACGGTTGAGATGTAGAGCTGTCATGAATATTAGAGTGCAAGGCTGATCGGAGAAACAGATATAGCATCAAACAGTGTCAAAATAGGTAATTTTGGAAAATATGAGGCAGCAATAAAGTTACTCTGTCTGAATACATGCAACATTCACAGCAAGATAGATGGGTTGAAAAATATATAATTTGTCATTGTGGAGATATGGCTGTAAGTTGACAAAAGCTGGGAAATGAATGTTCAAAGACAATCACTGTGTAGGAAGGGTGGGCATAAAGGATCAAGAGAGAGAATGGTGCTGCGAGTTCTTAGATTGACAGGAAAAAAACTGCAGAACCTACCCGGGTGAGTTGGGAAGGTGCAGTAAATAAATAGAAGTTAATCAGTCATTGTAATTGAGGGCACAGTATAAATCAAAATTAGAGTTAATGTACCAAGGTTAGATGAAAGGCTGACCTTTCATCTATATATCATTTGGGTAAATCTAATGACCCCCAATACTGGAGGACAATTTCGTGAAATGTGTATAAGAGTTTTCTTGTGCAGTGTGTTGAAAAACCAGTTTGGCTTAGCCTATTCTACATCATGTACTACTGGATGAGAAAGGAGTAATTAATAATTTTGGAGAACTATGAAGGAAGAAGGGCAAGTTGATTATGGTGGACTGGAAAAATACATTAGAAGTTATGACTGTAAGTGAGCAATTCATAGTAGTTAACAAATTAGTACTTGGTTCATACAGCATACATTTACTTTGAGGCATCCGAACCTAATGGGAAAAGTGAGTCAACTATGGGTAGCAAAAGAAACTGTAGATCTTATTTGGTCAAAGGAGAAGCTTAAAGTAGCTGAAAAGTGGTAAGCCTCAAGTCTGGGAGCATTTTAGAATTCAACAATGGAAGAAAGAAACATATCCGACAGAATGTGGATGCACACTATCAAGAAACAAATGATCTGTAACCCTTTCTGTAGGTATATTAAAAGGAAAAGGTCAATAAAGACAAATGTAGTTCCATTACAGACAGAGACTGAATTTATAAAGAGACATGGCAGAGAAACTAAATAATTACTTTGTCTTCAGAGGATGATACAAGATATTTCCCAGAACTAGAGGTCATGACAATGAGGTATTGAAAGAAGCTAGTATTAGCAAAACAAAGGGGACTAAAAATAGGTATATCCCCAAGACTTGATGCTTGACTCCTCATAGCATTGGCACAGATGACTTTAGAGATAATGGATGCCTCGTTGATCATCCAAAATTCTATAGTTTCTACAACAATGTGATGAGATTGGAAGGTTGTAAATGTAACCTTGCTATTAAGAAAGCAGAGAGGAAAGGGAGAACCTGTTACACTGGCCCGAGCCGAGAAAATGTTAAAATCTGTTAGGATTTGGTCATTGGACTTTTAGCAAATAATGTTCTGATTGGGCAGAGTCATTGTGGATTTATGGAAGGGAAATCATGTCAGACAAATATGTTAGCATTATTTTTGAAGCTTCCTGTGGGAACCAGGGATAGGACGCAACTTGCGATATGGACCCATATATTAGATTAGTAAAGAAAATTAGTACATAGGATAGAGAGAAAAATGGGTCAAGAATTAACAGGCAGAAAGCCGTTTTAAAAAAAAATCATTCTCTGGTTGGTAGGGTAACGCAAGAATTACTGCTAGAGTTCCAGCTATTTGCAAGCTGCATCGATAATATAGATGTGACAAAAAAATGCACAATTTCCAAATTTGATGGCATAGAATGAGATGGGAATGAGTTAGTGTATGATGCAAAGAGGTTTCAAGGTGATTAATACAGGAAGATGGCAGATGAAATATAATGTGGATAAGTGTGAGGTTCTCCACTTGGAAGAGGAACAGGGGTTTTGCATTCATAAGTCACTGCATGTGCAGCAAGCAATTAGGAAGGCAAATGGAATGTTAGCTTTCTTCAGAAGAAGATTTAGAGTACAGGAGTGAAAGGTTTATGCTTCATTTTTACAGAAGTTTGAGACCACAGCTAGATGTTGTTAAGAAATAAAAACAACTTTCTGGAAAAGCTCAGCAGGTCTGGCATAATCGGTGCAGAGAAATCAGTTAACATTGCGGGTCCAGTGATCCTTCCTTCCTCGGAGTCCTCAGGAAGGATCATCAGACCTGAAGCGTTAACTCTGATTTCTCTTCACTGACACTTCCAGACCTGCTGAGCTTTTGCAGCAACTTCTGCTTTTGCTTCTGGTTTATAACATCTGCAGTTCTCTTGAGTTTTTAATTGGGTGTTGTGAAGCTTTGGTCCCCTTGGCGAAAGAAGGTTTATACTTGCCAGCGAAGGGAGTGCAGCGATAGTGAATGCAGACAAGATAGTTCCCTCGGCTGTGAATTGAAAACCAGGGGGAGGTAATCTCAGTAAGGAAAACCTATTTTGGATTGTGATGTGGAATTTCTTCAGGACTGGCTGGTGAATATTCTATACCCTAAAAGCTTAATCATTGAATATGTTCAGTGCATTGATTTATGGACTTATTGACACTAATGATATGAATGTCTGGATTGTGTAGGAAAATGATATTGAGGATGGCTAATCCATCACGATCTACAATGTCAGAACAAGCTTGAGGGGCTAAATGGCTGATGCATACGGTTCTAAATTATTTCATTCTGGGTATTTCAAGACTTGCACATTTTGTGTCTCATAAATTTTGAGGAAATCCTATGTTAACAGTTGGACTTTGATCATAAGATCTAGGAGTAAGCCATCTGGCCCTTTTGAGTTTGCTCTGCCATTCAATAAGGTCATGGCTAATGTTCTTATGGCCTCACTCCACTTACACTCAACCTCTCACTGTACCCCTTAATTCCTTCATTGTTCAAAATAAATCTCACTTCGCTTTAAAAACGTTTACTGAAATAGAGTCAACTACTTCACTGGGCAGGGAATTCCATAAACACTCAACCCTCTGGGTGAAGAAGTTCCTTCCCAATTCAATCCTTCGTCTGTTCCCCTTAATTTTGAGGCTATGCCCTCTTGATCTACTTTCACCTGCCATGGAAACATCCTGTCTACATCTATCTCATCTATTCCCTTCATATTTTTGTTTGTATAAACATTCATTCTTCTAAATTTTAATGAATATAATCCTAGCCTACTCGGTCTCTCATAAACCAACCCCCACAACTCCAGAATGTACCTAGTGAACCTCCCCTGCACCCCTCTCGTGCCAGTACATCCTTTCTCAAGTAAGGAGACTAAAATTGCACGCACTACTCCAGGTGTGGCCTCACCAGCACCCTATACAGCTGCAACATAACCCCCTGCTTTTAAACTCAAACCCTTTAGCAATGAAGGACAAAATTCCATTTGCCTTCTGAATTAACTGTGGTACCTGCAGAACAACCCTCTGTGATTCATGGACAAGGACACCCAGGTCCCTCTGCAGAACAGCATGCTGCAACCTTTTACCATTCGAGTAATTGTCCTTTTTACTGTTACTCCTACCAAAATGGCTGACTTCACATTTATTAACATTGCATTTCATCAGCCAGACCTTTGCCCACCCACTTAAAGTATCTATGGTCTTCTGCAAAGTTTCACAGTCCTCTGCACACTTTGTTCTGCTACTCATCTTCGTGTCATCTGTAAACTTTGACACACTACACGTGGTCCCCAATCCCAAATCATCTATAAATTGTGACTAGTTGTAGTCCCAACGTTGGTATGCCTCAAGGATCACTAGTTACTGACAGCCAACCAGAATAGCACTCATTCATCTACACTCTTTCTCTTTTTACTTCTTGTTGGTCAACCAATCCTGTCTTCATGCTAATACTTTACTCATCACGCCATGCATCTTTTATCTTGAGCAGCAGCCTTTTGTGAGGCACCTTGTCAAAGGCCATTTGGAAATCTAGGTACACCACATCTAGTGGGTCTCTGTTGTCCACCTTGCTCATAGCGTCATCTTAGAATTCCGAAAGATTAGTTGAGCATGACCTGCTCTTCATGAGCCCATGTTGCATCTGCCAAACGGGACAGTGATGTGCAAAGTCTCATGTCTAAGCTGCCTTACTTTATTTTTAACTTATTGACTGGCAATAAACCAAAACAGCCAATGGAGTTGTATACAAACCAAAAATGTAAATGGTGTCAAGTGAAGCTTTCTAAAAACTTGCATGTCTGGCATACCAGAATATTGAGTGGAAAATCTCTTTCCAAAGTGCTAGTCGTTTGGTGCCAATGCTGGATGTAAAAATTGATCTGGATGTGTAAGTGACACTTTTATCTGTGAAACATTTTGTTTCTTGTTTAGGTTAGTCTACACAGTAAATTTGTTTCAGGAAGTCTTTATAAATTCAATATGTCAAACAATTGGGTGTAAAGCTTGGTAATAAAAGGTTGGCTCTATATGAAGTTCTGCTGTGGGCTTTCCTCACAGGCCACATGGTTCATTTCAGTTTGCTTGAACTACTCCCAAGAATAGAACATTGACACAAAATGTCACTAAGTTTAAAAGTGCGCTTCTGTGTTGGCTGCAGTGTTGCTGTGTAAAATTGATCCTTCAAAACCTCTTGGAAGTAGTCCAGCTTACATCAACGCATTCATTTGGACTGACGAGGATGTTGCTGTCAAAAGCATGACATGTAAAATCACTGATAAGATATTGGTACTTTTGAATTGTTTCTTTTTCCACATCTTCGGGAATTTTAACACAAAAACAACATTAACTGGTAATTTGTCGTATTGCAGTTTCTAGAACAGTGTATAAAATAGGAGGAGAAAGTGAGGTCTGCAGATGCTGGAGATCAAAGTTGAAACTTTATTGCTGGAACAGCACAGCAGGTCAGGCAGCATCCAGGGAACAGGAGATTCGACGTTTCGGGCACAGGCCCTTCTTCAGGAATGGAGTCCTTTTTTAAAAAAAAACAGAAGTTTCAGGAAAAGTTCAGCAGGTCTGGCAGCATCTGTGAAGAGAAATTAGAGCTAATGATTTGGGTCTGGTGTACCTCCCTCAGAACTGATGGTAGCTGGAAAAATATTGGTTTATATGCAGAAGATAAAAGGATAAACAATGGATGGGGAAAGAGCCCAAAAAGAGAAGAACAGTTGGACAGACAAAGGAGTAGATAACGATCTGGCCAAGAGGATGAAGAGCTGTCAGTGGAGTCCGTTTGTGGCTAATAGGTGGTGTGTAATGATTGAGTCCACTTTACCTAGCTAATTGTAATAACCCAGGACCTTTTGTGTTGTGACAAGGAAATACTACCATTCTTAACAATGATGAAACTCATCTACTTTTTCAGACGATTGAGTGATGTCTTAAAAAGGAAAAGATTGCCAAAACGTGTAACCAGGAGGACGAAGTATTCACCTCCAAGAGATGATGAAAAAGTAGACAATCAAGGTAGGACTTGTAAATTATCATGATACATTACAGGTAGTGAAAATAAAATTGTCACTTTGAATTTGCCTATATTCTTGCTGTTGTATCGCTGAGAGAAAACATGGTGTTGAGACATTGTTATCCTTGTGGAGACCGATAAATTGAACTTTTGAATTTTCACCAACTGACTGGAAGGATCACATGACAAGCTAGGAGAAAGTGAGGACTGCAGATGCTGGAGATCAGAGCTGAAAAATGTGTTGCTGGAAAAGCGCAGCAGGTCAGGCAGCATCCAAGAAGCAGGAGAATCGACGTTTCGGGCATAAGCCGTTCTGCGCTTTTCCAGCAACACACTTTTTCAGCTCACATGACAAGCTATCAAGTTCTAACATACTGTAACAAACTAGAAGCAGTGTTGGCTAAGTATTTAATTCAGCTATTGATGGTGTAAATTACAGCCATGTTCCCCTGCTTAACTTATTAAAAAATAAAACAAGTTAGCATTCCCTTCTGCCATTGTACTTTACTCTGTCCTTCAAATGAATGTTTCATTTTCCAGGAACAGCTATTCTCAGCTCCCAATGACCTGCTTGCTTTTTTCCCTTTCTTGTAACTTGTAATACCCAAACTGACTTCCATAGCCACAGTAACCCTGGAGATTTTTCCAGCTAGTCAAAGCTAGTTAATGTTAAAGCCTCCTTTAAATTTCACAAGCTTAGTCTGCTTAATCTGAATACAAACTCCCATGTGCTTTCAGCGCAGCAAAGGATAAAGATCGCATTTGAATAAAGGGGCATTTTGCAAGAGACCCCTTTCTCACTGTTTTCGCTCTGATCCTCTCAGGTTGTCTTCTGAGAAGTTCAAATCAATATTAAAAATGACTTGCTATGAACATCCCACCTCCCCGCCCTCAATTCACAAGGCAGTGTGAATACGTGAACCTTGTATCTGGGTGAGATGGTAATTAGCTATCCTCTAGATCTGCAGAGACAGACTGCTGTGATTAGTATGGTAGCTGAAGCTGTAAATCTGTAACTCCTGTTTGCTTTTCAAACATTCAAGAAGTATGCAATAAATGGGTCTGTTAAGTACAACTTGCTTGCCTGAAAGTTCAAATCCACCATCCCCTTGTTTTTAATGTGTGTGATGCACTCTGAGGTTCTATCATGTGGTCATTGGCCCAGATTCTCAGTGGTTTAGGCATGAACAAAGTAGATAAAATTGGGGTTGTGTTTGAGAACTCATCTGGATACATCAGGGCTCACTTTCCACTTGGTTGCATTTTTACTTTAGTTTGCTTAATGATGTGTACCATTTTACACTGAATTTTTAAACAAGTTGCATTGAATTTCAGCTTGTCACAATTGACTGATGTTCGATGAGTGTTGAAGCAGGTTTGATTGCGCTACAAGTGACCAATATAAGATTGTGCTTCATGACATATTGACTGTTTTGTTTCAGGCACCTATCCGGCATTTTTCTTTTCTTTTTGAGAAGACAATTAAATTTGACAAAAATATCCTTTTGGAAAATTGTTAGCAAAGCATTGTCTCATTGCTAACATTTATTTTTATTTTATATAGCAAAGAGTCCAACAGCCACCCAGTCTCCTAAATCTTCCTTTCTTGCAAGCTTAAATCCTAAAACATGGGGAAGGCTAAGCACACAGACCAATAGCAACAACGCAGAACCAGCACGCACCGCTGGTGTTAGTGGCATTGCACGGGTCACCCCAAAAGACACCATGGCCAACAACAGGTATTTGATTATTCATTTCTAATTCCCCTGTGGGGAATTGTGTAAGAGACATAAAGTTGAATTGCTTTTTCTGAATAAATTATGTAAGTTCAATATGATGTTTGGTCTCTCTTGCTTAGAGTAACTTGAGAACCAATATTGCATTCATTTCAGTACTGTATACACTATGCACAAATTAGTTTATCACTGACATGGTTTAATTTTGTAGATAATAGCATGAAGTAATCTAAATGCTCCTAATAACTGTTCAGTTTCTTCGATCTGTTCAAAGTCCATGAATTGTTTTTGTACAAGGTTGGCATATGATGTGTTAAGACATAACCCAGTTCACTAAGAGGGTGAGGGCCAACATCAATAGCATAATAATTTATTGTCACTACTACTTTTACAAAAAAAAAGTCAAAAGTGTTTAAGTTGCCATACCACAGCAGTTATATGGATGAAAATAAACTTGGTCAAGCAAATTGGAATTAGCATGGCAGAGAGAACTGGAATTAGTCATTGGATTGTCTTTAGAGTGTGTACTGTTATTCTTTGCCTGAGGGAGACTAGGTAGGCAAATAAATCTTCGGCTTGCTGGATTGCTGCGAACATTTAAGTGCAAGGTGAAACAGGAAAACAAGGATGCCTATGACAGATGTTAGCTTAATATGTGAGAATTGAGTTGAAATTGAACATTCAGAAGATGTGTGGTGAAAAAAAGAAGCAAAAACAAAGGAAACTGGCAGCTACATAAAAGGGAATTCTGAAGTCTTTGAGAAGTGTGTAAGTAATTTTCTAAGTTTGTGTTGGTAGTATCCCTACCTGTGATCCAGGAGGTCCAGATTCAAGTCCCACCTGCTCCAGATGTGTGTAATGACATCTCTGAACAGATTGAGACAATATCAATAGGTATCTTCAGAAAATCCCAAACTAACTTCACAGTAACAACTCAGGAAGTCTTCTGCTGGCTATGTGAACATAAGTCTTTCAGTGTTCTGAAATTTCGACAGGTCCTGCCTCTTCAAATGGAGAATGAGCTTCCACATGCGTGATGTTTGGTCTTTCATGGAACATAGGCTTTTTCCTTTGCTGTTCAGGCAGAGCTGCTGTTTTCTCTGTCTGTGTTATTAAGATTCTCCTTCCTGTCCAGGATCTCTGTTTGATTTGAATCTGATTTCCACAGCAATGTGTTTAACATTTACCCCTCTGGCGAGGTGTGAAGGCTGACCTTTGAGTTTGAGTCAGGCTTGCTCAAAGCCTCCCTGTGCTGAAGCCAACCAAATCTCTCTGGGTTACCATGAAGCAGACATCAGCAGGCCATCACATGACAACTTCTACTGCACCATTTCACTTAGATTTAAGAGACTCTTAAACATAACTGTCTTTAAAACTATCATACTCAAAACTACCATACTGAAACAAGCTAGTTAGCATTGCCCAATTTTCATAATCATATCATTTAATCTGACACCCACAAGCCCCTGTCCACAGTTTTTCATTTCCTTTTGTGACTTAAGGAGATGTTCCTTTGCTGTTGACAATAGTTTCCCCCTCTTCTGGGAATTAAAAAGGAAAGGTGCTGATCAAAATGCAATAAATGTGTACATGTATTTTTAGCAGTGTAAAACGTCTATTCTAGTTTTTTCCCCATTGAAGTAAGCAGGATTTATACATGAAGGAGGAGAAAGTGAGGTCTGCAGATGCTGGAGATCAGAGCTGAAAATGTGTTGCTGGAAAAGCGCAGCAGGTCAGGCAGCATCCAGGGAACAGGAGATGTTCCCTGGATGCTGCCTGACCTGCTGCTCTTTTCCAGCAACACATTTTCAGCTTTATACATGAAGGAAAAACCCTTTGGAAAGAATCCTGAAAAATGTCCTTTATTTAGACTAATGTCAAGCATTGCTGCTACACTGGAGGGGGAAGAACATTTTGGTATGTTTTAGTGCTGGCTTTGGATTGTGAAATAACTTTTTTTTCACCCCCAGAGAGAAGATAAAAGTCTGGATAAAGGAGCAAGCCCATAAGTTTGTTGATCGTTACTTCACCTCAGAAAATGTAGATGCAAGCAATCCAGCACTGAATGTACTTCAGAGACTATGCTGTGCCACTGAACAACTCAGTTTGCAGGTCTGTATCAATCATTTTTGAAATGCTTTGACTGCTTAGTTTGAATAATTGGCTGCAACTTGAAATGGGTTCATGTCACTCACCTAACGTTGTCATTATTAAATACATTTGAATACTACCAGTTACAATCTTTGCACACAGATACAGTTGACCGTCAACTGCATCTATGCATCTCAATTTTATAGATTTCTATCAAGAATCCCCTCAGCCTCTGCCAGTCTAGAGAAGAAAATCCACATTTTTCTAGCCTCTCCTTATAGCTGGTACCCTTTAATCCAGGCAGCACCATAGTAAACTATTTCAATACCCTTTCCCAAGCCCTCCACACCCTTCCTGTAATGTGACAACTAGAATTGAACGCAATGCTCTGTGGAGCTTAACCAAACCCTTATAAAGCCACAACATGATACTGTGGCTCTTGTACTCACTTGCTTTTATTGGTCAGAGAAGTATGTCATATGCTGACTTTACTACCCTATCTACTTGTGTAGCCACTTTCAGGGAGCTATGGACTTGAACCCCAAGATCCCTCTGTACATTAAGGCTGTTCATGGTCCTGGTCCTGCCATTTACTGTATACATTTCCTTAACATTTGATCTCCAAAGTGCAGCACCTCACACTTACCCAGATTAAACTCCATCTGCCATTTCTCCACCTCTATCTGCAACTGACCTTTATCCCACTATCCTATGAATTGCTGGAGAAAATCACCTATTTTTGCCTCAGGATATCCCAAGCACTTTAGGCAGCCATGGTTTTTAATCACTCTTGTAATATGGGGCCTTCAACCAATTTGAGTGCAGCTCAGTGGGAAACATCACCAGATAATCCATTTTACTGATTTTGGTTGAGGTTTGTAAAATGAGTCTGATGTTGTGGTAATATCACTAGACTAGTAATCCCGAACACAAGACAATTTGTTCTGAGGGCATGGATTTGAATTCCATCACAATGACGACATTTGAATTAAATAAAAGTAATCTGGAATACAAGCAAATCTAATTGTGATCATGTAACTGCTGTATATTAATGCACTCATGTGCTTTGGGAAGGAAATTTGCCATCCTTACCCAACCCATCCTTTTTATGACTCCAGATTCTTAACTACCTGATGGGCAATAAATGCTAGACTAACCAGTGGTACCCACATCCCATGAACAGATACCAGTGCCATGGTATCTTCTGCATTGTTTGAGAAAACCAATGGGGTTTCAATTTGATGTCTGCAACAGTAGTTTAGTTCTAGATTAGATTACTTAGTGTGGAAACAGGCCTTCTTGCCCAACAAGTCCACACCGACCCACCGAAGCGCAACCCACCCATTCCCCTACATTTACCCCTTTACCTAACACTATGGGCAATTTAGCATGGCCAATTCACCGGATCTGCCCATCTTTGGACTGTGGGAGGAAACCGGAGCACCCGGAGGAAACCCACGCAGACACGGGGAGAACGTGCAAACTCCACATAGTCAGTCGCCTGAGTTGGGAATTGAACCCAGGTCTCTGGTGCTGTGAGGCAGCAGTGCTAGCCACTGTGCCACCGTGCAGCCCACAAACTTTCACAACCAGTAAGTATTAGCACAAGTGGTTAGAGTTGGCTTGCATAAATTTAACCTAGAATTAGCTTTGAAAGTATACAAGAACCTAAGACACATTGAGCTCATTTTGCTTTAGTCTTACAAATGAGCCATGATCTTGATTGCATGTATTCTCTCCATTTTATACCTTTTGATTTGACCTTTCCTCTTCAAATGTAGCATCACCACTGATTCAGTCATGAATGTTCATGTTTTGTTGTCTTGGTCAGGTAGATTTTTAAGTCTTTCCTGCTTGAATGCCAACTTCAGATCATTTCCAAAGAAATTGGAATTTGCATCTTTCCAAACTGGGGCCTGTTATTTGTGTGGGAAAGCAAGTTCATAAGGTCCAAGTGTGTGCTGCCATCAAAACTATTAGTCACATGGAGACAAAACCAACTTAAGCTGTTTGGTCTCAGATGCCTGCTTCTTGAGTAACTTCAAGGCTAGTTCTAGGTTAATTCTCTGCGTGTAAACTCCACTTGTTTTTGTTTACTAAAGTAGTTCTCAACTACTGCTGCAGTGTCAGAACAACTTTCTTTTGTGCGAATGTTGCTTCTGAGTTGGATGCTACAAATTTGAGTCCCTTCTCTGGGTTTGGCTACAGAAAGATGCGTTCAAAAGACAGCCAAACAGATTTAGTATCACGTAAATCCCTCCAACATACATACCAGAGGCAGGTGGTAAGAGATTGAGTCAGTCACATGATTGAAAAGTAGTCTGACTCTCTACAACCAATATCCATAGCTCCAGACCAGAACGTGCTTGTATAAGTACATATTATGCAGCAACTCCTACTGAATGCTACATAACCAGAATTTTAACAGCTGAAGATAGAAAAATGTAAAGAAATCAAGGAAATTGGACTACTTGCTGAGATGTTTCAGCACCTGATGCTGGCACAAGGTTTCAATGGTTCCAAGATATCCTACTAGGAAGGATTTTAAAAGTGAGCGGTGACGCATTTTACAAGAGGTCACAAGTCAAGGGAGCACTTGGTGAATGGCAGGACAAAGGGATCTTAAGGTGCGTGTCCACAGATTCCTGAAGACAGAAGGGTGGGCTAATAGAGTGGATAAGAAAGCACCCAGGATACTTGCCTTTTATCAGTTGTGGCAAAGATTATATGGGTATGGGTGTTATGATGGAATTGTACAAAACTTTGGTTAGGCCGCAGCTGGTGTGGTGGTCACGGCACTTATAGGAAGGAGTGCAGAGGAGATTCACGAAGATGTTGCCGGAGGTAAAGCAGTTTAACCTGAAAGAGAAGCTGGATAAGTTCAGATTGTTGTTCCTTGGAGCAGAGAAGGTTGAGGTGAGACCTGAGGTGTATAGAGTCGTAGAGTCCTACAGCATGGAGACATTTCCCTGCACTTGGCCCATATCCTTCTAATCTTTTCCTAGCCACTTATTTGTCCAAATGGCTTTTAAATGTTGATAATATGCTTGCCTCAACCACATCTGCTGGCAGCTCATTCTATATGCGTACCACCCTCTGCTTAAGAAGAAAAGTTGCCCCTCAGATTCCATCTTATTCTTTTCCCTCTAACCTTAAACTGATGCCCTCCAATCCTTGATTCCCCAACCCTGGGAAAAAGACTGAGTGTATTCACCCTATACATGCCTCTCATAATCTTATATGTCTTTATAAGGTCTCCTATGCTCTCAAGATAGAAGTCCTAGCTTGTCCAATCTCTCCCTATAACTCAGGCAATTGAGTCTAGGCAACATCCTTGTAAATTTCTTCTGCACTCTTTCCAAAACTGAACACAATACTCCAAGTGACAGCCTCACCAATATCCTGTACAACTGCAACATATCTTCTGTACACAGCACCTTGACTGATGAAGGCCAGTGTACCGAAAGCCCCTTCATTGTCCTGTCTACCTGTGACTCCACTTTTGGAGGAATGCAAACCTGAACTCCAAGATCTCTGTTCCACTGCAAGGCCCTACCATTCAACATGAAACTCCTATCTTGATTTGACTTTGAAAAATGCAAGACTTATCTCTGTTAAACTCCCTTTGCCATTTCTCAGCCCACTTGCCCAGCTGATCAAGATCATAGAGTCAGAGAGATGTACAGCATGGAAACAGACCCTTTGGTCGAACTCGTCCATGCTGACCACACATCCTAAATTAATCTAGTCCCATTTGCCAACATTTGGCCCATGTCCTGCTAACCCTTCCGATTCATTTACCATTCCAGATTGTCTTTTAAATGTTGTAACTGTACCAGTCTCCACCACTATCTCTGGCAGCTCATTCCATACCCTTTGCATGAAAAATTTGTCTCTTAGGTCCCTTTTAAGTCTTTCCCCTAAATCTTTGCCCTCAAGTTCTGGACTCCCCAACCCAGGGAAAAGACCTTGTCTATTTACCCTATCCATGCCTCTCCTATTGTTATAAACTTCTATACGGTCACCCATCAGCCTCTGAAGCTTCAGAGAAAACAGCCCCAGCCTATTCAGCCTCTCCATATAGCTCAAACCCTCTAACCCTGTAACGTCCTTGTAAGTCTTTTCTGAGCCCTTTCAAGTTTCATAGCATCCTCCCGATACAAGGGAGACCAGAATTGCGCACAGTCTTCCAAAAGTGGCCTAACCAATGTCCTGTACAGCTGCAACATGAGCTCCCAATTCCTATACTCCATGCTCTGTCCAGTAAAGGAAAGCATACCAAATGCCATTTTCACTGCCCTATCTACCTGAGACTCCACTATCAAGGAGCTATGAACCTGCACTCTAAGGTCTGTTTGTTCAGCAACACTCCTCAGAACTTTACCATTAAGTGTATAAGACCTGCTTTGATTTGTCTTTCTAAATGCAGCACTTCACATTTATCTAAATTAATCTCCATCTGCCACTCCTTGGCCCATTGGCCCACCTGATCAAGGTCCTGTTGTTCTCTGAGGTAACCTTCTTTGCTGTCCAGGACATCTACAATTTTGGTGTCATCTGCTAACTTCGTAACCGCACCTATATTCCCATCTAAATCATTTATATAAATGATGAAAAGCAATGGACCCAGCACCGATCCTTGTGGCACACCACTGGTCGCAGTCTGAAAAGCAATCCTCCATCACCACCCTCCGTTTTCTAACTTCGAGCCAGTTCCATATCCAAATGGCTAGTTCTCCCTGTCTTCCATGTGATCTAACCTTGCTAACCAGTCTGTAATGAACCTTGTCGAATGCCTTACTGAATGAAGTCACTGATCCCTTGGAGCACTCGACAAATCACAGATCTCCAATCCAACAAGCATCCTTCCACTATAGATCACGTCCACTGATCTGCCCTCATCAATCCTCTTTATTACTTCAAAAAACCCAATCAAATTAGTGAGACACTATTTCCCACGCACAAAGCCATGTTGACTATCCCATATCAGTCCTTGCCCTTCCAAATACATGTGCATCCTGTCCCTCCGGATTCCCTCCAACAACTTGCTTATCATCGATGTCAGGCTCACCAGTCTATAGTTCCATGGCTATTCCTTACCATCTTCCTTAAATAGTGGCACCATGTTGGCCAACCTCCAGTCCTCCTGCACCTCACCTGTGACTATCGATGATCCAAATCTCTTAGCAAGGGGCCCACCTTACCCAGCTTCCCTCCGGTGTTGGTGCTGGGCCTATTACTTTGTTATTGATACCAATGATTAGGATGAGAATGTACAAGGCGTTACTAGTAAGTTAGTTGATGGCAGTATCGTGGACAGTGAGGAAGGTTCTCAGAAATTGCAGCAGGACCTGATAGCTTTCCTCACTGTCCATGATGCCACCTATTTTAATCTCATCAGCAGTCACAGGCCTCCAGTCTGATGAGCATCCAGGTGGAACCTTATCAAAGGCATATAGACTACGTCTACCACCCTGCTGTCGTCAACCTTCCTGTTCACTTCTTTAAAGAGCTCTTCACAAATTTGTGAGGCATGATCTCCATTCACAAAGCCATGCTGACTATTCCTAATCAAACCCCATCTTTCCAAATGCATATAAGTTTTATCTCTGTGAATCTTCTCAAGTAACTTACCCACCACAGATGTTAGGCTTACTGGTCTATAGTTCCCAGGATTTTCTTTGCAGCCATTCTTGAATAATAGCGCAACATTCGCTACCCTCCAGTCTTGGGACCTCACCCATGGCAAATGATGATGCAAAAATATCAACCAGGGCCCCCGCAATTTCTTCTCTAGCCTCTTGCAGTGTTCTTGGATATATCTAGCCAGGGCCAGGAGATTTATCCACCTTCATACATTCTAATACATCCAATAACACCTCTGATATGGACTGTCCCCAAGTTCCGAAGTTGTCTTGTCTTTTTTCCACGGTTAACACAGGAGAAATATTCATTTGAGAACCTTGCCCATCTGCAGCGGTTCTACACAAAGGGTCCTATTCTCCAGTTAGTGTTTTCCTTTTCTTATACTGAAAGAACCACTCTGGATTCACCCTAATTTTCTCAGCCAAGGCTGGGTTCTGCTCCCTTTTTGCCCCCCTCATTTCTTTCTTCAGTAAACTATGTATCTCCAGACATTCCCTTCATCCCAGCTGCCTGTACCTGCTTTTTTCAGGTCAAAGCCTCAATATCTCTTGTCATGCAGGGTTCCCTATTCCTGCCACCTTCACAGGAGCGCATAGACCTTGAACTCTAGCTGTTTCTCTTTTAAAGGCCTCCCACTTGCAAGAGACCCCTTTGGAATAGTTTGTTTGCAGACAATCAACCCCTGCAAGCTCCTGTCTAATTCGGTCAAAATTTGCCATGCCTCAGTTTCGAACTTGAACCTGTGGACCAGTTTGTTCCCCTCCATAACTGTTTTAAAATTAATAGAATTATGGTCACTGGTCCCAAAGTGCTCTCTCACTATGCATCTCTATTACCTGTCCTGCCCTATTTCCCAAGAGTAGGTATAGTTTTGCCTCTTCCTGAATAGGATCCTCTATATCTGCTTGAGGAAACTCTCCTGAATGCACTTAACAAATTCCACCCCATCTAAGCCCTTAACACTATGGATGTCCCAGTCTGTTAGGAAAGTTAATATCTCCTACTGTCAACACTATTGCTCCTGCAAGTCCCCCCAGTCTCCCTGCATATTTGTTCCTTTAATTCCCATTGACCATTTGGGGGCCTATAATACAGCCCCAATAATGTCACCATGATCTCCTTATTTCTTAGCTCCACCCACAAAGTGTCACTGGATGATTCTTCAGTTATTGCATCTCTGGTTCCTGCTGTGATAGTTGATTTAATCAAAAAATACAACCCTCCCCCCACTTCCAACACCCCCCTCTAGCCTAAAGCACCGTACCCTGGTACATTAAGCTGCCAGTCCTGTCCCTCAGCCATGTTTCTGCAATGGCGTAATTTCCCAGTCCCACATACCTATCCACGCCCTGAGTTCAGCCTTACCTGTCAGCCTTCTTACACTGAAATAAATGCAATATAATCCAACAGGCATTCCTTGCTCCCTAATGTATTCTAGCCTGACCTGTCTCTTCAACTTACTATTTCTGGTTACAGTATCTCCTTTGAGCCTCATACTTACCTCCCTGCTGTTGAAGATCCCACTCCCCTACGAATCTCATTTAGAAGGTGGAATTTTGAGGTAGGAGGTTTAGAGAGGATTTGAGGAAAGGTCACTTCACCCAGAGTGTGGTGAATACCTGGCATGTACTGCCTGTAAGGTAGTTGAGATGGGAAATTGCACAGCTTTTAAAACGAACTTGGGTGAGCACTTGAAATACCATAATATTCAAGGCTAAGGGCGAAGTAGGACAAGTGTAGATTTAGAGAAACTTCTCATGTCGGTACAGGCTCAAGGGCCTCTTCTGTACTGTATGATTCTATGATTTCACCATTTTAATTCAGAGTCAAAAATCACAACATCAAGTTGTAGTCCGACAGTTTATTTAAAATCACAAGCTTTCAGAGTGACGCTCCTTTGTCAGGTGCAGTGAGAGCACACCGACAGAGTTTGGGCAGAGAGATCAAAGGATCATACAATTGGTGCACGTGGTGTATAATTTTGTTCACTCCACTTACACCAATTGTATGATCCTATGACCTCTCCGCCGATAAACTCTCTCTCTCTGCACCTGATGAAGGAGCATTACTCCGAAAGCTTGTGATTTCAAATAAATCTGTTGGACTGTGTAGCCTGCTGTTTGACTTCTGATCTTGTCCGCCTCAGTCCAACACCGGCATCTCCACACCTTGGCTGCCATTTTAGTTCAAGTGCAGATGTTTTCTGTCTATTTTGTCTTATGTTTACTTATCTTTATTACAATCCTACTTTCTAAAATTTTGCACGTCATCTTCCTGTCAAGCTGTGCACTTATTTGAAGAGGGGAGGTTTGAAGACATTATAGCATTGTAGTTATTTTAATCAACCTGTAATGTCACACTTCAGGAGCATGTGGGAAACTTAAGCCTAGGCTTCTGGTGCTGAGGCAGGGGAACTCGTACTGCACCACAAGACCCTCCTGAAAACAACATTATACTCTGGGAATAATCCTGACATTACTGCTGATTAGTATCTTGTTCTTTAGCTGCAGAGTGACCTACTCCATGACCTGCCTTCCTTTAACCTGACTACCCCCATTGATTTATTGTGATGCGCTGATGCCTGGTACATATTCCACAGTTAGTATCTTTATTCTGCTTTCAGGCCATACTGAAGCATAATTGAGTTGGAAGTACAAAGGTTGCACCAGGGTTAACTCTGTTTGTTTCACATATCACGTGAAGATGCCTGCTTACAAGCAGAACCCCAAAATGGATTTCTGATGATAAAAAATGGAAATTATAACGTACATATTTTTATGTTGTAACGTTATTTACTTCCTCTAAACATTTTAAGCTGCATACCAATTATATGTAAGATGTTCTCTTGAAAATGTGTACATAATGTCTGTTTTGTTTGCATACCATGATTCCGCTGTATTATTATAATTATTACAACTCTACATGTAAACTCATAGTATTTCTTTCCAAAGGTGGATGGTGGGATTGAGTGCCTTTTGGATATCCGCTCAATAGTCTCTGAGTCTGATGTGTCCTCCTTCGAAATCCAGCACAGTGGTTTTGTCAAACAGTTGCTATTGTATTTGACTTCAAAAAGTGATAAAGATCTTGTGAATCGACATGTCAGGTTGAGAAGATTTCTTCACGTTTTCTATGGTTGTCCAGTGAGTAGCTACTGATTTCAAATTTAATGTCTTTGATAGTCTACAATTAGTTTGTTATCTAGTAGCATCAAATTTGGTCTGGCTACTCCCATCTTAAGCTGATGTTTCAGGCAACATTGTTCCCTATTTGTTAATTTGCATTCGTGTGCTCATTTTGTAAATTGAGGGGTGAATTTAAGCAGTCAGTTGTTACAAATAAATGACACATTTGTGTGGAAATATTGAGTCAACGTTGATAATTACAAACATTTTATCATATGTTAAATTGTGTCACCTTTTTGAAATCTTAGGGGGCACGTTACGATAGTGATTGCAACTCTTTAAGGTGCTCCAAAACCACCTCTAGGTAACTAATGATGAACAGTGAAAATGACCTGAGCAATATCACTCACTGGATTAGTGGAGGGACTTATCAACAGAATCTAGCTGATCCATACAATGAATTGAGTTTGAAATCAGTTTGTTGCATTTTGTACGTTTATAACATTTGTCAACTATTTTATGGATGAACAAAATAATCTTGAGCATCTCTTACTGACCCTTGATTCCTAAATAGCTGTAGAATGCAATTCTGAGTGCTTCATTGATCAAGCTTATGCCTGTGCTTGTATATTGAAGGAGCTGCAGGCTTGGAATAATCAAATTTGAATATTTTTACTCCGTGTTATTTCACTTTTAATGATCAAATGCATTTCTTGCCATTTGATCAGATGGAGACTGTTCCCATTTGGGTGGCTTGATGGCTAAGTGGTTAGCACAGCACCAAGGAGCTGGGTTCAATTCCAGTCTTGGGTGATTCTCTGTCTACGTGGGACTTGTACATTCTCTGTGTATCTGCATGGGTTTCCTCCAGGTGCTTTCGTTTCCTTCCACAGTCCAAACATGTGCTGGTTGGGTGGATTGGCCACATTAGATTTTCCTGTAGTGTCCAGGGATATGCAGGTTGGGTGGATTAGCTAGGGTAAATATGGGGTTACTGGGTCTGGGAGGGATGCCTTTCAGAGTGTCGGCGTGGATGGGCCAAATGGTCTCTTTCCACACTGATTCTAATGATTTCCTCAGTGCCGTTCAGTATTTATTCCAAGCAGCCCCTCATGACTCCTTGTGCTTAAAGAGCAAAAAGATCCTCTGTACTTACTATGTATGTTATGCTGTCCCCATCATTATCCTTATAGTTGCTACTCAACAGTTGCTTAATTCGATCAGACAAATCAAAACCTTCAGCTGTTGGACGAGATTAGATTGAAGATTTAGACATTGTGGCTGAAATTCTGTTAGTCTGCAATGTGATGTAATGTTAACCATTTGCTTGAATGGATGGATCAAACTATAATGACAACGCAAAATTAACTTCTAGTTCAGTATGTCCATGATGCTGAGGATGTCACCTCACTAGTAAGAGCTATGCAGGCAGAAAAGCATTGAGTGACCACCAGGAAGATGAGCAGTTATGGGCAGGGGTCCCCTATGACCAATTCCCCCGCCCCCCCCGAAATGGATGTGCCATGTTGGATATTGTTGGGGATGTGGCGGGGGAAGAGGAGGAGTGGCCTTTTGGAGAAAGTAGCAACACCTAAGTTTGTGGCACAGTGGTTAGATCTGCGACACAGCAGGAGAGATTGTAGACTTGGGAGAGCTTTAGTGAGGGGGACTTGTAAGGGGAACTGGTTCTGTAGCAGCAAATGAGACTCTCGAACGGTACATTACCTCCTGGTGCCAGAGTCAGCAATGTCTTGGAGCAGCTGCAGAGCATTCAGAGTAGGAGGGCAGTGGAGGTGAGCAGTCAGCAGTTGTGCTATGTCGGGTCAAAATGAAATGAGGTCCTGCAGCTGGAATTGAGGTAGTAGATTAGAGGAAAACTACTATGATTGTAATCTCCAGATTGTTTTGAGTGCCATATGCTACTGAGCATAGGACTAGGCATGATCAGTGGCTAAAGGTATAGTGGTGGGGGGGGGGGTTAGATTTTTAAATCATAAGGGCAGTTTATGGGATCGGTTGGACCTATACAAACTGGATGTGTTGTGCCTGAAGAGGAATGGATCCAAAATCCATTCTGGGAGGTTTGCTCATCTGTTGGGGAGGTTTTAAACTAATTTGGCAGAGAGATGTAAAGTCAGGATCAAGTCCAATTAGATCTAGAAGGAATGCTAAGATAGGCCGGTCGGTGGAGAAGACATTTTTTCTGCTTTAGTGAAAGGAGCCTGACTGGTAAGGTGGATGGATTTTAGAGGAATGATCAACACATGGAGTTGGATGATGCAATCACAGATTATAGCTGAGGAAGGACCGGACTGGCAGCTCAACATTCTGGGGAACAGGTTTCTGGCATGATGGGGGGATGGAAGAGACATCGGGAGAATTGCAATATTGATAAAGGGAACCATTGCTTAGTAATAAGAAAGGACATCCTGGAAGGGTCTTTGAATGAGGTCATCTGGGTAGAGATTTGAAACTTTTTTTAAAAAAAAAAGCAATTGGTTTGCTGAGATTGTAGTACAGACCTCCCACATTCACTAACAAATATGGAGACAAATCACAGGAAGGTGAGAGAAGTAGGGTTATTGTTGTAGGGGACTTCAACTTTGCTAGCATCAACTGGATCTCCTTATTGTGCAAGGGTTAGATGGTGGAATTTTAAAATCTCCCCCCTTCCTCCCCAACTTTTGTCTCCCACTGCAACCTGAGATATTCACATTAGGCCCTGGTGATTTATGCACCTGTACGTCAGCTAAAACATCTAATACATCCTCCTAATTAATCTAAAAAGGTGTTTGAGAACTCTACTATCCCAACTGAAATCCACAGCCTACAGTATTTTTGACCCCAGTGAATACACAAGTATTCATTCATCCACACCATTTGGCTCCACCTACACGTTGCCTCTTTGGTCCTCTAAAAGCTCTCATCATTTCCCTGGTGATCCTCTTAATATGTAAGGATACTAGTGAGAGTGGGTCATGTCTTATTGTGGCTAATTGATGTTTATGTATCCTGATGGCTAGTTTTCTGCCTGTTTGTCCAATGTAGTGTGATATAAATACAAAATACTTTGCAAGGACTGTAACAAGCACTACATTGGACAAACAGGCAGAAAACTAGCTACCGGAATACATGAACATCAATTAGCCACAAAAAGACGTGTCCGTGTCTCACTAGTATACTTACATACAGATGAGGAAGGACACCACTTTGACTGGGACAATACACCCATCCGAGGACAAGCCAAACAGAAACATGCATGAGAATTCGGAGAAGCACGGCATTCCAACCAGAACTCTATCAACAAACACATTGACTTGGGTCCCATTTACCACCCCCAGTGAAAAAGAATAGGAAATGATGTCACCACAGGAAATGACATCACCAACCAAAGGAAACCTAAACATAAATAGAAATGGGGCCAAGTCACCAGCGCTTCATCCGGAGGGTCACTGATGTTACCTAGTATGGTGACAAAACATGTAAAA
Source organism: Chiloscyllium plagiosum (assembly GCF_004010195.1). Classification (NCBI taxonomy): domain Eukaryota; kingdom Metazoa; phylum Chordata; class Chondrichthyes; order Orectolobiformes; family Hemiscylliidae; genus Chiloscyllium; species Chiloscyllium plagiosum. Next base: position 79,290,987 of record NC_057722.1, on the reverse strand, counting down.
ACAAACCTTCCAGCTCAGCAAATGAATCTACATCCATTAGTTATTCTCACTGAACGCAATCCTGGTGAAAAACAATAAGTGACATCACCTGACTTAAACACAAGTGTGTCTTTTTTTAGTTGCTGGATCAAAGCCCTAGATTTTCCATTTGGCATTGTCATAGAGATGTACAGCATGGAAACAGCCCCTTTGGTCGAACCCGTCCATGCCAACCAGATATCCCAACCCAGTCTAGTCCCACCTGCCAGCACCTGGCCCATATCCTTCCAAACCCTTCCTATTCATATACCCATCCAGGTGCCTTTTAAATGTTGCAATTGTACCAGCCTCCACCACATTCTCCAGCAGCTCATTCCATACACGTACCACCCTCCGCGTGAAAATGTTGCCCCGTAGGTTTCCCTTCTATCTTTCCCCACTCACCCTTAACCTAGTTCTGGACTCCTCACCCCCCCCCCCCCCCCCCCCCCCCCCAAGGGAGAAGACTTTGTCTATTTATCCTATCCGTGCCCCTCATGACTTTATAAACCTCTATAAAGTTACCCCTGAGCCTCCGACGCTCCAGGGAAAACAGCCCCAGTCTGTTCAACATCTCCCTATAGCTCAAATCCAAAGGAGTGCTCTGAGAACGGCGATTGACGCAGCGCAAGTAAATGACCCATCGTCACCCTTGGAGGAGAGATGGGTAATGCTGCTTTATTGGCAGAAGACAGGCGTTACGGCAAAAACAGACTTCATTGCTGAGTAGCAGCATTTGGTTGGAATTTGATTTGCAACAGCAATGGTATTTTGGTTTGTCTTTTTGCTGTTTAATATTCCTGTTGCAAATTCGGGTAATTTGCTAATGTGTTGATACCATTGGGGAGCTTTTGTTTTTAAAGAGGAGCAAGGAATTGGGGGCATTGAATAGAATGTCCTAGTTAAGTCTTTGTTTCTCAGTTAAACTGAACATATGAACTCACTGGTAAAGTTCTGTCTTCCTAGTTCAGTATTGAGAAGGTATTAGAATTTGAGAAAGCAATCACATAATCACAAATGGTGGAGGTCAGATGATTTGTCAGCATTGGTTTGAAAGATACTTGCATGTATGCCTGTAAACTCTCCTTCCATAGAAACTAAACCATCGCTTGTTTCTTTATTTGTCTTTACAATCCCCTCCCTCCAAAAAAAAAGCCAGTGGTGCGGTTTAGAAACATTTGAAAGTTATGATTGATACTGTTGAGGAAATTCTGGTAAGTGTCAGTTTTCAAACCTTTGCGTCCTTTCTACTGGGGGATGCATGTAACTTGTGTACAACCAGAAGTGAAGGAGATAAGGAATCACAAACCAATCCCAGCTCAAGCAGCAAATCATAGGGCAAGTAAATTTCTTATTTATGTCTAAACTTGGTAAAGCCTTGTTGTACTGATTTAACTGTATGCATTTTTAAAAAACTATACATTTCGGTTTCTTGGTACAATCAAAATCACTATTTAAGGTAGGTTTTTTGGGTAAGCTTTGGATGCTGATGGTTTTTCTTACTCGGCCTGTGTATTTTAATTGCTTCAGTTGATCACTTTGTGTTGGCCATGGGTGAAATTCTTGGGCTAACAAATATTGCATAGAAATATCACACCAAGGGAAGGTCTTTCATGCCTTCACACCTGTGCCACTATTCAGTATGATCACAGCTGATCTTGCAACTCTATCCTGTTCCCACTTTCTCCCCATATCCTTTTATTCCTTTAGTCCTAAGAATGAGCCTGACTCCTCCTTGAAAGATTTAACATTGAAAAGGTTTAATGTTTTGGCTTGCACAGTATCCTGTGGCAGAGAATTCCACACACTCATCGCTCTGTGGGTGAAGAAATTCCTCCTCCTCTGTATCCTGTCACTTTTGCAGTTGTGTATTCCATTCTCTTTAGTAATGTAGGTGCACTGCCATTGTATTGTAAGCTTTATTTTCTCTGTGAATGGGCTAAGACAGAAACAACTGTTCCTGTATTCCTTCTGTCACAAGCCTGTGTATAATTTAGCACACTTATTGAATGTGAGATAAATACACTGTTTTTACTTGTTTCAGTCAAATTATTTATCCCAAATTTTGTTTGTTGGTCATGTCATTGTCCCATATGCTTATTTTAGTTCTATGTAACTGGTCTTTTTAAACATCTGATCAAATGAGAAAGAAATTAGCTAACAAGGAGGGATGTTAGCCAGACCAATAATTATGAAGGTTAGAAAGAAATATAAAGTTTTGAGAATTGTTATGGATTTAAAATCTACCCTTTCAGCCTCCAGGAGAGGAACCTCTTGGTCGACTAGAGCCTCTGGGCAATGGGCCTTTGCTGGCACTTGTGCACAAAATGAATAACTGTCTGAGCCAGATGGAGCAATTTCCAGTGAAGGTGCACGATTTTCCAAGTGGGAATGGGACAGGAAGCAGGTAACAATTGTTTGGTAATTGATTTAACTAAATGGACATGTTGCAATTTAAGTTGTGTGGGGTAGTTGACCAGCATGATATAGCATATAGTTTTTATGCAAGCCCTTTATTTCCCTTGGAGTTAGGGGAACTTAATAATCTTAGGTCAGAATCTCTTTTTTTTTAAATTTCCTTGTGAACAATCCATTTTGTGCCAGAGTAGCCTAATGAGGAAACTATGCTGTCTATATTCCAGCGTTGGCTTGAAATTGTAGTCCGTCTCTGATCAGTGGTGACTGTCCCTTTCTGTCATCTCGGATGAGTGAAATAAAACTGCAATCTGTAGGAAGGCGCTCATATTGCCATGGGCATTTTAATGCACTGCCTAGCTGATGTCCATGTTAAAACTACCTTCTAATCTTGAAGGTCCAGCTGGAATCTAGAACTTCTAATATCATTCTATAGGATAATCTAATGGGTTGTAGTTACTGACATGGTCTGACTTCGAAATTATTGCTTTCAGAAAGCATCCTTTTCCCTTGTTAGCTTAATGGACAGAGGCCAACTGTGCTTCGTGATGGGTAAAAGTTATTTGCCTTTGCATTGTTCATGCAATGTTGACTTTTAACAGTTCTGCCTAATTAATGCATACAGAGAAGCATTTTTCATTGTCATTCTAAAAAATGTTTTTTTTGTTAACAGGGGCTCACAGGCCTTGAAATTCTTCAATACACATCAGTTAAAATGCCAGCTGCAGAGACACCCAGACAGCACCAATGTCAAGCAATGGAAGGGTGGTCCTGTGAAGATTGATCCATTGGCTTTAGTACAGGCTATTGAGCGCTATCTTGTCGTCAGAGGTGGTGGCTGCTTTATTTCTGTGTTAAGCAGTAAAACTTTATTTTCTTACCCTTTTGTCTTGTGCTGCAGACTTTACTGTTCAAGATTGATGATTAATGTGGTTGGGTAAAGATCGATTTGAGGGTGGGCAAGTTTTGGGCGGAAAAAAAACCATCATTGTCTGCATTTCATCACATTTCACTAATTTTAGGAACAGAATTATATTAACATTATTGACAATACAACCTGGCTTAAACATTAAGACATTAAAAATTAGTGAATATACCAGAATTAAGAGGAGTTCATGAATCCACAACATATAAGTATTTATATTCGCAGTTTCTTTGGTTGACTCTTTTGGCTTACTACAAGTTGGACTGCAAATCCTTCATGGACGTAGGCTGACAGGCAAACCAAGACATACTCTTGGGTTGCTATCAATTCAGTTGTGGGATGTGGGAGTTATTGGCTCAGAGTTGCCCTTGAGAAGGCAGTAGTGAGCTCCAGTCAGTGTCCTGTAGTTTGACCCACAATGTTGTGAGGGGGGAATTCCAGGATAAGGCTTTGTGCTTAGGAAATCATGTCTTACGAACTTGAAGAAGTTTTTTGAAGAAGTAGCAAAGAGAATTAATGAGGGCAGAGCAGTAGATGTGATCTATACAGACTACAGTAAGGTGTTGGACAAGGTTCCCTAATGGAGATTGGTTAGCAAGGTTCAGACTCATGGAATACAGGGAGAACTAGCCATTTGGATACAGAACTGGCTCAAAGGTAGAAGACCGTAGTGGAGGGTTGCTTTTCAGACTGGAGGCCTATGACCAGTGGTGTACCACAAGGATCGGTGCTGGGTCCACTGCTTCTTGATGTTTATGTAAATGATTTGGATATGAGTATAGGAGGTGCAATTAGTAAGTTTGCACATGACACCAAAATTGGAGGTGTAGTGAAGAAGGTTACCTCTGAGTACGACAGGATCTTGATCAGCTGGGCCAATGGGCTGAGGAGTGGCAGATGGAGCTTAATTTAGATAAATATGAGGTGCTGCATTTGGAAAACCAAATCAGAGCAGGACTTATACACCTTAATAAGGTCCTAGGGAGTGTTGCTGAACAAAGAGACCTTGGAGTGCAGGTGCATAGTTTCATGAAAGTGGAGTTGCAGGTAGATAGGATAGTGAAGAAGGTGTTTGGTATGCTTTCCTTTATAGGTCAGAGTATTGAGTATAGCAGTTGTGAGGTTATGTTGCGGCTGTGCAGGACGTTGGTTAGGCCACTTTTGGAATATTGCATGCAGTTCTGGTCTCCTATCTATCGGAAGGATGTTGTGAAACTTGTCAATCTTTTCTGGATCATTTCAAGAATGTTGCCAGGGTTGGAGGATTTGAGCTATAGGGAGAGGCTGAACAGGCTGGGGCTGTTTTCCCTGGAACGTCAGAGGTTGAGGAGTGGCCTTATGGAGGTTTATAAAATCATGAGGGGCATGGATAGGGTAAATAGGCAAAGTCTTTTCCCTGGGGTCAGGGAGTCCAGAGGGCATAGGTTTAGGGTGAGAGGGGAAAGATATGAAAGAGACCTGAGGGGCAACTTTTTCACGCAGAGAGTGGTACATTTATGGAATGAGCTGCCAGAGGATGTGGTGGAGACTGGTACAGCATTTAAATGACATCTGAATGGGTATATGAATAGGAAGGGCTGAGAAGGATATGGGCCGAGTGCTGGCAGGTGGGCCTAGATTAGCTTGGGATATCAAGTGACCACGGATGGTTTGGACTGAAGGGTCTGTTTCTGGGCTGTACATCTGACTCTGACAGTGAAGGAACAGAGGTGTTTCCAAGTTAGGAAGGTGAGTGGCTTGGTGGGGAACTTTTAAGGTGGTTGTTCCTATGTATCTGCTGCCTCGTCTTTCTAAATGGAAACGGTCCTGGGTTTGGAAGGTGCTATCTAAGGAGCTGTGAAGTTCTGCAGTGCAGTTTGTAAGTAATGCACGCTGCTGCTACTGAACATCTGTGATAGGGGGAGGAGATGCTTGTGGATGAACTGCCAATCAAGCAGGCTGCTTTGTTCTGGATGGTGTCGAGTTTTGTGTGATGTTGGCGTTGTACCCATCCAGTCAAGTGGGGAGTATTCCATCACACTGTCTTGACTTGTACCTCGATGATGGACAGGTTTTGGGGAGTCAGGAGGTGAGTTCCTGGCTGCAGTATTCCTAGCCTCTGACCTGCTGTTGTAGCCACTCTTTATGTGGTGAGTCCAGTTGAGTTTCTACTCAGTGGTAATCCCCAGGATGTTGACACTGGGGGTTATGATGGTAATGTCTTTGAATAACAAGGGGCAGTGGTTAGATTGTTCCTCATTGCCTGACATTTGTGTGACATGAATGTTACTTGTCAGCCCAAGCCTGGATATTGTCCAGATCTTATTGAACATGGACTGCTTCTTTGTAATTAGAAGGAGCAAATTGTGTTGGTTTGTCCTCCTCGCAAATATTTTAGCTAGGTTATTCCTTGAGAATCCCACTAACTGCGATTGAGATCTTTGTATGGAACTTTAAATATACTGCAACCAAAATGTACACCAGGGCTTTGGTGGAATAACGTTATTTGGTTGCATTCCAAATTTGGGTTTTAGTTATCGCAAGTATAATCCTGAAGTGTTTGCTTAAAAGATGGGAAATTGTATAATGGATGCTGTATAAGAAAAAAACTGGGATTCATCAGTTTTTCTAATTGAGAGCAAAGCCTGACAAGAGAGATCCTTGATTTTGTGGGAGATGACAGAGGAAATGTCCTGTCTTAAAAATAATATGTAGAAAAATATGAGCACCGTTGGGTTTGTGTGTGCTTGGCTGCTTGGAGACCAAAACACATTTTTTTTTTCAAGAGAAATAAATATGTGGTGAACTGCAAAACAACTTTTGTAGCTACTCTCAGGATGGTTATTATGTCTCCAAAACCGAAGTTGTTGTCTAGCAAGGACTTCAAATGGGACAAAGCTCCTGGTCAAACCTTAATTATTTCATTAGATAGCTGACATCCAAATTTGGAACCTGAGTAAACTATTCCGTTCATCAAGCTCTCTCCTCCAGTTGTTAAAATGGCTGATCTAATAATAGCTTCATTTTCCTGCTTAGCCCCCATGCCCTTTGACTCCCTTAGTTAAGAGTCTGACTACCTGTTCCTTTTAAAAATATTTCATAATGTTCCTTCCACTTCTCTCTGGGGAGATTTCCACAGACCCCCAGAGAAAGAAATCCTCTTCTCTGCCCTAAATTGGAAACCCCCTCTGTCCCATAGTTAAGCAGTCTCCCAGAATGGGAAGTATCTAGTCGTCTTGTATCATTGTTTCAAAAAGATCAGCTCTCACTTTCTGATGGACGCAACCCAAACTTTCCACCTAAGATAACCCTGCATCTCTGAGATCCATTTCTAAGCTGTTTCTAATGTAGCATATATCAAGTTTCATCAGGATGATGTCAAATATTTAATGTGGGAATAAAATCTCTAAACCTTTTAGAAGGAGACATAGCTATAAAAGAATATTGAATAGATGAGAAAGTTAGCTAAAATGTGCTAACGTGTCATTATATGTAACGCTTTTGGACTGAGTTACTCTTTTGGTTTTGAAATAGTTTTCAGTTAGATGTTTGTGTCTATGCATCATCCATGTTCAAAAGGCTCATGGACAGCTATATGGGGGGTGGTGGTGGATGAGCAGTGTTGCTCTAGTTTCCCTGTTTGTGTGTTATGTTTAACTCTTGGACACTAGTTCACAATTGGATGGCCAAAGTTACCTCTAAATTGGGAACACCTCGACATAAGCTGTATCCAACAAGTATACATTTGGACATAGGCACCTCAATTCATGGTCAAATTTCAAGTTTATTGCTTTGATGTTTACATTTATTCTTGACCTCCAATAATCTGTGGTTGCCTAAGATCTGATAATTTGGAGCTCATCTTGATGTAATATTTCTGTAATTCAAGGGTATGGAAGAATACGTGAGGAAGATGAGGACAGTGATGATGATGGCTCAGATGATGAAATTGATGAGTCATTGGTAAGTTTGTCACTTATGTTAACAATCTGAAAGTAACAAAGTTTCAGTAAACAGGCTTGATTATTAGAACAAAGAACCTGACAGCACAAGAACATGCCCTTCGGCCCCCTAAGCCTGCGCCGATCCAGATCCTTGATCTAAACCTGCTGTCTGTTTTCTAAGCATCTGTCTCCCTTTGTTCCCCGCCCATTCATGTATCTGTCTAGATACATCTTAAATGATGCTATCATTCCTGTCCCTACCACCTCTGCTGGCAAAGTGTTCCAGGCACCCACCCACCCACATGCACGTGTAGAACTTTCCACGCGTATCTCCCCTAAACTTTTCATGTCTCACTTCAAACTTGTGGCCCCAAGTAATTGAGTCCCCCATTCTGGGGAAACAATTTCTTGCTATCCACCCTGTCTGTATCTGTCATGATTATTGTAGGCCTCAATCAGGTCTTCCCTTAACCACCTCCATTCTAATGAAAACAATCCTAACCTACTCATATGTCTCTTCATTGCTATCACTCTTCATACCAGGCAACATCCTGGTGAACCTCCTCTGCACCCTCTCCAAAGCATCCACAACCTTTTGGTAATGTGGCGACCAGAACTGTACGCAGTAGAGTATGGTAGTGTTTGTGAGAGCCATATAAGATGCAAATGAAGGATAATTCTCCTGTTCACTCCTGTCTTAAACAAATCTTAATATGTTTGTAAACAAGAGGATTGGTGCTTGAAAATGTTGAATTGTATTAAGAAAAGATTTACAAGGATGTTGCCAGGGTTGGAGGGTTTGAACCATAGGGAGAGACTGAAAAGGCTGGGGCTGTTTTCCCTGGAACTTCAGAGGCTGAACGGTGACCTTTATCATAGAATTAATACCGTGTGGAAACAGGCCCTTTGGCCCAATGAGTCCACACCGACCTTCAGAAGAATATCCCATCCAAACCCATTCCCCATTACTCTATATGTACCCCTGACTAATGCACCTAACCTACACATCCCTGAACACTATGGGCAATTCAGCATGGCCAATTCACCTAACCTGCGCATCTTTGGACTGTAGGAGGAAACCAGAGCACATGGAGGAAACCCACGCAGATGTGGGGAGAATGTGCAAACTCAACACAGTCGCCAGAGGCTGGAATCGAACCTAGGTCCTGGCACTGTAAGGCAGCAGTGCTAACCACTGAGCCCCCAAGGGGCATGGTTAGGATGAATAGCCAAGGTCTTTTCCCAGGGTAGGAGAGTCTACAACTAGACTGCATAGGCTTAAAGTGAGAGGGGAAAGCTTTAAAAGGGACCTGAGGTGCAACTTTTTCACACAGAGGGTGATGTGTGTATGGAACAAGCTGCCAGAAGAAGTGGTGGAGGTGGGTTACAGCATCTAAAAGGCATCTAGATGGGTACATAAATAAGAAGGGTTTAGAGGCAAATGGGCCAAATGCTGGCAAATGGGACTAGATCAGATTGGGATGTCTGGTCAGCCTGGACGAATTGGAATGAAGGGACTGTTTCCATGCTGTATAACTCAATGACTGTGTAAAGTTGTTAATGATGCAGTATGATGTATATATTCCTGATCACAATTTAAAATAACAGTTTAACACTGAGGGTTCCTTTTTGATGTGGAAGAAAGAAGATTGATAAAGTAACGGAAAATAAGCTAAAGTTGATGCAACCTCTATTCACTTGTACCCATTGTCTTAGTTCTGAATTTGTTGCATTGATGTTTAGTTTGTGAAATCTCCAGCAAGTCCTCACTTCATGTTACACTTGCATTCCTGAGAAGTGTGACTTTGCTCTTAATCAGAAAATCGGATTCACTTAATGTAAATACTGTAGTTGCTTACTCAACAGAAAGCATTCAAACAATGTGTCCTTTAAGTTAAAATGCTTCAAATTAATGAATTCTTGTTTTGTTCAATAAATGAACTTCTGAAAATTATTTTGAGACTTGAAGTTATCTCCTGCTCATTGCCTCCTCTTGCCACCAAATGTGCTCCTGACATCCCTTCCCCCAAACCTGTGTTCACTTTGTATTTCATGGCCACAGCTGACCGTCTGACACACCACCTCTCCCACTCCTTCACCCTCCTTGCTACAAATCTTTACTCTTTTTAACCTCCCAGTCTGTCTGTCTCACTTGCAACTTTCCTTGTCTGCACCCTGGCTGTGATTGAGGGCTCAGGGGATGTCAATCAGGCAAGACAACTCCAACTTGCAGGAGGCAAATGATGAACTAAAGGGTTGGTAATGAGAGGATGGGTCAGGGAGCTACGAAGATGAATGAACTGGTAGACTGGGAGCAGAAGAGGCTATAAACTGGAGGTCAAAGGTGAGAGGAAGTATCAATGATCAGCAGAGATAGCTCCCCAGTGTGCTAATTAGGTCACTGAACTTCACATCAAACAAGAAATGACTTCAAAATGGGATGCTTGATGATAAGCGTACTGGTCCTTGAACTTTTTTTTTACTTGTTTGTGGAATGTGGGTTTAGCTGTCTGGGCCAATACTTGTTTCCCATCTCATGTGGCTTTAGCAGAGCATGGTGATGGAGGGCGTTCCAGAATTTTACAGCAGCAACAATGAAGGAATGATATAATTCCAGGTCCAGGCTTTAAGGGGAACTTGATGTTTGGTGGCATGGCCCTTCAAGGTGGGAGGGATCATGGATTTTTGAAGGTGCTGTTGAAGGAGCCATGGCGAGTTGTGCAGTTAAGTTCAGAGATAGTACTCTCTGCTGCCACTGTTGTGGTGCAGTGAGTGACTTTTGAAAATGTTAAATGTGGTATCAATTGAGCAAATTGCTTTGTCCTGAATGATGTGTCTTGCATGTTGGATTCTGAAGGCAAATGAAGAGTATTCACTCAAACCCCTGATTTGTCTTGTAAATGGTGGAAAGGCTTTGAGCCAGATGTGAGTTTGCCGCAAAATCACCAGCTTCTGACCTGTTGTATATGGCAGGTTCAGTTTCTAGTCAGTAGTAACTCCCAAGATAATGTGTTTCAGTGCCACTGAATGTCAAGAGGCAGTGGTTACATTGCCTCTTGGAGGTGGCCATTGCCCTGGCACTTTTGTAGCTCCTTGTTAGTCTAAGAGTGATGTCTTCGAGGCCTTGTTATGCATGGATGCTTACTGCTTCCGTATCTGAGGCATCACGGATGGTATCGACCATTGTGCAATCATCATCAAACAGCCTCACCCCAACCTTATGATGGACGGATGGTCATTTGTGAAACTGCTCAAGATGATTGAGCCTAGGATTCCAACCTGAGGAATTAATCAACATTGAAGCTAACAACTTAGTAGGAACTTGCCGTATTTGGTACATGTTTTGGAGAATTTATCATAATCTTATTACTGGGTTCATGTCTATTTCCCCAGAATTAAATAGTCTTGGAAGTATTTAGTCCCTGGTTATTTTATTTGGTAAAATCTAGCTATTACCAATCCAGATTCCCATTATTCAGGGTTGGAGCATCAAAAGCAGAAGTTCTCTTCCCATTGTGTTTCTTGTAGCTGGTTTGCCTAATGCCAGAGTATGGCACAGACTTTTATAAACAAATGTTGAAATATATCTGCAGTATGATGCTTCATCACAAGGTGGTGCAATTTTGATAGGGCAGGTTCAATGTTATGAGACCATGAAGGAGGGAATAGTATATGATATGCTTCAGTGTGCTTACAGTTTTATGCAATATCCAAGCGAAGTTGCCTGTATTTTCTTAAATTGTTTACCTTCTTCACTTTTCATCTGTCCTGCAAATTGGCCTTTTCAAATTGTTCCTTGTGTCTTTGCTCCTGTTGTTTTTATTAAAATGTCAGTTGCTTTATATTTTGGCATGACCAAAATAAGAACAAGAGTCATTTAGTCCCTTAAACTTGGTCTGCCTTTCAGATGATGGCTGATCTCAGCTGTAATGGTATTCATCTGCCTTGACCTCTTACCTCTGGCTAGCAAAACCCTTTAGATCTCAAGTTTGAGCTAGTGTCTGCTTTTTAAGGGAGAGAGTTTCACACTTCATAAATGTGCACAAAATGTTGTACCTTTCGATTTGCATCGCAAAATTCAAGCAGGTGGATGTAGGTCAACTTTTTTTAAAATGTCAGTAAATTTAAAACTCCGACATACCATGAGTTGCAAGGAAGCATGTGAATGCAGTGGTATGTCTGGGAGACCACCTGTACTGTTAATGAATAAAATGCTCATACAATTGAATTTATCATGGGGAGAGTTAACCGCAAAGGTAATTAAATAAGTATTGGCTTCAGAAAACATGGTTCAAAGTCTCCATTTTAGGACAGAGTTCCATTAGAAGAGAACATTTTTTCCCAACAGAGGAACAAATGTTTTACAGTTACATTTGGGGCAATTGCTGAGCTTAGACAGAAGTTGTTAGACCTGAGAATTGAGAGGTTTAATATCAGATAGGCTCTGAAAGGAATCCTTTTTTAAAGAAGAAAATCTCTCAACATTCCAAGGGAAGGCAAGTGTAAAGCTTTCGTTAACTAACAATTTTAAAACGCTGAGGCAAGTGAATTTCCTTTAAGACGACAGCTTGCAAACTCTGTTTTCTTCCCTGACCCCGACCCACCACCATGCACGCGCGTGCTCTCTCTGGTTTTCGTCCTGTTCCCCTTCTTAACCATCACATTAACAAACTGCAAAGTTCAGCTCAAGATCTATCAAGTTAGGTTTAATTCTGGGATCTGGCTCCTTCTGTATTACCATCAGCTGAGATAATAACACAGCCCCCTTCCATCCTGTGTGTGAAATGTCGTCTCCTTGCTCTCCTGAATAGCTTGGCCAGTTTTGATTCTGCTCCTTTGACTGTCCTACCAAAGTTCTAAATTTCAATCAACTCACTGCTTAACTTTCTGTCTCAGGGACCACAAGCCTCCTTTATGTTCTTATAATATAAGCTTTGGTGACCCATCTATGAGTTTGCACATCACGAAGGTTCTTGGATGTCTTTCCATGCTCATGCTGCCCAGAGCTCTGCACAGTATTCAAATGACCCGGGCTTTATATAGTTGTTCTAAACCTGCTAATTTTTTGCTAGCTATTTGAGAATAAAGGTTAATGTTCCATTAACCTTTTTGATTAGACATAGACATAGACATAGAACAATACAGCACAGAACAGGCCCTTCGGCCCACGATGTTGTGCCGAACATTTGTCCGAGCTTAAGCACCCATCCATGTACCTATCCAATTGCCGCTTAAAGGTCACCAATGATTCTGACTCTGCCACTCCCACAGGCAGCGCATTCCATGCCCCCACCACTCTCTGGTTAAAGAACCCACCCCTGACATCCTGGTAAATCTTCTCTGCACCCTCTCCAAAGTTCCACATCTTTCCTAAAGTGAGGCGACCAGAGCTGCACACAGTACTCCAAATGTGGACTAACCAAAGTCCTGTACAGCTGTAACATCACTTCACGACTCTTGAATTCAACCCCAGATACAAATTATTTCGTATCTGAATAATATTTTGGTGATCTGCATACATGGACCTCCAAATTAATTTAGATCTCTGCTGCTCCCAAATTTTCACCATTCAAAAGAATATTTTGATCTGAATTGAAATCAACGTGCCATTGTTTTACTCAAACTTTGTGTCAGCGTCTCTAATTTTGTGTCCCTGCTTATTCATAGGATGCCACTACCTTTTTGTCGAAAATTTAATGTACTTGTAAGAATAGGCTGATCAGAAATGCACTTTTTTAAAAAAAAAGTGTCTGATTCAACTTTGAGAACTTCTATTTATATGTTTGGGTTTCCTTGGATTGGTGATGTAATTTCCTGTGGTAATGACATCACAGGAAATGACATAAATAGACAGCAGGAATCGTCAACAGTGCTTCGTCTGGAGGCCTACTGAAGATCTTGCCCAGCAGGGTGATGAAATGTCTGGAAATGAACCTTCCAGCTCAGCGAACAAACTGGTTTCATTTTTATCAAATGTTAAACAGAAGATGTTGGGGTGAACCTCAACTTGAGCTACAAATCTTCTCAAAACTTGCTAGGTAGCACTCTACCCAGATAGACTACTTAATGTTTACTTCATTGTTGTAAATCCTACTTGAGGGCCTGAGTCCAACTACAGACTGAACGATAAATTCACCCCAACATCATCTGTTTAACATTTGATAAAAATGAAACCAGTTTCTGAGCCGTATATTTTTACTGATTTAATTCATGACAACTCATTTTGGCAATTGAGTATTGATACAGATCTTTTTTCTTTAATATTCTGGAATACTTGCTCATAGGAGTTGATTTGACTGCCCTGTTTTGTATTCTCTTTAGGCTGCCCAGTTCTTGAATTCAGGAAGTGTAAGGCATAGACTACAGTTTTACATAGGAGATCACTTGCTGCCTTACAACATGACTGTTTACCAAGCTGTCAGGCAGTTCAGTGTGCAAGCTGATGATGAAAGGGAGTCCACGGATGATGAAAGTAACCCATTAGGGAGAGCAGGAATATGGACTAAGACGCATACAATATGGTATGTATTCAACATTTCCAACAGAGCTTCACTGAAAACTTGTTTTTAAAAATTTGCCTGCTGATTCCTATTGCTCTGCAGTATTTAAGAAAACTGAAGAGATAAGCATTGGCCCATAGCTTTCTGTAGTTTTTGTTGCTGTTCTCGCAAAAAGCATGCAATAAATGTTTTGTAACCAACATTAGACAGACAACCTTCTGAAGAAGGGTCACTGGACTTTAAACATTAACTCTGACTTCTCCATAGATCCTGCCAGACTGTAGAGTTTTTCCGGCAACGTTGTTTTTGCTTTAGACAACCAGTAATTTTAAAGCATTAAATGCTTCATAAACTCAGTCAAAACTTTCAATAATCTAAAAATAGGTGCAATAATTTCTAGCTCTTAAATGACATCTTTGAGTGATTTGTACTGGTTTATGTATACCTTCTAGTGTGTGGCTTATGGCTGTAACTCCTCCAATCCAAGTGGAAAATATTGCAGATACTGGAAATATTCAGGAAGTCTGGCAGCATCAATAGGGAGAGAAGTGGTGAACATTTTGATTTAATGAATTTTTTTCCGAAATGTTGAAAGGACACCAGGTTGAATGGTCATTGTCACTCTCTGCTTGAAAGATATTACCAAACTTGCTGGGTTTGGGGCAGCTGTATTTGTGAGAAAGTGAGGGCTGCAGATGCTGGAGATCAGAGCTGAAAATGTGTTGCTGGAAAAGCGCAGCAGATCAGGCAGCATCCAAGGAACAGGAGAATCGACGTTACGGGCATTCCTGAAGAAGGGCTTATGCCCGAAACGTCGATTCTCCTGTTCCTTGGATGCTGCCTGACCTGCTGCGCTTTTCCAGCAACACATTTTCAGCAGCTGTATTTGCAGCATTTTCTTAGCAAATGAAACTTTAATTCTTGCCATTGCTGCTTTTGACTTCTACAAATCTAGATCACAAATCATAATATGAAGAGTAACTGAGAGCATTATTGAATTTGTATGCAACAGGTATAAGCCTGTTCGAGAAGAGGAGGAAGGAACTAAAGATACAGTTGGTGGAAAGCGAGGACGAGCTCAGACTGCACCCACAAAAACCTCCCCGAGAAACGCAAGGAAACATGATGAGCTGTGGCATGGTGAGTGCTTTGGGTGCAAGATCATAGTGGGGACTGAAGTTAGCCCTTTGAATGTGTTCCACCATCCAGGCAATAATGCCAGATCTCTGACCTCCATTCCACTGTTATTCCTGCATTATTATCTCATTCTATAATGTGAGTTTTTTTTGTTTGAATGTGTTCAGAGTCTGAACATCCCCAGCCCTCAGAAGAATTCCAAAAATCTAGCGTAGTGATGTTCTGCTCTACTCAGTGCTAAATGGCTCACCTCTTATTCTGAAGTAGTGACTCTGGTTCTAGTCAGAAGCACCTGTTCTTTTTTAAAAAAAAATCTTGGTGAAATCACTCCTCACTTGTGGATTTCAGAGAATACTTCAGTCTGTTGATCTTCATTTAAGTCAGTTATTTTATCCAAGGAAGCTCCTGAGTAAACTTTTGTTGCAGTCTCTACAAGGCTATGTTTTTCCTGTTAATATGGATAACTTCACAGTTGTCCATATTGCATTCAGCTGTTGTATTCTTGTCCACTGAACCTGTTTATATTAATTTGCAGATTGTCTCTGTCTCTTTCTCTGTCCTCACTTTTGCACCTGACTTGTCCAGATTGTTGTTGATATATTAGTCCCCTTGTTTAAATCATTGATATAGATTGCAAATTAAGACCCAATAACAGAGGAACCTTGATTATCCGAACGACATTGGGGGGCGGGGGAGGGGGGATTTTTTCGGATATTGGAATGTCATATAACACTGGAGAAAGTGAGTCTGCAGATGCTGGAGATCAGAGCTGAAAATGTGTTGCTGGAGAAGCGCAGCAGGTCAGGCAGCATCCAGGGAACAGGAGAAACGACGTTTCGGGCATAAGCCCTTCTTGATATATAACACAGTTTAGCCAAAGCATCAGGGCCTTGCGATTTTGTCGTGAAGTAAAATTTGGATAGTCGAATGCTGGATAATAAAGGTTCCACTGTACTAATCGTTGCGGTGTCACACTAGTCATCACTCGGCAACCGAAAAAATGATCCACATATTTTCTAATCCGTTTGTGTTGATACATTACCCCGAATTCCATGAGCTCTATTTCAAGTCATTTTTTTTTGGCGCCTGATTAATTTTTTTTCGATAATCCAAATACACTGGATTTATTGGTTCTCTACCATTGTTGCTATTTGTTTCTTAAAATGTCAAAACAGCTCATAGGTCTGTCAAACATGATCTCCCGTTCATGAATCCATGCTAACACTGTATAATTGCAGATTTCTCAGTGTTCTATTAATCAAATGCCTAATAATAGATGCTAGCATATTGCTGACTATCTGTGTGCAGTTGACTGGCATTTTAGTTCCCTCCTTCAGGCCTCTTCCCTCCTTTTAAATAGTTGAACCTATGTTCACATCTTTCAATGCATGAAGTCCAGCCAGAGTTATTGGCTGTATTCATACTGTGACAATGTTGCTTTGAAAACTTCCACAGGGCTATATAAGGTACAGTTATTGTGAAGTTGCAGATAGAGAGGAAGATTACAAAAGTGAGGTAAATCTGAAGCAACTAAACAGAACTAAGCCTGTTATTCTGTTTTGGTGAACAATTCATTTGTGCTGTTTTGTAAGTTAAATAGCCATATCCTGACAATATTATAAGGTTTTGGTGCAATTTTAGGAAGTGCTTTTTATGTGGATTTCTGGTTGCCAACCATTTTGGAAGTGATAGGGCAGTGAGCATGCGAACGTTTCTTCGACTTTTGGTTGAAGATCTGATCCCTTGTTATCTCCTTTAACTTTCCGTGATAGTTTAGTCATGCCCCAGCAATTTTGAGTTCTGATCCTTTCAAAGACTAAACACTTTCCAATTGTTACCCAACAATATTCCGCATCCTGTTCTACCTTGTGCATGTCAATTATCACTTCCACTTTGTTCTCTCAAATTAGATTCGCCTGTCATCCCAGTGATTTTGCCCACAGTAATTGTTTCTTTCGTTTGATTGGAAGTGTTCCATTCAGTTTGTTTTTTGCTAGCCTTTTAATACTTGATCTCTCCTCTTACCTCCAATGCTAAAGGATTAAAACTTAATAAGCATTTTTCATTCTCACTTTGCTCAACCTATTGTGTATAATTTTATTATATGTAATGTTATTACATAAGCAAGGCAGCAGATTCTGTGTAAAGTTCTGTGAAACTTGAATGATCCAGGAAGGCATTTAACTATAAATCTTTTCTTAAATCCTAGATGGTGTGTGCCCTCCAGTTGGAAATCCTTTGGAGGCATACCTTCTTTCAGGTCCTCCAGATGGTATCACATTTGAGGACCCATCTCTTGATGTGATTCTGCTTCTGAGAGTGCTTCATGCTATCAGTAGATACTGGTATTACCTATATAATGTGAGTACTGCGAGATGACATCTAGAAAATGAATACCTGCAAATATTTGTAACAGAAATCTAATTACCTTTGAAAACTTGGTCAATAATTCTGACATTGGCTCATAATCTTGAGTTGGCTTTTGTATGTCAACTTTCCTTTAAAATGTAGGAGTTGGAATGTTCTAAATCTATTTATGATTAGATTCCCCACAGTGTGGAAGCAGGCCCTTCGGCCCAACAAGTCCACACCGACCCTCCGAAGAGTAAACCACCAAGACCCGTTTCCCCCAGACTCTTGCACCTAACACTGTGGGCAATTTAGCATGGCCAATTCACCTGACCTGCCCATCTTTGGACTGTGGGGGGGAAACCGGTGGAAACCCACACAGACATTGGGAGAACATGTAAACTCCACACAGTTGCCCAAGGCTGGAATTGAGCCAAGGTCCCTGGCGCTGAGAGGCAGCAGTGCCAACCACTGAGCCACCCCATTTATATGATGCTTTGTTTTACTGCTTCCTCCCCATTCCACTTTTGTACACTGGAGTCAGTGAGCGTCATTAATTTAAATTAGTTGAAGACAGCACAAAGATATTTTGTTAACAGCTGCTGAATGAGTGTGTTTTTGAAGCAGAACAATTTTGTATTGTTCATTTCAATATTTAATCATTAAGCCAATAGAGTTCTGAGTTGAGAGTGTGAGAAAAAGTTTTTATTTTCGGGTTAGTGAAGAATCAGGCATGCCAATCCTAATGGAAGTTACCTGTGCTTAATGTTTCAATTCTTTCTTTGATTCACTATTTCCTGCCTTGTTGATAGTTGTACTTAATGTCCAGACTTACATTTATATAGTGCCTTTCACTGTATTGGGTGTCTGAAGGACTTAAATGACAAAAGAATTTGATATTTCAAATTTTGCCCCTCACATCTCGTGAGATGTTGTATAGCCAAAACAATTATTTTGTTTAAGCTGCATTTTATTTGGTACTGCATAAAGGTCTTGAATGTGCAATGCTCAGGATTTGCTGCTTTTTTGTTTTTAAAAGGAGATTTATTTTGAGTGTTATTTGAGAAAGGGTATTTTGTCAAAACTTTTGTGAAAGTATATTTTTATTAAGAAAAAAGTTTTTTAAATATTACAACAAATACAAAACAATGCAATTCAAAACAGTACAAAACTAAATCCCAAATAAATTCCCCAACCCACCCTCCGATATGAATGTATAAACATATATAGAGAAGTATAAAATTTAAAAAAAACCTAAACTAGCGACTTAACTAACTAAATAAATCCCTAACAACAAACCAATAAATAGTAATAACTCAGCCCAGTCAAACAAGACACTCATACATTCACAGTTCCTCCTCCCTGGATATTGGACTCATGAAACACAATCATTACGGCTATATAAAAGCCCTTGTTAGTGTGGCAGATAAATCTGTGTCCAGGTATTTCAAAAAGGGTTGCCATGCCTTGTAAAAATTCTCAGTTTTGTGGTGTACCATATTTGTGAGAAAATAGAGGGGAACATAACAATCTTCCGCCAAGCCGACAGGCCTGGGGGGGTTTTCGGATATCCAACCTAGCAAGATATTCTTCCTTGCACAGAATGTAAGAATATTGAAAAGTTTTTCCTTATGCGAGTCTGCAGGAAATACAATGGGTAGGCCCAAAAGGAGCGAAAGAGGGTCCTTCTCCACCCCTATGTTTGAAGCCTGTCACAAGACCAAAGACAATGGGTAAGAGTACCCGTACAGACCTTGCACTTGGGACATGCTGAAGATACCCCTGGTTTAAATTTTGACAAATGGTCTGGGGCTAAGTGGACCCTGTGGAGAATCTTCAACTGTAAAGCATGGATCCTATTGCAAGTTGATATCTTCCTTGCATTCTCCCAAAGATCCTCCCATGCCTCTGAAGAAACTTCAACACCCAGCTCTCTTTCCCACATCTTGCAGAGTCGATCAGACTCATCTGAGGTGGCACCCCCCAATTGGTGATATAGAGTACTAACAGAGTATACTCATGGCCCTTAGTACCCCTCTTTCTATGTCAGATTTGTAGGGATCAGTCAAAAGTGTGGTCTTTTTTTGAATAAAATCCCTAACTTGAAAAAAACGAAAGAGATCTCTCTATTAGGTAACTTGGACTTCCATACTAACTGATCGAAGGACATCATTACATCTCCCTCAAATAAATCACCTATGCAAGATATACCCCTAGCTGCCCAACGTTTAAATCCTGAATCTATCATACCTAGTTGAAAACTCAGCATACCCACTAAAGGTGTAAACAAAGATGTTTTGCCAATATTACCTTCCCTCTGCTGAATTGCCCTCCATGCTTTAACAGTATTGATGACTATTGGGTTATGGCAATATTCCCTAACTGTCCTCACTTTGTCCAAAAACAGCAAACTGGTAAGTCAAAACTTTAATTTTGCACCACTCAGAACATTTGCAAATACATTAGCGAAAAGGGGAATTTTTTTTTACTGGATCAGAAGACTGCTGGTTAGATAGCATGTGGATTCTGGGAGCAGTGTTACCATTTTGAATGCACCTGCTAGATGATGACTGGCAGTTAACTGCTGTGCTTTGTTTAAATCAAATGGGTTGACTCTGGTCGACGTACTGCCAATGAACCAGAGAATAGGCACCTGTTCAGTTGTGAAAAGATACATTGTATGCACGTGTTCTATCTGCAAAAAAAAAAAGGCCCTGTATATTAATACACACAGTTTCTAGTATGTGCATGTGCTTACTTATTTATGGCTTTTTGGTAAGCACTTTTGGGCTTTTTGGCTTGTTGGCAACATACTGTTAGTAAAAACACTATGTTGCTATGTATGGGATGTGATGTATGAATTTGTGTGATGCTACAAGTTTGAGCCATATGTCCCAAAGACTGCTGGATCTAAACCGTTTCCAACTTTAGATGTTCCTCCATGATTGGACAACATTAGCTACATAAAATCACGTTATTCTGCCCATTGAGTCCACACTGACCCTCTGGAGACCATCCCACCCAGACCAAACTCCTTTACCCTATCCCTGTAACCCTGCATTTCCCATGGGTAATCCACCTAGCCTGCACGTCCCTGAATACTGCAGACGCTGAAAATCCACAACAAAAACAGAAACTCAGCAGTACCTGTAGAGATAAAGCAGAGTCAGTGTTAGATAATATGGCCTTTTATCAGAATGAATGCATGAATTGCTAAGGGAAAGATGGTCAATCCAGTTCTGATGAAGGGTCAGACCTGAAATGTTAAGTCTGCTTTCACTCCTCAGATACTGCCAGGCCTGTTGAATTTCTCTAGCAATTTCTGTTTTCATTTGAGGTTAGTTCAGTTAATTAGATAACACTTACATTCTCCTAATTTCAAAGGGCAGTTGAGGACTGCAGATGCTGGAAATCGATCAAAGTGTGGTTTTGGAAAAGCACAGCAGCTCAGGCAACATCAGAGGAGCAGGAGAGTCGATATTTTGAGCATAAGCCCTCCTGATCCTGGGATGCTGCCTGACTGGCTGTGTTTTTCCAGCACCACATGTTTTGCCCTTTGAAACTACTTGGCAAACCAGTGTGCTCTAGGCCAGTGATGAGCCTGGTCAGTGATGCCGACATCCCCAAAAAGAATCAACATTACGTAAGGTCCTTTCGTCTCAATCATGAGCAGTTTCATTTGTGATTCCTTGCACTTTGATTTTTATTGTGCAAGACACAATGACCTGAGATGTTCAGGGTTTCCAACTGGTTAATAGTGAATGTTTGGGGAGTACAGTTAACTGAGTTTTCCACATTACATTACATTAGATTACATTACATTACAGTGTGGAAACAGGTCCTTCGGCCCAACAAGTCCACACCGACCCGCCGAAGCGCAACCCACCCATACCCCTACATTTACCCCTTACCTAACACTACGGGCAATTTAGCATGGCCAATTCACCTCACCTGCACATCTTTGGACTGTGGGAGGAAACCGGAGCACCCAGAGGAAACCCACGCAGACACTGGGAGAACGTGCAAACTCCACACAGTCAGTCGCCTGAGTCGGGAATTGAACCCGGGTCTCTGGCACTGTGAGGCAGCAGTGCTAACCACTGTGCCACCGTGCCACATGCTCGTGGATTTCTTTTTGCCCTTACATATTGAAAAACTGAAGGTCACTGTTTCTTATCTTGATTAGACTTGCCCCTAAGTCATCCTGCTTAAAGTATGATGGGATAGTTCTGCAATGCTACTTGTGTCATAGTGATGTTAAATGTTGGTATGTTTCAAACTTGGCATGCTAAGTTTCTGTAAGTGTACACTGTAACTAATTTCCATACAAACCATTAGTCCATCTTCTCACTTTATAATTATTGAGTCAACATTTTATTTAAGTTGTGAAAGTTTTAAGGGTCTGTTTGAGAAATGGATGAACAGATGCTATATCCACCATTTCCTCAGCATCTCATACATTACCAGCTTGCACATCATGTATTAAAAACATTTTTGGGAGCATGTAGTTTTGTTTAGTTGTACATCTATATGCAATATGTACACATACTTTTAAAAATTTGATTTCTTGTTACAGAATGCAGTGTGTAAAGAGATTATCCCAACAAATGAATTGATCAACAGCAAACTAACTGCAAAGGCTAACCGTCAACTTCAGGATCCCCTGGTTATTATGACAGGAAATATACCAATTTGGTTGACTGAATTGGGAAGGACCTGGTACGAAACAAACCTCATTACTTTTATTTTCCTTTGCCACTAGATTAATAGTTTAATGAATTGATATCTACATTTTATACAAAGATTTTCAAATTCTGGTTTTTGTTTGATGCTTGTGTAGTAGCCTTTGTCCATGAATTTGTTAGTATATGTGGAACGCACAGTTCATTTAAACAAAAAAATAATGCTTGCGCAGGAAGAAAGCACTGCAAAAAGGAGAAAGTCATAATACAGTTCGTTTAGGTGGAAAGATGCCTTCGTGTAGTGATAGGTGGGTTGGGGGATGTGTAATCTGGATGATCACATTGCTCCAGCCATGGCATTTGACTTTTCCAGACTTTGACTTTCTTAAAATTCGTTCACGAGATGAATGAACTTAAGGCTGAGAAGTTGAGTTGATGGTTTTTAAAATCATGTTGATGGAGTCAAATTCTCTAATTTCCCTTGCAGCATATATACTTGGACAAAATGATATAGTCTAGTTTAAGTATAGATTTTACTGTTCAGTACTGCAATAAAAAGAATTGATCTGCAGGCTATTGGCTGTAAAACAATGAGTAAGGTAATGCAAAAAAAAGTCTGCCGTACCTAACCATACTTAGACTTTGCTGTCTTCAGAAAAATGAAATTCAACATTATGCATTGGGTTTTTTTCCCCATTTACTTAGCTTTTTCGAAGTAACTCCAGTTTAGATAGTCTTGTTGACCGAACAGTTGAAATCGCAGGAATTCCCCAAGAACTAGGAAGCTTGGAGAACCCTAAAAGGTTGATCCAATATTTTTTGCTGAGTTTAAGGGGAATTGCCAAGTTACTTTCCTGAAGGTTGTGCAAGAAAGCAGACAGTATATTCGGGTGGGTCGTAGAATATCCAAGACTTCACTTCATACCAGGCATTTTAGGGAACTATACCGTCCAGAATAATTGCAGCTCATGTGATGTGTTAACGCTAGCAGC
Organism: Chiloscyllium plagiosum; assembly: GCF_004010195.1. NCBI lineage: Eukaryota > Metazoa > Chordata > Chondrichthyes > Orectolobiformes > Hemiscylliidae > Chiloscyllium > Chiloscyllium plagiosum. The sequence continues at coordinate 79,268,046 of NC_057722.1, read as the reverse complement.
ATTTGTTTTTCAACTGCATGGTCAGAGTACATCTTAACATGAAATCGGTTTTCAGTGCAATGGCATCTCCTATTTCTGGTAAAAAGGTAGCTAAAAGTAGTAAATGATCTTCCAGATGAAGATAACCTGTCTTGAGTTTGGCTTAACAAGAGCAGTAAAGAATTAATGACTTGTAATTTTTCTCTGAATTTAAAAGCAGGTCACCAATGATCTTGTTTGTTTTTAAGCCCGTTTTTTTTCCCGTTCGACACACGGCAAATGTTGTTCTATGTGACTGCGTTTGATCGAGATCGAGCCATGCAGAGATTACTAGATACTAACCCAGAAATCAATCAGTCTGATTCGCAAGATAGTAGAGTTGCTCCCCGCTTGGATCGGAAAAAGGTAAGCTGCCTGTATTGTAGCTTAACATGGCAGTTTTTCACTATTACGTGAGCTATGTGCTATTTGCTGTTTTAGAAATACATAAGTAATTCTAAAAATATTGCGTTGGTTTTCAAATCAATGTGGAAAAAAAAACTAAAGGACTAATTCTGCTATTTCAATCCCGTATTAGTTTCTGGACTGGCATGCTAGACTGAAAGACCTTCACTATAATATTTTACTAATGTTGAAAAGCTATCAGAAGCAAATGTTTGGGAGAAAAGTACTTTCAAAAATGCGAGTTTCTGGTTTTCTGGGGTGATTCTGCTCAGGAAGGGAGAAGAGCTAACATCAGTCAGCTTTCTAAATCGTGACAAGATATTAAAGGATGACCCACCTGTTAATACATACCTGGGTGCTGATGAGGCAATGTATATGCTACAGAACGTATTAAAACAAATTTTGACAGTTTTAATGGATATTTTTCAGCATGACATTCAACAAAATTTACGGAAACTTTTACTATTGCAGTTGCTACATTCTGCAAGTATAATATAATCCTTATCGGTGACTGCAGGGATTTGTCTGTTAGAATTTTGTTGTTTCAATGAGCCTTGAATGCAGGTCTCTTCACACATTAGGGAAAACCTTCTTGTGATTTTATTTTGTAGACCCTTTATTGGATTTTCCCTAGTACTTCGGTTACCTTCTTCAAATTGTTTTGTCACCCCATAATCCCCTCCCTCCACAGATTAGTAATCCTTTTCCAAATTATTGGAGAAACTCTGGTCTGGCAACAACCGTGGAGAGAAAGCAGAATTAACATTTCACATCCAGTGATCCTTCAGAACTGATAATAGCTAGGAGATGGTGGTAACAGGTATGGGTGGAGGAGAGGAGTGATTAGATTGTATCTCTCTCTCTGGCTCCAGCTTTGCCAATAACAGGGAGACAAAAGATGGATGATAGTATGCTCAGGGGAAAGACAAGCTGATAATGCAGACTGTAAGTAAGGGAAAATCTGTTGACTGTGCTGAATGCGGCCTGTCATGACATGTATGGGGTGAGTGAAGGAGCTAGAAGGCAGTGTTCAGACCTAAAAATTAATGAACTCTATATTGAGTCCTGAAGGCTGCAGAGTCCCCAAGCAGAATCTGAGGTGCTGTTTTTCCAGCTTGTGCTGATCTCCACATGAACACTGCAGCAGGCCCAAGACACACGTTGGCTGGGGAAGAGGGATTTGTTGAAATGGCAGGTAGCTGATGGTAATTTTTGAGGACATAACATGGGTGTTCTGCAAAGTGGTCATCCAGTCTGTTTCAGCTCCCCAGTATAGCAGAGACCGCGTTGTGAGCAGCGAATGCAGTTGACTAGATTGAGTAAAGTGTAGGTAAATTGCTGTGTGTGTGGAGCCTTGGATAGTGAAGGGGTAGATGTTTTCTATCATTGTGAGAGTAGAAATATGCATGACATTTCAGAAGAAATTTAACAAGCGCTTTACCTCGTGCCAATTTGGAGATAATTCTCAGAGCAATGCTCACCTGGTGGTTGTGTGAGAATGAATTATTGCATACAGTCTGGTCACTATTATAGGAAGGATGTGGAAGCGTTGGAAAGAGTTCAGAGGAAATTTACTAGGATGTTGCCTGATATGAAGGGAAGGTCTTATAAGGAAAGGCTGAGCGAACTGAGGCTGTTTTCATTTGAGAGAAGAAAGTTGAGAGGTGACTCAGTTGAGACATACAAGATAATCAGAGGGTTAGATAGGGTTGAATTGAATTTGAATTGAATGGAGCTTTTTTACTTGTATGGTGATGGCTTGCACGAGAGGATGTGGCTTTAAATTGAGGAGTGATAGATATAGGACAGATGTCCGAGGTAGTTTCTTGAATCGGAGTAGTAGTCGGGGGGGTGAAACTCACTGCCTGCAAAAGTGGTGGATTTGCCAACTTGAAGGGTATTTAAATGGTCATTGGATAGACGTGTGGATGAAAATGGAATAGTGTAGGTTAGATGAGCTTCAGACATGGTCAGTGCAACGTAGAGGGCAGAAGAACATAACAGCGCAGTACAGGTTCTATGAATTGGTTATCTGTGAAATTCAAATAATCTCATAATCTGTGGGCTAATACAAATTACAGTGAAATTGCCTGGATTCCCCTTGATGTATGCAAGGGAATTGTTGGGGATTCTGCTGTTTTGGACATTGCAGCCAAAGTCAAACCTATTCTAAGCCAATGTGCACTAATGTCAAATGGTCTCCCAAAATATTCAGCTGCTTCCTTGAAAAAGATCCTTGTAAAAATGTACCCCAGTGTTCAATCCATCTCTTTCGAAAATTGACAAAGGAGCTTTAAACAACCATCATTCTTTCAGGTCTTAGAGAATTCTATTCAAGGTGTTAATTCTTTTTATTTCCCCTTCCCCCACAGCGTACTGTAAACAGGGAAGAGTTGTTGAAACAAGCAGAATCAGTAATGCAGGATTTAGGAAGTTCAAGGGCAATGTTGGAGATTCAGTATGAAAATGAAGTAAGCCTAATCTTCACATTTTGTTGGAATTTATAATTGTTGTGCCCAATTATTTTAATCCTGTTAACAATAACTTAACCTTCACTTCAACCTTTCTAAAACTAAACAGCTAACATCTTCCTTAGGTTGGGACTGGCCTAGGTCCAACATTGGAATTCTATGCACTTGTATCTCAGGAACTGCAGAGAGCTGATCTGGGTCTGTGGCGGGGAGATGAAGTCACACTGTCCCATCCTAAAGGTAGGATTTGCCAAATAAAATTATGAAAATAATAAACTCAAATCCTTTAAACCTGCTGCCAGGTAATTAATTCAACTTTAAACAAAAGTAGTTGTGATTATATTGTGAAGCTTGAAATTACAGATCGTTCTGCTATAAAGCACATTTTCTGGATCAGTGGTGTTGGAAGAGCACTGCAATTCAGGCAGCATCCGACACTGACCTTTTACTCAACAATGCTTCGTGTTACCATAACCATTTTCAGATTCTCATTCCTTCCTTTTGAACGACATAATTTTCATGAAGTAAGTGCAGCTTGTATTAGCCAAGCTGAAATGAATAACTTCACACAAGTAGAAGGTGATGAGGACTGCAGATGCTGGAGAGTTGGAATTGATAAAGTGTAACGCTGGAAAAGGCACAGCAGGTCAGGCAACATCCAAGGAGCAGGCAAGTTGACATTTTGAGTAGGACCCTTCAACGTCGACTCTCCTCCTTGAATGCTGCCTGACCTGCTTTGCTATTTCCAGCGTCGCACTTTATACAACTTTCGCAAGGTTTGTGAAGGTTTGTAGCTCAGGCTGAGGTTTAGGGTGTAGGTTTGCTTGCTGAGCTGTAGGTTTGATATCCAGACGTTTCATTACCTGGCTAGGTAACATCATCAGTGGCGACCTCCAAGTGAAGCGAAGCTGTTGTCTCCTGCTTTCTATTTATATCTTTCTCTGGATGGGGTTCCTGGGGTTTGTGGTGATGTCATTTCCTTTTTGTTTTCTGAGGGGTTGATAGGTGGCATCTAGATCTGTGTTTGTTTATGGCGTTGTGGTTGGAGTGCCAGAGAATTCCTCGAGGCCTGGCACTCCAACCACAACGCCATAAACAAACGCATAGATCTCGATGCCATCTATCAACCCCACAGAAAATGAACAGGAAATGACATCACCACAAACCCCAGGAACCCCATCCAGGAGAAAGATATAAATAGAAAGCAGGAGACAACAGCTTCGCTTCACTTGGAGGTTGCCACTGAGAATGTTACCTAGCCAGGTAATGAAACGTCTGGATATCAAAACCTACAACTCATCGAGCAAACCTACACCGTAAACTTTATACAACTGTCAAGGTATAACTCAAACCTACATTTGGCAGCTAGCTAATATAAAATTAGTGTTAATGATAACTTGTAACATTGTAGTCAGATTAACTTGAGGTTTTGAACTGAAAGCTGATGATCGTTTCGACAAAAGCTGAAATTCTGGTGAGGTGCAATACTGGCTGTATGCAGAGCCTGCCCGATTCTGACTGTAATCCTTATGTCTTTTCACTTTTACTGAATTCTTTTGGTTCAACTTTTTATTTTTTAAAACCTGTTTCTTGGCCAATACCAGTTGTATTATAAAGTCGAAGCAATTATTCAGAACTGCTTGGAACAAGGATAAAACTGCTCATCAGCTAACTACCTTAATTGTGCTGTCAGGTAGCCAAGAAGGGACCAGATACATCCATAATCCCCGGGGCCTTTTCCCTGTCCCTTTCGGAAGGAATACAAAGCCGGCACATGTGGCTAAAGTGAAAATGAAATTGCGATTTTTGGGCAAGTTTTTGGCCAAAGCGATCATGGACTTTCGATTGGTATGTTTTACTGGTAACTATGACTGTATGAATCTGCAAGCAATTGAGAATGCTTATTACAAATTGTGTGCAAGTTTATAAGTTGGTAATAGTACTTTACTGTAAGCAACAGTAAATTGATGTAGGAATTGAGGCTGGAGACTGTTTTACAAAGCTATTTCTAGTTTTCTGTAACTGTCAAGTGTAATTGTTATAGCCAGATAAGATTACCTTACACAATTCACTTTGGCTTTAATATAGAATTGGAATTATGACATTTGATTTAGTCCCATATCAAAGAAAATTGCAGAAAATAATTGCTTAAGGTGTAGTGATGATATATTAACATCAATAGAAGATTGACGAGCTATCAGCATGTAGCTTGCATAATTAATCTTTGTCGGATGTGATGAGTGAAGTCCAGGGATTTGTGCTTGGGGCCCCAACAGCTAACCATTTAAATCAGTGACTCTGAGACTGGTGAAAGCATAGTAGCTAAACCAGCATATGACACAAAAGTTAGGAAGGAAAGTTGTTTTGAAAGAGACAGGAGTTTGCATGAAGTAATCAAAAATAGGGATAAACTTAAAACAACCAACTGCAGATACTGGAAATCTGAAAACAGAAATTCTTGGTGAACTTTAACTTTGGCAGCATCAAGGTAGGGATTTTCAGTCACCCACAATTTGGAGACCACATCTCAAACACTGTGCAGTTTTAGTCTCCTTATTTACTGAAGAATGTAAATGCATTGGAGATAGATCAGAGGAGATTTACAAGGTAAGTATCTAGAAAGAGTGGGTTGTCTTATGAGGATTCGTTGGATAAGCTAATCTTTATTCTCATTGGAGTTCAGATGAGTGAGGAGTGAATTGATTGAAGTCTATAAAATCCTGAATTGCCTGAGGTTGGACCTGGAAAGGGTATTTCTTTTTCTAAGTCCAGAACTAGGGAGCACTCATTCAAAATGAGGGATTACACTTCAATGACAGAATTTTTTGATAGTTGTGGAACTTTGCCCCTCCAGGTAGTGAAAGCAGGATTGTAGAATTTTTTTTAAGGTCGAGTAGATTCTAATAATCAAGGGGATTGATGTTTATTGGGAAAGATGGGGAAAACAATTTGGCGATGATCGTATTGAATTGATAGCAAAGCAGGCTTAAGTTGCCAAATGGCTGTCTCCTGTTTTATTTAAAATGCTTGTGTACGCAGTGGTATTACCACTGACTAATCCAGAACATCCTTGGCGTCAGCATTGAACAGAAACGGAACTGGACCTGCCAAAACAATGCTGGGGGAGAATTTGGGGAGGCAGTGTTATTGTGGAAATGTCAGTGGGCATCTTAAATAAAAATTGGCTGTTAATTGTTCAAATTTTAAAAAAGTCATCTAGTTCACCAGTGTCCCTTTTTTAGTGAAGGAAATGTGCTATCCCTACCTTTTCTGGTCTACAAAGGACTTCAAACTCATCACAATGTACTTAACTCTTAACTGCCTTTGAGACAATTAGATATGGGCATTTCATAATGCCCTATCCAGTGGCACCCACATCCCATGAACAAATATTTTTTAAAAAGTGATTGCAAGAGCAGAGTCTGAGGCAGTTCCCCCACCTGACTCCTCCATGTGTCTGCAATGTGTCTCTTAGGGCTGTGATGGCACACACACTCTACTTGTCTGGTTGGCACTTCATTCATTTATACTCAAAACCTTTATTAACACCTCAATTGGCACCTTAAGTATTCATTCCACCCAACACAGTCACACAGTGGCAGTAATGTGTGTCATCTACAAGTCATGGTCCAACCACTCACTATTGTATAAGGAACCTTACCTTCCAAAGCTGAAAAATCTACAACTTGGAAAGACAAGGGCAGTATGAATCTGGGAGCATCTGCAATTTCCCCTCCAGTTCCATCCTGACTTAAGGTTGTTCCTTCAGTGCCACTGGGTCAAAATCCTCAAACTCACTTGCTAACAGTAATGTGGGTATAGCTCCATCTTATGAATTGAGCAGTTCAACAAGGAAGGTCACCACCATCAAGTTAAGTAGTAGACCAGAAAGATGGAATTATTGAACTTGCTTGAATGTTGACAATCACTTTACCATAATTGAGGTAAAGCATGAGACAAAGGGCACTAATTCATCACCTATTTCTAGATCCAGATTGTTTTCTTTATATTCACTTGTGGGGCGTGGGCTTCCTGAGTGGACTAACATTTTTACCTGTTTCTAATTGCCCATAAGGTAGTGGTGAGCTTGTGGCCGTAGTTACAACTCAATGACTTGCAAAACCATTTCAGAGGACTTTACAGCAGACCCACAGTACTTTTCCCAATACCAACTAGCTTTGTACTGATCTTAAGAGCAATATTACAGGAGTTGGTCTGTGAAAAGCATTCGGAGGTGGGGGGGCGGGGGGAAGCTTTACTATTGTCAGGAAATACAAGTTCCCTCACTGGTTATGCACCAGGCAGTTGGGCAACATCTGAAAGGTTTCTTCAACCGTTTTCAAAGCACCTCTTTTGTAAATTGTGCAAATAAGTTGAACTTGCCTCTCCGTAGTTAACAGAACATTTCTGTATCACTTGAGAGCAGATATTGAGGAAGGACCTCCATTTTTATCTGTAAAGTGTTAAAGTAAATTAGAAAAATTTTTGATGAGAGCCATGCATAGACTTTTATTTAGGCAGCAATCTAGTGGCAGCTGTTAGTTGAACAGATTCCACTGCTAATTCACTTGTGGGATAGTTAGCTGCCAAGAGGATTTTTCTAATAATTGATCAGGTAAAGTTCTGTTCAGTAAAAATAAAATCTCTTCCAACAGAACAGTAACTGGAAAGTGACTTAGAGCTACTGCAGAAAGGTTTCCAAATTGAAACTTCTAAATTAGCTTGTCATATACTTCAGTCCGTTGTTTTGCCATGTTCCAGTGATTGATTGATTGTCCAAATGAGGTTTAAAAAAAGAACGAAGGGGTCAAATTAACTATAATTATAATTAGATGATGGACTACTTGCCCTCAGCTGAATTTCAATTGTGTAAAAGCTCAAAGTCTGTATAAGGACACATCTGTTAGCAAGTTATAATAATTGTATATTTTCCTAAAAATCTTAAATTCTTAACGATCAATAGTCACAGAAGTGGGGTTCTGCATGGAGCATTGAATTTTTTTGTATGCATAGATATTCAGAGATGACGCTGCAATCACTATCTTTTCGTATAAAAATCATCTCATCATTGAACTGCAAGTTTACATTACTGTGCTTTTATTCTGTTCAAAATCAATTCTGTTTATTGCAAAGTAGCCAATTAAGGTGTATATAATGGAACTACATAATAGATTTTAAACTAGACATTCATAAGACTTCTGCATTCAACTTTGAGATTTGGAATCTGTATCTTATTCTGTGGTGCATCTCACTGCAATATGCATCGCAGACTTGCAGTGACTTATTTTAGTGAAATGTATAATTCGGATCCAGAATTGGGAAGTATGTTGACATTGAGTTTGTAAATGCCTATTCATTGTGTAACTTCACTTTTTTTATTACCCCTTCCTCCTGCCCTGGCTTGCTTTCTGTATCACTATGGCTCTGCCTCTGTGTGTGTGCCCCCCGCACCCCCCCCACCTTTGTGTGTGTCTGCGCATGCCCTCCCCCCCGATGTGTGTCTGCGCACGCCCCCGTGTGTGTGTATGCGCCTCTCTCACTCACCACCCCCACCACCACCATTTGTTTTGAACAGTTGGATTTGCCTCTTAGTCTATCATTTTACAAATGGATGCTGCGGCAAGAAATTTCCCTCTGCTCCCATGACCTCTTCAACATTGATCCAGTTGTAGCAAAATCAATTTGTCATCTTGAGGATATCATAAAACAAAAGAAGAAATTAGAGCAGGACAGATCACAGGTAAGAATGAACAATGTCAGCAAGTTTTGAGAAGATGTGTAGCTTGGACTGAGGTTCTGGATGTAGGTTTGCTCGCTGAACTGGAAGGTTCATTTTCAGACGTTTTGTCACCATACTAGTAACGTAGTGAACCTCCAGATGAAGCTTCATCCAGAGGGTCACTGATGATACCTAGTATCGTGACAAAACGTCTGAAAATGAACCTTCCAGCTCAGTGAGAAACCTACATCCATCAGCAATGTCAATTTGACCATTTTGCTTCCTGGCGTTCTTTATCCTTGCACCTGAAACAAGTGCATTTCTGGCATTCTGCACAAAAGAATATGTGACTTAAAGGGCAGTTTTGTTTGACTACCTTTGCAAAAAATGTAGACAGCTTAATTAAATATTATGGGTTAGCGCAATTCCCTTTTTAATAAAGTATCTCTTTTGCTTTCCCCAAAAACATTATGCTATTCTGTCTGTTCAAACCAAGAAGTGGGCACTTTCGGGTTTGAGAAATTCAGAGGAAATAGAACAACAGTTTTCCCACATGTTGTATGACTCTTACTGGACTAATTTTCCCTGTACTTTGAGTTCTCCAAAATGTTGGATATTGCTGTTTGTAAATAGAAAAACGTGTATGTTTAGGGCTCCTGATAAGGAATGTTCATTTATCAAGTTTTCTCATTCATTTATGGTTTATCTGCCAGGTTTTGCAATGGCATTTTGAGAATTAACCTGTTACTTGGCATGTCCAATGAGACAAACTTCAATCAACACTCATCTTAGAGATGAGGCAGTCCAGTTTTCATTTTCCAAATTTGTTTTGCAACAAATTTCCCTCAACTGAATTGCACTTGTTGACTGAAGGGAATATCAGGTTGCTGAGCATGTTCTCATTTTCCAAATGCTGCCAAGTGCACACTTGCTAAGTTCCCTAATGAGCTTGTTGTTTAGTTCGTGACTTGAAATGCGACAGTGACCTTACCTTGAAGAGTTGGCTGAGTCTTAGAGTTTGGCAGATGGCCATCTGATCTTCTGTGATCAATTTCTAAGGGCAATTTGACCCAGTTCTTTTCTCTTTGAACATCCCGTGCACATTTTGTGGAAAACTAAAACATTGACATTACCCAAGGGCAGGTATTTAGAGCATATAACTAGATTAGATTTAATGTTGTCAATGTGGATCTCTTGATAGAGCAAAGAATGTCTTCAACAGGCTCTGGAAAGCCTCAATATGAATGGCTGCTCTGTAGAAGATCTTGGACTGGACTTCACATTACCTGGATATGCCAGTGTTGAACTGAAAAAAGGAGGCAAGGATACAGTTGTCACCATACACAATTTGGAAGAGTATCTCAGGGTATGTATATAATTTTCATCTGCATAAAGTCAACAGCGAATAAACTTGGACCATACAAGACCTGTGACCATTAGTGTTCCACAGGGGTCGGTGCTCAGTCCACTTTTGTCATTGATATAAATTATTTGGATGATGATATAGAAGGCATGATTAGTATGTTTGCAGATGACACAGATTGGTGGTGTAGTGGACAGTGGAGAAGGTTATCTAAGATTATAAAAAAATCTTGATCAGTTGGGTCAAAGGGCTGAAGTGGTAGATGGAGTTCAATTTGGATAAATAAAAGATATTGCATTTTGGTAAAACAAGCAAAGGTAGGACTTGTACAATGAATGTTAGGGCCTTGGGTAGTGTTGTACAACAGAAAGACCTGTGGTTCAGGTACAGAATTCTTTTGAAGTTTGCATCACAACTAGATAGGGTGGGTAAGGCATTCAGCACACTTGGCTTCATTGCTTATTCCTCACAGTATAGGAGTTGGGATGTTATGTTGCAGTTGTATAAGAGGTTAGTGAGGCCTGTTCTGGAATACAGTGTCCAGTTCTGGCTACCCTGTTATCAGAAGGATATTATTAAGCCGCACAGGGTTGAGAAGAGATTGTCAGGTTTGGAGGGTTTGAGTTATAAAGAGAGGCTGGATAGAACATTACTAATCTGAAGCCCATCCCACCTACACTATTCCATGTAAGTCCATATGCCTGTCCAATGACGACTGAAATGCACTTAAACTTGGCGAATCTACTACCGTTGCAGGCAAGCATTCCATACCCTTACTACTCTCTGAGTAAAGAAACTACCTCTGACATCTGTCTTATACCTATCTCCCCTCACTTTAAAGTTGTGTCCCCTCGTGTTTGCCGTTCCCCTATTTGGAAAAAGGCTCTCCCTGTCCAACCTATCTAACCCTCTGATTATCTTGTATGTCTCTATTAAGTCACTTTCCCACCTTCTTCTCTCTAACGAGAACAGCCTCAAGGCCCTCAGCCTTTTCTCGTAAGACATTCCTTCCATACCAGGCAACATCCTAGTAAATCTCCTCAGCATACATACATACCCTGCGATACTCTTCCAAATAGAGTCATAGAGTTTTACAGCACAGAAACAGACCCTTCAATCCAACTTGTCCATGTCGACCAGATATCTTAACCTAGTCTAGTTCCACGCCAGCACCCAGCCCATATTCCTCCAAACCCTTCCTATTATACCCATTCAGATGCTTTTTTAAATGTTGCAATTGTACCAGCCTCCGCCACTTCCTCTGGCAGCTCATTCCATACATGCACCACTCTCTGCGTGAAAAAGTTGCCCATTAGGTATCTTTTATATCTTTCCCATCTCCCTAAACCTATGTCTTCTAGTTATGGACTCCCCCACCCCAGGTAAAAGACTTGTCTATTTATCCTATCCATGCCCCTCATGATTTTGTAAACCTCTATAAGGTTCAACCTTAAATGCTTCAGGGAAAACAGCCTCAGCCTGTTCAGCGTCTCCCTATAGCTCAAATCCTCCAACCCTGGCAACATTCTTGTAAATCTTTTCTGAACCGTTTCAAATTGCACAACATCCTTCTGATAGGAAGGAGACCAGAATTGCGGGCAATATTCCAACAGTGGCCTAACCAATGTCCTGTACAGCTGCAACATGACCTCACAACTGCTATACTCAATACTCTGACCAATAAAGGAAAGCATACTAAACGCCGCCTTCACTCTCCTGTCTACCTGCGACTCTACTTTCATGGAACTATGAACCTGCACTTCAAAATCTCTTCTTTTTTTTTCCCAGCAACGCTCCCTAGGAGTGTATAAGTCCTGCTAAGATTTGCTTTCCCAAAATGCAGCACCTCACATTTATTTAAATCAAACTCCATCTGCCACTCTTCAGCCCATTGGCCCATCTGATCAAGATCCTGTTGTAATCTGGGGTAGCCTTCTTCGCTGTCCATTGCGTCTCCAATTTGGTGTCATCTGCAAACTTAACTAACTACACCTCTAACTCACATCCAAATCATTTATATAAATTACGAAAAGTAGTAGATCCAGCACTGATCCTTGTGGCCTTTCACTGGTCACAGGCCTCCAGTCTGAAAAACAGCCCTCCACCACCACCCTCTGTCTTCAACCTTTGAGCCAGTTGTGTATCGAAATTACTAGTTCCCCCTGTATTCCATGAGATCTAACCTTGCTAACCAGTCTCCCCTGGGGAACCTTGTCGAACGCCTTACTGAAGTCCATATAGATCACGTCTACTGCTCTGCCCTCATCAATCCTTTTTGTTCATTTTATCAAAATCTCAAGTTAGTGAGACGTAATTTCCCATGCATAAAGCCATGTTGACTATTCCTAATCAGTCCTTGCCTTTCTAAATACATGTACATCCTGTCCCTCGGGATTCCCTCCAGCAACTTGTCCACCAGTGACGTCAGGCTCACTGGTCTATAGTTCCCTGGCTTGTCCTTACTACCTTTCTTAAGTAGTGGTACCACATTAGCCAACTCCAGTTTTCCGGCACCTCACCTGTGACTATTGATAAAAATATCTCAGCAAGGGGCCCAGCAATCGCGTAGCTTCCAGCAGAGTTCTAAGGTATACCTGATCAGGTCCTGGAGGTTTATCCACTTTTATGCATTTCAAGATATCCAGGACTTCCTCTGTAATATGGGCATTTTTCAAGTTGTCACCGTCTGTTTCCTGACATTCTGTACCTTCCATGTTCTCCTCCACAGTAGACACTGATGCAAAATACTTGTTTAGTATCTCCCCAATTTTCTGCGGCTCCACACAAAGGTCGCCTTGCTGCTCTTGAGGGGCCCTATTCTCTCCCTAGTTACCCTTTTATCCTTAATATATTTGTAAAAAACCCTTTGTATTCTCCTGAATTCTATTTGCCAAAGCTATCTCATGTTCCATTTTTGCCCTCCTGATTTCCCTCTTCAGTATACTCCTCCTGCCTTTATACTCTTCTAAGGATCTACTTGATCTATCTTGTCTATACCTCTCATATGCTTGCTTCCTTTTTCTTGACCAGCCCTCAATTTCTTTCGTCATCCAACATTCCTTCCACCTACCAGCCTTTCCCTTTCACGCTAACAGGAATATACAGTCTCTGAACTCTTGTTATCTCATTTCTGAAGCCTTCCCATTTTCCATCCATCCCTTGACCTGCAAGCATCTGCCCCCAATCAGCTTTTTCACATTCTTTTCTAATACAATCTAAATTAGCCTTCCTCCAATTTAGAATTTCAACTTTTAGATCTGGTCTATCCTTTTCCATCACTATTTGATGTGGGCGGCACGGTGGCACAGTGGTTAGCACTGCTGCCTCGCAGCGCCAGAGACCCGGGTTCAATTCCCGACTCAGGCGACTGACTGTGTGGAGTTTGCACGTTCTCCCCGTGTCTGCGTGGGTTTCCTCCGGGTGCTCCGGTTTCCTCCCACAATCCAAAAGATGTGCAGGGTCAGGTGAATTGGCCGTACTAAATTGCCCGTAGTGTTAGATAAGGGGTAAATGTAGGGGTATGGGTGGGTTTCGCTTCGGCGGGTCGGTGTGGACTTGTTGGGCCGAAGGGCCTGTTTCCACACTGTAATCTAATCTAATCTAATCTAATCTATTTTAAAACTAATTGAATTATGGTCGCTGGCCCCAAAGTGCTTCCCCCAGTGACACCTCAGTCACCTGCCCTGCCCTATTTCCCCAAGAGTAGGTCAAGTTTTGCGTCTTCTCTAGCAGGTACATTCATATACTGGATCAGAAAATTTTCTTTTACGCACTTAACAAATTCCTCTCCATCTAAACCCTTAACACTATGGCCGTCCCAGTCGATGTTTGGAAAGTTAAAATCCCCTACCATAACTACCCTATTATTCTTACAGATAACTGAAATCTCCTTACAAATTTGTTTCTCAATTTCCTGCTGACTCTTTGGGGTCTATAATGCAATCCTAATAAGGTGATCATCCCTTTCTTCTTACTGATTCCACTCAAATAACTTCCCTGGATGTATTTCCGGGAATATCCTCCCTCAGCACAGCTGTAATGCTATCCCTTATCAAAAATGCCACTCCCCTTCCTCTCTTGTCTCCCTTTCTATCCTTCCTGTAGCATTTGTATCCTGGAACATTAAGCTGCCACTCCTGCCCATCCCTGAGCCATGTTTCTGTAATTGCTATAATATCGTAGTCCCATGTTCCTAACCCTGTCTTGAGTTCATATGCCATCCCTGTTAGGCCTCTTACATTGAAATAAATGCAGTTTAATTTCAGTCCTATCTTTGTTCTCTGCTTTGTCCCTGCCTATCCTGACTGACTCGCTTCTTCTCTCAATTTTTAAAATCACACAACACCAGGTTGTAGTCCAACAGCTTTATTTGGAAGCACTAGCTTTCGGAGCGCTGCTGCTTCAGGTGGTTGTGGATGAAATAGCAACAGTCTGAAAGCTAGTGCTTCCAAATAAACTTGTTGGACTATAACCTGGTGTTGTGATTTTTAACTTTATACACCCCAGTCCAAATCTTTCTCAGCTGTACCAGTCTCTGGTTGATCTTGAACCCCCTGGGTCCAACGCCCCTCACCTTATTAGTTTAAATCCTCCTGAGCAGTTCTAGCAAATTTCCCTGCCAGTATATTAGTCTCCTCCTCCTAATTCAGGTGCAATCCATCCATCTTGTACAGGTACTTCTATCCCAGAAGAGATTCCAATGATCCAAAAATGTGAATCCTCCTGCCATACACCAGCTGCTCAGCCATGTATTCATCTGCTCTATCCTCCTATTCCTATCCTCACTAGCTCATAGCACCAGAAGTAATCCAGATATTACTACCCTCGAAGACCTCCTTTTCAAATTCCTGCCTAACTCTCTCTATATTCTCCCTTTAGAATCTCATCCTTTTCCCTTCTTATGTCGTTGGTTCCAATGTGTACAGTGACCTCCTGCTGGTCCCCTCTCCCCTTTTGAGAACATTCTGCACCCTCTCTGAGACATCCTCGATCCTGGCACCAAGGAGGCAACACCATTCTGATTTTTTTTGCTGCTGGCCACAGAAACGTCTAAAAATGCCTCCGACTCGAGGGTCCCCTAACATAATCGATCACTTGGAACCCAAAATAACCTTCATTACATTGGAGCCTGTCTTGATACCAGAAACTTGGCTGTTTGTGCTACCTTCCCCCGAGAATCTGTCACCCCTACATTTTCCAAAACAGCATACTTTTTTGAAATGAAGATAGTGACAGAAGACTCCTGCAACACCTGCCTACCTCTTACCCTTCCTGGAAATAACCCATCCATGTGACTCTCTGGGTTTTCTCCCTTCCTATAACTGCCATCCATCACACCCCCTTGGTCTTGTAAATTCCTCATTGGATCTGTTGGAGTTAGAGGCATTCAGTTTGATAGGATTCGCAACCAGCGACATTTATTGCAGATATAATCCTCAGTAACATGTAAACTCTCCCTAAATTCCCACATCAGACAAGAAGAGCATATCACTCTACTAAGGGCCATTTTTGCTTCTTCCAATCTACAGACCCAGAAAATAGCACTGTCTTATTCCGATACAAAACACTGCTCCAGGCTAACTTAACACTTATGACTTCAGAGACATATCTCAATAAAACATATAATCAATAAAGAACCCACTCTATTGTAGATTTACAGCAAGGCTATGCTTAAAACTATTCACTTACCTGTTTGTGTTGTGGGGCTCTTCCACTGGCACATAGGGCATCGAGGTATGGCCTTATATAAGGGTATAGATAAGGTGAATGGCTGGTGTCTTTTCCTGAAGGGATTTCAAGACGAGGGGGCACATTTTTAAGGTGAGTGGAGAGATTTTTAAAAAAGACGAGGCATTTTTTTTACAGAGAGGGTGGTTCTCATGTGGAATGAACTTCCTGAGGAAATGGATGTGGATGCAATTGCAATGTTTAAAAGGCATTTGGATGAATACAGGAATAGGAAAGCTTTGAAGGGATATGGACAAGGAGCAAGCAGGTGGGTCTAGTTCAGTTTGGGATTATGTTCTGATGGCTCTGTTTCCATGCTGTATGACTCTGACTAAGGAGAATATTTTTAAGGTGAGAGGAGAAAAGATTTTTAAAAAGTGTGGGGCAATTTTTCATAGTGGTTAGTATATGGAATGAACTTCAAGAGGCAGTGGTGGATGCGGGTACAGTTGCAACATTTGAAAGACATTTAGGTAAGTGCATGAAGAAAAAATATGTGGAGTGATGTGGGACTAGATTAGTTTGGGATTATGCTTGGCGTGGAGTTGTTGAACTGGAAGATTGTTTTCCTTGCTGTATGACACTGGAGAGGCAAAAGGGGGCCATTTGACCCGTCAAGTCTGCTCTGCCTTTCAGTTCATCAGTGATTTGATATTCTTGTATGCCACTTTTGTGCTGGTTACCCCTTCTCATTGATTCGCTTGCTGATTTGAAAGCCTGTATACTGAAGGATTGAGCCCTCTGCAGGAAAGAATGCCACAAATTGGCTGCCAGTTGGGAGAAGAAATGCTCATCTCTGTCCTAACTGGGCAAGCCCTGACTCTGTGAGATGATGCCCTCTGGTCCCAGACTGTCCCACAAGACAAAATAACCTCTTCACAACTATCATGTCAAGCCCTCCTACGAATCTCATGTTTCAATAAGGTCTCTCTCCCAAATTCCAATGACTACAGACCCAACCTACTCAATCTCTTGTCACAAAATCTCTCCAGACTCAGGATCAACCTGATGAGCCTGGTCTGAACTGCCAAGGGGACCATAGCTGTTCGCAATATTATAGGTCGGGTCTAACCAGTGCCTCTTTTGTCGATAGTTTTGCAAGAATCCTCTAATTTTTATATACTTCTGAAATAGCCTTGACTGAAGTCAGTTTGCTGAACATGGGATGCTAGCTTTTTGTGATTTCTTTTTTCTGGCATGGAGGAACTCCCCAAACTCTCTGCTGCAGATTTCATTTTCAATAATATCATGCTGCTCTGTTCTTCCTTCTAAGCTGTATCTTCACATTTTGCATCTGTCAAATTTTTGCCCACCACCTCAGCCTGACTATATTCCTTTTGTAGCACCCACCTGTTTTTGTCATCCACAGACTTGACAGTAGTACATTTACTTTCCTCACTTACATCATTAAATAATTCTGGCCCCCGCACTGATCACTGTCATATTCCAGGTTGTTAACCTACAAATGTCCCCCTTATCCCAACTCTGTCTTCTATTAGTCAGACAAACATTTAATCATGCTTTAAAAATTACCCCCCCCCCCCCCCCCCCAACACCACCAAATATTGTGGACCCTTATTCCGGAACCTAATGTGTTGTACCTTATTGAATGCCTTTTGGAAATACAACTGTATTAAATATCTTGATTCCCCTCTCTTTATTCTGCTTGCTATTTTCACTAAGAATTCTCGTCAATTTGTCCAGCATGATTTCCCCTTTATGAAGCCATGCTGAACTCTGCTTGAGGATAACATATATTTCTAATTTCTGGATTAGTGGTGCTGGAAGAGCACAGCAGCTCAGGCAGCATCCAACTGCTCCTCGGATGCTGCCTGAACTGCTGTGCTCTTCCAGCACCACTAATCCAGAATCTGGTTTCCAGCATCTGCAATCATTGTTTTTACCTGTATATTTCTAAATGCTGTGCTCATACATATTTTATAACGTTTTCCCAGTGACAGACATCTATAAGCCTATATTTACATATATTTTTATCTCCTTTTCATTTTTTTGAAGGAGAGTGTAACATGGCAGTTTTCAAATCCTCAAACTTTTCCTAATGGTTCTTAATGGTAATCTTGTACCTCTGCAGCTATTTCCTTCAATATCCAAGAATGTACTCATCAGGTTCAGGGGACTTGTTGGCACTTAAGCCCTATTAATTCTCCTATACTGTTTCTCTTGTGATAGTTATTGGATTTAATTCCTCCCCATCCTTGATTATTTCATCATCATCAAATATTACTATCTTTGACCGTGAAGACTGCAAACTATTCACTCAGCTCCTAAGCCCCCTCCGAGTTCTTCAATATTATTTCCTCGGCTTATTTTCTAAGAGTCCTGTGTTCACTTTGACCCCTCACTTCATTTTGAATATATTTAACTACTGTCAGATTTTATATGACTTGCTACTTTATCCATAAAGTTTCCTGTCTTCCTCCTGACTTTTTGGTATCTTTTGCTGGTTTCCCATTCCTGTGCCTTAGGCCTATTTTTTTTGCCCCATTGTATGTTTATTTTCTGTTTAATTTGGTACTGTCCTGAACTTGGTTAACCATGGTTGCTTTAGCCCCTCCCTTGAATTCTTCCTTACTGGGATATGTCATTTTATTAAATGACTGCTTTTGTTCCTGGCCTGTTTTCTGCTAAACTCCTTTCCCAGTCTACTGCAGTCAAATCTGCCCTCATTCCTTTGTAATTAGCTTTATTTAAATTTTGCAGAGCTGCTTCTGATCCAAGTGCTAAGGTTTATCATCTTATGGTCCATAAGACTGTAAGGTATAGGAGCTGACTTAGACTATTTGGTCCTTTGAGTTTGCTCCACCATTCGATCAGGCTGATCATCCTGCCTTTAACCCTTTAATCCTTGATCCCTTTATCAATCAAGAAGCTATCTGTGTCTTAAATGCATTCAATGACTTGGCTTCCACAACGGGTTCCACAGATTAACTGCCCTCTGACTAACGAAATTCCTCCTCCTGTCGTACTAAACAGTCATTTCTTCACTTTAAGAATGTCCCCTCGAGTTCTAGCCTCTTCTACAAGTTAAAATACCTTCTCCACATCCAGTCTATCTCGGCCTCTCAGTATTCTGTAAGTTTCAATCAGAACCCCCTCATCCTTCAAAACCCCATCATTCTTGTAAACAAAAACAGAAGTTGCTAGACAAATCAGAGTTAATATTTCAGGTCCTCCAAAACTGTCTTGTAAAGCTCCTCTGGACCCACCCTCCAGCACCAGCGCATTCATCCTGAGATATGGGGGTCAAAACCATGCTCAGTATTCTAAATGCAGTCTGATCAGTGCCTTATGCAGCCTCAGCAATACATCTCTACTCTTGTATCCTCTTAAAATGAATGCTGTCATTGCATAAGCCTGCCAACTGAACCTGCATGTTAACTTTAGGACTCCCAAGTCCCTTTGTGCTTCAGATCTCTGACACCTTTCCCCATTTAGAAAATAGTCTACACCTCCTCTTCCTACCAAAATGCATAACATCACACTTTCCCACATTGTATTCCATCTGCTACTACTTTGCTCACTCTCCTAGCCTGTCTCAATCATTCTGCAACCTCCGTGCTTTCTCAACGCCACCTTTCCCTCCACATATCTTTGCGGCATCTGCAGACTTAGTAATAATAATCTCAGTTCCTTCAACCAGGTCAATAATATGTAACATGAAGTATTGTGGTTCCAACACTAAACCCCTCGTGACCATCTTATCACAGGCTGCCATCCTGAAAAAGGCTCTTATTTCTACTCTCTGCCTTCTGCCAGTCTGTCAATCCTCTATCCATGAGGAGAAAGTGAGGTCTGCAGATGCTGGAGATCAGAGCTGGAAATGTGTTGCTGGAAAAGCGCAGCAGGTCAGGCAGCATCCAGGGAACAGGAGAATCGACGTTTCGGCCATTCCTGAAGAAGGGCTTATGCCCGAAACGTCGATTCTCCTGTTCCCTGGATGCTGCCTGACCTGCGCTTTTCCAGCAACACATTTCCAGTCCTCTATCCATGTCAGTGCCTTGCCCTAACATCATGGGCATTATTTAGCAGCCTCCTGTGTAGCACCTTGTCAAAGACCTTCCAGAAATCCAAATAGATTATGTCCACTGGCTCTCCTTTGTCTATTGTGCTGATTTCCTCCTCAAAGAATTGTAAGAGATTTGTCAGGCATGACCTCCCCTTGCCCTGTTTTACTATGCACTCCCAAATAGTCTGCAATCTCATCGTTAATGATGGACTCTAAAACATTGACCAACAACCAAGGTCAGGCTAACCAGCCTATAGTTTCTGGTATTCTGCCTCCCTTTTAAATAGGAATGGCCACTGTTTCCTAGGGTGTCTTTTACTCTGAGATGATTAATTAAACCTGTCTCTTCACATATCACCAGATCCAAAATAGTCTGATCTCTGGCTGGATCCACAATATATCATCCTAAGCTACCCCACATCCCTTTTCTTTCTGCCTATCCTTTCAAAATGTCACATACTTTGGAATATTTAGTTTCCAGCTTTGATTTCCTTGCAATCATGTCTCCATAATGGCTATAAGCTCATGCAAATTAACTTCTAATTTTGCTGTTAATTCATGTAATCTTTGAAACAAAGTATGAGCATTTAAGAGCCACTGATTTATTGTGTAATCATGTATTTTCAACCCCTTGTCCCTGTTTGTAGTTTTCAATGCTTGTACTTGCTGAGCCTTCATGTGTGTCTCTCTCTCTCTTTCTCTTCGTGTGACCATGCCATATTCTTTGCCTTTTAAGTCTGAGGTTTCCCTTTAATGAAACCTCCGCCCCCTTGCAATTAGTTTAAAGCTTCTGCTACTCAGTGATTTTTGTCTTAGCGTGGTACAGGCGAAGCCTGTCCCATGGGGGCAGCTCCCTTCCACTTCAGTCCTAATGCCAATGTCCCGTAAGTTGAAACTCATTCTTATGCCAATTTTGTGCCATATCAAATTCGCATTTACCTCCTTGACTTTATTTACATGTGGCTTGGTTAATAATCCCACGATTATAACCTTATAAGGTCTGCTTTTTAATTAAGTTTCAAATTGTTCAAAATCTGTTAGAATCTCCTTTTCTAGTACTTTCAATGTCATTGGTAACTTTGCTTCTATGCCTCCAAATATAAAAATCCAGTGGATTCTCTCATTTTCTGTTTCCCAAATCTTTGCAACAGTTTCTAATTAGGAACTATGTGAAATATAAAGCACCTAAAATTATTCAGCTATTATTCAGATCATTATATAACTGATGTTTCATGTTGTATCCTATTCAGGAAATCTTGTGCATTGTATTTTAATAACTGTTATTCATTTGGAATAGCTACAATTCTGCGATCAAACAAAGTTGATTGCAGTTGTACCAAGCAAATGTTTTCAGTTTGCCCAGCAGTTTCCCCAGAATGAGTTACACGAATTACATCGGTTGATTTTAAAAGGAAATCCTTATAGGTTTGCATGAGACAGCAATGGTGAAAGATCAGTTTGTCTGCAGTATTGCTGATGACCCTACCTAAGTCTCCTAAATAGGACCTGCTTAGATTGACAACCAGTGAGACAATTTTACGTTTGTGAGACTATCTACCTGTTTACCATTTGCTATCAGTATGCAGCAAACTAGATTAGATTAGATTAGATTAGATTAGATTACTTACAGTGTGGAAACAGGCCCTTCGGCCCAACAAGTCCACACCGCCCCGCCGAAGCGCAACCCACCCATACCCCTACATTTATCTCTTACCTAACACTACGGACAATTTAGCATGGCCAATTCACCTGACCGCAACATCTTTGGACTGTGGGAGGAAACCGGAGCACCCGTAGGAAAACCACGCAGACATGGGGAGAACATGCAAACTCCACACAGTCGCCTGAGGTGGGAATTGAACCCGGGTCTCTGGCGCTGTGAGGCAGCAGTGCTAGCCACCGTGCCGCCCACATGTGCCGCCCAAACTAGACATGTACTTAGCTAGTCCAAGGCCATCTCACCAATTTTAAAAATGGGTGCAATTTTGTAAATACTCATTCCCATTGAAGTTGGTTTCCTCAAATGCTAAATGTTGTTTTGATGTATTGACATCCTGAAGTATTAATTATTTCAAAGACTTGTGTCATTGGTAATTTAGTCTCTAGTGTTCAAATTCAGCACGTGCGCCATCTTTTGTTTTGAAGAAAAAATGAATTGTTTTCTAATCCTTAGGGGTCACTTCTGATTAAAATTAACTTTTAACACGGGTTGCTCCCTTTTTGAATATAATTTTAATTCATTTTTATCATCTGTTACTTTAAGAATGGAAGAATTATGTTCTCTAACTTGCTGCTCTCTTCAAGATGAAAAGTATTTTGAATGCTTTCATTACTACTAAAGTGCCAGTTTCAGTTCCTTTTCTTAAATGGCCAGTACTTTATTTCCAGTTGTCAAAGTTCCAACATCAATGATGTCTCTCTTCATCTCTGCTACTCCACAGCAGACGTGGATTAGGTCTCTACATGCATTCTGAACATTCCCAGCTCGATTTTAGCTCTGTTGTTTCTCATCCCTCCATTGGCAGTATGTTGGACTATTTGCTTCATGTCCAGTCGTGGATTTGTTGCACTTTCTTCCAGTTAAATGTTATGAATAATGAGGCAGTCCTCTTCAGATCTTCACCGCTGAAGCATGGAACCCTCAGGTGGATTTCATCCATTTCTCTTCCCATTGTCACATGCTAAAACATGGGTTCACTCACTTTGCATTCTGTTGGACTTAACATTGTGAGAATTGTGTACTTCTAACTCACCATCTCTGACACTAGTCCATTTGTTGTTGAAACTTTAGACTTTGCCTTTGCAACCTGCATACTCATCACTGCATGACTGAATAGCCCCTCATCCTCTAACCTCAGTAAACTTCAACTTAACCAAACTTCTTTTTCCCCCGTATCTTGTACCACCACAAACTTTGTGCCCTTCACCCTGTCCTTTGTGACTTAGGATGACTCCTAGCAATTAAGTTTCTCCAATTCTATTGGCCCATCCCACTCAATACTCTACTTCCGTATTGGTGTCAACTTTTTTCCAATTATATTATCGCTGAAACATTTGACGTGTTCATTATTGCAAGTGCTTATTCAGTGTAATTGGAGATATGTTTCCTTCTGCAGCTGGTAGTATACTGGACCTTGAATGAAGGAGTTTCGAAACAGTTTGAATCTTTTCGAGATGGCTTCGAGTCAGTTTTTCCACTCCATCACTTGCAGTATTTTTACCCTGAGGAGGTTAGTTTCTCGTGGCAATATACTTTCCTAGTCAAAGGCCACCTCACTGGGAACAACTCTAAAAATTGATGCAATTTGCTGTCATACATACATAGCCGTTCCCATTGAAGTTGGTTTCCACTTAAATAATAATGTTATTTTGATGCAGTGACATTCTGAAGTATCAGCAGTGATTATTGGTTGTACTTAAGATTGCATAAAGCAAACTTTATTGTTCTTCAATAATATTTCTGTCTTGATTACTCAAAATTAAGTCGACTTCTTTGGTCTTCAAATATAAAGTATTCCAGTTGGTGTTTATAACTTTGTACAGCAAATCCATTTTTCAAGATTGATTTTCTTACATGGCACCTCTGCTCTTATTTTAGAAAATGGAGATTAGTACTATTTAAGGTACCATGACGTTGTCTCCTGATGAAATTAAGTATGGAAGTCAGATGTTTGTTCCTAAGTCCCTGTACCCTATTACATATAAAAGAACACCAATAATGCAAGACTTTTGTTTGCTGCACTTCAAATTACATGTTGCAAAACTTTCTTCTTAAGGTGGTGAGCCTGCCTGAAAAGTGCTGGTTCAGAAATGCTGCAGTTTTATACTGTGCATCAGTTGATCAATATTGAAGTATGAGAAAAAAGTCATGGTTTCTGTGTTTGAGTCAAATGTTTCTAAATAAAATTTAGATTGGAAATCCAGCACTACTTGGCTGGCCTTTTGTTGGCACTGTTGAGCCAACTTGCAGAAACCTAGCTGCATCTTCTCATCCAAATTTTAGGCCCTAACCTTAATTATTCAGTAATAATATGCTACTTCTTTCCTTTGTAAATTCTGACTGAGGGAAACAAAAGAACGATGTCCATGTAAATAAGTTAGTTCCTGCCATAATTAAGTACGTCGTCCTGCCATAACACGTTTTGTTAACACAATTCACTATAAGGCGATTGACTAATTGGGGGCACTGCTTCTAAAGTGCAAACTTTTAAAGTGTGTGTTTGTTATAATGTGATTCTGGCCCCTTTAGTTTAAACGGTGCTGCCATTACTCAGTTTTCTTAATAACATGGGATTGCATGAGAATGGAACTACTGCATTCTAGCAGAACTGTTGGTACTGAGATTTACACTCTGGTTCATATCTGGATCATTCTATGAATGGATTTTTGGATGAAATAATAGACCCTTATTGAAAAAACTTGAAATTAATGGACTTATAAGCCATAAGTCAAATTTATAGGAATTTACCTATGAGAATAAATGTAATTGCAAAATAATGTGGTAGAAAATCTCAACTATAACACTGAAATATAACACTTGCTGACAAATAAACCAAGGTAACCATGAGTAATTAAGACAGTAGTATGTATTGAGTAAAGTTTGCTTTTACTGCTGTAACACCATTATGACTTAGACAATTAGAACCGGCTTTGCATGAGTTAACTAACTTGAAATCTTAAAAACTTGTTTGATTCAATGCCACAAAATGATGGAGGTTTACAGCACAGCAGTCTATTGAATTCCTGTTGGTTTAATGTTAAAGTAACCCAAAACTAATACATCATTCTGCTTACATTTCCTAAGTACCTCTGACTATCTGTTTCAGATATTTATATAATTTTCCATTTAAAAACCTTGTCTTGTGCCTCTCCCCTCTCTGTAACAAAACATTCCTTGTCAAACCCCATATATAAGAAATTTGAGAGAACCTTTTCACTGTTGTAACAGCAGTAGTGCTGTTACTGATAAGAAATGGTATTTCCACATACTTTTACTAAGAATGCATAATTTTGACCACTTGTAGTAAATCTTTTAGTCTGCAGTGATATCCTAAGCAGAAATCATTGATTTAGTAACACACCTCCCTCTAAATTTATTTATTTGCTCTGTAATATTTTTATCTAACATACAGTTGGATCAGCTACTCTGCGGCTCCAAGTCAGAGGCATGGGACGTGAAAACATTAATGGAATGTTGCAGGCCAGATCACGGATATAATCATGACAGGTATGAATGTTTCATCTGAAATTGCCTATCTCAATGTATCTTACTGCATTCAAACTGCTACCCAAATATAACTTAATTTCTGAAGAACCTGCCTCCAGTATCTGCCATACATTTAGAAGATCAAAACCCAGAGAAACAACAGCATCCATTTCAGGGAATTTTTTTTTTTTTTAAACAAAGGTTTGGTAGATGATGTGGGATCACCACCCAAACCTAAGTCTCTAGGCTTAATGGAAAAGATTACACATGAAGCAGTTTTATTTGGACTGAGATTGTCTGAAGTGAGCAAGTGTTTTACAGCCAAAGAGCAAACTGTTCAGGCCAACTGGTTTGCATCGCTGTTTTATGTTCCCCCATGAGCCTGATCTCTTGCTTCTTTATGTAACCCCAATAACATTCGATTTATTATCGTCACATACATACCGAGCTTCAGATAAATCATACCTTGCATAACTACATCTGACTAATTGAATAAAATGCGGACAGTAATGTTATAGCTACAGAAACGATGCAGAGAAATATCAACTCTAATATGAGGTCCATTTGGGAAGAAGCTGGTATTGAATATGGTGGTAATGCTTTCAAACTTTTTGTATTGTCTGCCCGATGGAAAAGGGTGAGAGAGAGTATATGTCTTCTCCTTTCTCATTTTCTTTCGCCCAAAGTAAAATTAAATGAAAGAACTGCGGATGCTGGAAGTCAAACAAATCAGAAATTGCTAGAAAATCAGGGCAGGTCTACAACATCTGCGGAGAGAAATCAGCTTTCGTTTTGGGTCCCAAAGAAGAAGGGTCACTCAACCCAAAATGTTAATTGTGATTTCTCTCCACAAGTGCTGCCACACCTGCTGAGCTTTTCCAGCAACTACTTCTGTTTTTTGTTTTAGCTTTGCTTTGAATTTGTCAATGCTGTTAGTTTCAACTACTCCCCTTCATAGTGAATTCCACTCTCTGGGTAAGGAGTTTCTCAGGAATCCTTACTGGATTTATTTGTACCTAATTTTTATTGGTACCTGCAAGTGCAAATGCTTACTGAGAAACCCCTTCGTATTCTCCCAAGTTCTGTCAGATCTTCTGTCTTTGAGAAAGCAAACTATGATATTTCCTGACAGGGTATAAGCTTTCCAATCTTGTACATTCTAACATTTTTTTGCTGCTTACAGTGCACTTCTATTCTTACAGTATCGCAATTAAAATTGTACTTCTAAATGTTCCCTAATTAAAGTTCTTTTACAAACTGATCATTCCTTTTCTATTACATTAGAAATGAACCCAATACGTTTTTGTGACAACACATTAAACCACATCACAGCTTTTAGTGAGTTATATTTTGTAATCACCAAATCTCTCAGATTCACACAGCTATTTTCCAATGCACATGGAACTGCTTATTGCTCCTGCCCAAAATAGATTGTATCTGTCAATATATGTTGAAGTTCATCTATCATCGCCTGGCAACCATACAGTTTTATTGATGTTGTCTTGCCTATGTTGCAGCCTGTTTTTATTAACCATGTGCACTGTAGGAACCAAGAGTTTGCCATTTAGCCCCTCAAGTCTGTTGCACCATTCAATTAAATCATGTCTGATCTCTGCCCTAATTCCATACGTTTGCTTTGGCCCATATTAGTTAATACCTTTTCCTGAACAAAAATTGATTTGTCTCCAATTTAAAATGAATAACTAATCCAGTGTCAAAACAAAAGTTTGAAATTGGACTTTTAAAATCTGAATTTTAATCATTTATGTAAATAATGAATAACTGTGGGCTCAGCACCAATCCTTGTAGAATACCATTTTGCCAAATTTTGTTTGAGTTTTGTCAACACCTTGATACATATTCGACTCCATGTTGCCTGTTTTTGGTTCAGTTTCTGATCTACTACACAGTTTATTTAGAATTGAAAATCCAAATATCTAATGTCCACTGTATTATCCTTTTACAACACTTTCTGACATTACTTCAAAACACTTGTCATTTCTGCTGACTTATATTTTCCATTTCTGTTTCTTTTACCGCTTTAAGTAAGGATTCCATTAACTCTCCTATCCAATATTAAGCTAGTTGACCTTTAGTATCCATTTTTGTATGCTACTTAAGGTATAATTGTATAAAGCAGTCACAAAACTTTATGCCATCACAGGCAACAAACTGCGTAAAAACCAGGATAAAACCTCTACAATAAACAGGGTACATTGATTGTTTTCCAAATCTTTTATGGTCTTGCAGTATAACAGTTGATTTCTCCCCAAGATAGACAGAATAATCAAATTGGTGTAACTCTTCTGGTATGTGGATTGTGAAATGTGGTATATCCTGTACAGCAGTCACAACACAAGTAAATCTCTAAGCTTCACCTTCCCTAGAATTGATGCGTTTGACACTGGAACAGTATAAATGAATTGCACTGAAAGTTACATTCTGATTTGTAGAAACTGTTGTCTCTGGAGGTGCAGACACGACAGAAGACATCAATTAATTCAAAGTTTGGTGTCTTTTTTTTTTGCTTTTATCTCACAGTCGTGCAGTGAAATTTCTGTTTGAAATACTCAGTAGTTTTGATGGTGAGCAACAAAGACTATTTCTTCAGTTTGTTACCGGAAGTCCACGACTACCTGTCGGAGGTAAGCCTGATCTCGCCACTTCTGTCACATTGATGTTTTTGTGATGGAGAAACATTGAGCTATAAAGTGACATGCTGATGGATGTAAACTATGAAATTGGAATCTTTACACGTTTCTGTGTGCTGGATTCTTCCACGTTAAATGAATAAAGCCTTGTAACCACAGTCATAGCCTTTCTCTTGAAGTAGTTTTGGCAGTTGTTCAATACGCCTTCATT
Organism: Chiloscyllium plagiosum; assembly: GCF_004010195.1. Taxonomy (NCBI): domain Eukaryota; kingdom Metazoa; phylum Chordata; class Chondrichthyes; order Orectolobiformes; family Hemiscylliidae; genus Chiloscyllium; species Chiloscyllium plagiosum. The sequence continues at coordinate 79,240,248 of NC_057722.1, read as the reverse complement.
TAATATTTACTGCTGTTTTCCAAATTTTGTGTGTGCATGTTATTGGCTAGGCCAGCATTTATTGCCTATCCCTAATTGCCCAGAGGACAATTAAAAGTCAGCCACATTGCTGTGGGTCTGGAGTTGCATATAGACCAGACCAGGAAAGCTCTGATTTCTTTCCCTGAAGGACTTCGGTGAACCAGATCAGATTTTAGAACCATCAACAATGGTTCAGTTTTATTTACAAGTTCAGATCTGCCACAGTGTGATTTAAACGCATGTCCCCTGAACATTAACATGGAGCCCTGGTTTACTAGGCCATTGATATTACACAATGCCATCTCCTGTCCTTTCTAGTACAGTGACTACATTCAAAGGTATTCATTAGCTGTAATATGTTTTGAAACATGCGGTAGTCATGGAAATGCTGAATAAATGGAAGTCTATCTTTCTCTCGATGGTTCTTACACAGTTCTGACTTTCAATTCTATTATGACTTTTAGTTTGAAACAAGCATTGAGATTGGGAGCCCATTTGACCGAGGCTGTGGCTATCTTGGGTCAATGAGGTGAAGTGTTGCTCCCAAAACTGCAAAGCAGCTCCGTGGATTAAATGTACTACTTAAACACTGACTTGATGTTGCATTTGATGAAAAAGTTCGGATGTCTTTCAGGTTTTTATCTAATCTAATATGTGGATTATTTGCAGATATGGGACAAAAGGAAATAAAAGCATTTTGTTTATAACATGGCTTTCAAGGTTTGCGTAAAGATTTGTAGCACAGGTGCAGGTTTTGTGATAGTTGTGGGTATGTGGGCGCTGAAGATGTCACCTAGATGGGGTGAAACGTCTGCAAATCAACTTCCTAAGCTCAGCGAATGTACCTACAACTATGACAGCGTGGCTTTCACAAACTCCAGGCATCCAAAACCATCTGGTCGATAATGAAGTACGTTTGAAGTTTAGCTAAGGAAGAGCAAAGCAGCGTTCACTTTGTCACAGCTAGCCCTACTAAGAATGACATAAATTTGTCAACTACATTATTTGAATGATAGCTATTGGCCAAGGCATTGAGAGAACTCCCCTGCTCTCCAAATATAATAGTGAAGGCATAGTCAAAGCCTCTTCGGAAAAATGGCAAGGCCCAGCAGTGCAGCACTGCCTCCATACTACGCTGCAATATAGCCTAGATTATGTTCAGATTTCTGCAGTTGGGTTTAAACCCTCAGTCTCTGCACTGAGCCAAGGCTGTTGCCTCCATCAACAGTTTCTCCCAGTGTAGAAGGTCTTGTATTCTTTATTGTCTCCATGTTTATCCCTACCACAGCACTGTCTGTCCTTGTGTATCTTGAAGCTTTTCAAATCTCCATTGTCTTTATCTATTTTCTGATATTAGCTCCCGTGCCAGGAGATGGGAATGAGAACCTGACCAAGACATAGTAATAAACATTATGGGAAAGAATCAGTCAGCCCATACCAACATTATAATTTTCAAACACAGCTTAAATATTATGGCTTAAGTATCTTCTTGTACTGACCTAATCTTATAGTAAGGGTTGCCCATTTAAGACAGGTGAGTTAGGGATTTTATCAGAGGATAGTGAATCTGTGGAATGTCTATCATAGGGTTGTTGATACTGGGTCATTAAGTAATTGAAGACTGAGACAAATTTTAAGGCTACGGGGAAACAACAGGAATGTGGAGGTGAGGGTAATCCGATCAGTTATGATCTCATTGCAGAACAGACTCACTGGTTGAATGGTCTGCTTTCGCTCCTACATCTTAATGCCTTGTAAAAGATTGGCAAATTTGGATTTATTTGTATACTGTGACGAAACTTATGCAAGTTTTTCTTTTTACAGGGTTTCGGAGTTTAAACCCCCCACTCACCATTGTGCGCAAGACATTTGAGTCCACAGAAAACCCTGATGATTTCTTACCTTCTGTAATGACCTGTGTTAATTATCTCAAGTTGCCAGATTACTCCAGTATCGACATAATGCGTGAAAAACTTTTAATAGCTGCTAGAGAAGGGCAGCAGTCATTCCATCTCTCCTGATCACAGCATCTGAATCTTCAAGCTGCCTGTTACAACAAATGACAAAATCATGATTTATTTTCTAAGTGTATCACTGCATCAAGGCAATGTGTACAGCGTACTTGTTGTAGAAATGGCTTGGGTATGCTGCAAATTTTCAACAAAAAGACTTGGATGGTATATTTATTAAAATAGCCCTTATGGACTGAAAAAAAAGACCCCAAAGTTAATGCAAGATTTAAACAAAAATAAATTCTTAAAGAAGTTCTTGTTAATTTAACAATTATTTGGGTGCAGTTTTTAAATTGCTTTTTTTTCTGTGTGGTATTCAAAATCAAAAGAAAGGGATGTTTTTCTTCCAGGATGACGGATCAATAAAATGTCACTGTGCAGTTTGGTATTGGTGTGTATATCCATCTGGAGCCTACATTTCTGGTGGTTTTTTTTTGTTTCCAAAGATTAATATGTACAAACATGCAGAAGATGACAGACTTATACCTTGCATAAAATAATTTAAGCTCTGGTTAGTGTCATTTGCATTTTTCTCTTGTCTATATTCACCCTCTCTTCCATTTAGTTTGTCCATTTATGTTTAACTCATCTGCACTTGTGTGATGTAACATAGGGTTCTGCATTTTGTGATGTTTCTTAATCCCATGATTCAGCGAATGGTTAAGCCAAGGGCTTGAAGATTTTAAGCATTTCTTAACCTCCATTGCCCAACAATTGTATCATAGTCTAAAATTTATTTGTTTCCAATATACAAATTCTAGTATTTGCCAGTAGTTTTATTGCAAAATAATAGGACTGTTGGCAGAAGCCTTTAATCTCTCTTTAGATTTGTTTACAGAATGACTTCAGGCAACAATTAACAATACTCAGAAATCCCTTTTTTCCTTTTTTTAAGAATCTGTAGTTTAAACCAGTATCAGGCTGGTTAGTCTGTTATTCAAGGGACAGGTAGCATTTCCAGTTGGTGTAAAACTTTGAGGAAAGTTCCACTTGCTGTTATAGTGGGACAGTTGCTTTATCTTGTTTAATTTACCTTGTTGTAGTTCACCTGTTTTTTGCACTGCTAGCTTTGAACAAAAGTAATAGTTGAGCTCTCTTGGTTTGATAAGGATAGTGCACCTGTAAACACTGCTCTGTCCAACTGTTCATGTGCTGATTTCTGAAATCTGCAATAACTACTTCATCAGGTTAATGTTTTTACCTGAACATAAATAAATAAAATGTTTGACTCACTTTTTGTATAATTATTTTGTATTCAGCAACCAAACTTTTCTGATTCAGGGATAGTGCCAAAGTGTCTTTTTAACTAAACTTGTGTTGGAGTTTGAGCAAATAAAGGTGGAAAAATTCAATGTGGTTGTAATGTTTGGAGCACTGTTGCATTCAGTGGCCCTCTTGATATTGAAACAAATCAAATGTTTTTTAAATTATATCCTTCAATGGTATGATTAATCAATCTGTCCAGCTGTGAGGACTTTATCAAATTTAACTCCTTTACCAGGTTAGATTAATAACCAAATATTAAACTGCTATAGTTTAATAACTGCTTACTGGCCTTCAGAGCTCTTATCCCTCATGCCTAGCCAGTTTACCTTGATTCTAACAAATTATGGGTTAAATAGTTTAAAAGTCTATGGATTTTTTTAAGGGAATCTTACATGGATTGGGAGGATAAAGCTATAGCAACTTTAGGTATTCTACTCCCATGTCAGACAAGAAATGAAAGACTACTTTAAGTAAACCTGTTCTCTGAGCAAATATTTAACTTCTGCAGGTACATTTATAAGCTCAGGTGAGACCTACTACACCTGGTTTCCCCTACAGGAAGTCCTTGATCAAACAATTGTCAGTCTGCAGCCAGTTCTTTAAATAATAGTGGAATTAAAAACTCAGGATTTAACAGTTCCTGATCTCCATACAGTCTACTGGGTCTTATGTGTATACCTAAGGAGATGGATGTCCTGGATGCTACTTGTTGGTTTGCACATTTTGCTCTTTGTGGGAAGGGGATAATAGTGATAAATTTGTTTTTTTTTTAAGCAACATTTGAGTATATTGAGCAATGAAATGATATCATACTTTCTCTTTTAATCTCCAGCATTTAGATTGCATTATTGTTACATTGAATTCTAAATTCAAATCAGCTTAAACTTGTACTATATAACCAAGCAACCCTTTTAGTATACTTGTTGCAGTTTTCATCCATTTTGTAAAAGTCACTGTTCTGTGCTTGAAAGAATATTGAACCTTGCAGTTAATGCTAGCCATTTACATAATTTGTTGCTTCATCCCTATAATTTGCCTGTTTTACTGCCTATTTGGTTCATTGCCTGTTACTTTATGAAACATTAAAAAAAATTGAACTAGTATGTTGTAAATCTGAGCAGATTATTGATTCATATATGAAAAGGAGAGAGATTTTTATGGTTGAAAGCAAGCCTGTGTGCTAGTTCCACCATGTGGCCTTTGAAAACACACACTCCATTCTTTTAGCATGTCAAGTGTATTAAATGGCTTGCCAAATGTCAGTTGAAAGTTGGCCTTCCTAGTCGTCCATTTACTGTGTAAAAATGTTTGCACTCATTCTTAAATGCACTAGTGGGAAATGTGAGTTACTTATCAGCTAGCTTCCACCTGTTCTTTAAGACGCTGGTCTGAATATAATATCAGTTCCAAATTAATTAAAATTGAAGTCTTTCAGATTTTGGATGTGCCCAAGGTGAGAATATAGGAATGGAGAAAGGCCATTTAGCCTCTGGAGTACTCTCATCCTAGTTCTTTCCACACCACCATTTACCCAATTCTTTCTTTACCTCGTTTGTTTCAGTTTTTCATAAATTAGGAATTAATACAACTTTGTAACATTTTGCAAGATTAATGGAAAGTAAGGGGTGAATCTTAAATAGTTCTCTTCATCTGACAAAGTAGACAAGTAGAGGGGACTCGAGTATTTCCTTAACAGATTCATAGCCGTGAATAAAAACAAGGAAGAGTGTGTCATTGTAATGTATGAAATCTTTGTATGTACATAGGGTTAAGATTTTATTTAATTTCAAGATTAAAGTTTTCTAATTTAAAACAGTTACAAGTTTATTCCTGGGATGTTCCTGGGCTGACTATTATTCAGGGTGTGTTAAGTCCCATTTTTCTTGAACTGTGTTTATGGCCACGTTATGAAATGAGCTAGCCAATTTGAGAATGGAATAAGGATAATGAAGCCAGGATGAACTCTTAAAATAATGTGCTGGTAATCTGAAACATGCAAAAACAGGAATTGTTGGAGAAATGCAGTAGGTCTGGCAGCATCTGTGGAGAGGGATAGAGTTAATATTTCAAGTCCACTGATCTTTCTTCAGAACTCTGGACTCCAACACTAACTCTGTTCCTCTGTCCACAGATGCTGCTCGACCCTGCTGAGTTTCTCTGGCAATCTCTTTTATTGTTTGTTCCAGGATGTTGATTTGAAGGAAGAATTCTGTTCTAGAGGTCTTGTTCGCTGTAATACATTGGTTGTGACAGTTTGTAACAGAAACTGATTTACAATTATCCCAAGCTTTTCTTCAACTCCTTTATTTGTTAGACTTTTAAAGAAGCAATGAATGTTAAGTTTCTACTTGGGGAAAGTGAACAGGTTTATTTGTGTCTATTACTCAAAGATATTGTGTATTTGGAATTAGTTGAATACAATAAACTGACGACATTGCAAACCTGTATTTAGATGTCTGAAATCAAACTGCGTTCAGTAATCAATGAACGGGTAAACTGGATAGGTGTTTGGGTTGGTTTTCTGTTGCTTTTTTAAAAAGATAACCTACCTCTGAATTGAATTGGATTTGCTGTCTGGTAAAAACAGTGTTGGCTATGCCAATGCATCCCACAAAAAAAACAATTTTAAGTGAATTTACAGTTCGTTTTAATCAAACAATACCTTCTAGAAATAAGCAACCTTTTAAATTTTAGGAAAGTTGTTGGGAATTGGCTTAGACCATATGACGACATTCACTGTTTCCTTGTAACTTCTGCCTGTTGTAATGTTGTGACCCATCACAACTCCCCTGCCTCCTGACCAATTAAGTTTGGTTGTATGCACCAATTGGAAGTTCCAACTTTCCTTATGAGAAACTTCTGTTAATGTGGACGCAGCAGCCAGAATCTGTTGCTGCTATCAGTGCTGAACTAAAATCAAAACTGACTCTGTTTATGTCAAACGCAAAAACAACATCATCTCTAAGATAGGGTCTTTGGGGTCAACTGGTCTTCGATGTGAAGTGATGCCAACAGGATGGGTTCAGTTCCTGCACCAGCAGAGGTTACCATGAAGGACTGTCCTTCTCAATCCCACTCCTCACCTGAGGCCTGGTGGTCATTAGGTTAAACCAGCACACACTCTTTGCGTTCTCTCTCTTCTGTCCCCTCTGTGCTTGACTGTCTGTGTCTCTGTCTAATGATAGAGCTGGTAGAACTATGGTAATTTTGCTAATGTAACATGGACTGTAACTAATCAGACTAACATTAAATGAAGACATCAATAAGAGAACGACAATCTGCTGTCCCTTTTACTGTCAAAACTTTAAAATATTCCCAGTATTGTCTTAACAAAAACCATGTGGCCAAAGATATTGTCCTGCAATAGCAATACTGCACTGAAACCTCCAGGAAAGGGAATTAATCGGAGTTAGGACGAGATGAGAATACCAATAATTAATTTGTTTAAATAAAGTTTTAGGAAGAAGCATCGATTTATAATCGCTAGCTGCAGATTTCAGAGCCAAATGTAACCATTATCCATTTAAGTAGTCACTGGTACAGATGTTGCAATCATCATTCATTGAGTGTGAAAGATTATTCACTTATGATTACCTCTGAGATAGTGAGGACTGCAGATGCTGGAGGTCAGAGTTTGTGTGTGTGTGTGTGTGTTGCTGGAAAAGCATAGCAGGAAAATCAACTGTTTCGGGCCGGATGTTTCCTGATTAAGGACACTGTCCCAAAACGTCGATTTTCCTGCTCCTCGGATGCTGCCTGACCTGCTGTGTTTTTCCAGCAACACACTCTCAACTTATGGTTACTGTGTGACATATACTCTGTTTAATATCTTAACTCAGTTGCCTGAGTTGATTTGAACTAGAGAGAAGTACAAATTTATTCCTTGAGTTCAAGAATGAAGTCTGTAATTAAAGTGAATTATTTTTAAACAGGTGCTTGATTTAAACTTTTTACTATCCATTAATACTTGTGAATGAATTCATCTGTCATTTATGAAATATCAGTTGATATGTATTTTGCAAAAGAATATTCCTGTAACTTAATGGTCCTTTTTAAAATACTTATGCATTTCCCCCTTTGTAACTGATTTATCTCCACTGTCCAGATCTTCCTCAGCCGCCTCTGTCTTGTTTGTCATTGACTCTTATGTTCATTTCTTCTGATTGTGGTTGGTATCAGGTGAGAAACAGGATGGTAACTCATTGTGCTTTGGTGAATAGGCTGGCACTGAAAGTCTTAACACTTTAGTACTGATCATCATTGATGATGCAGCCAATTAAAGTCAGTGGAAAGCCCAATCAGAGGACCAGCCTCTGCAGAGGATACTTGAAAGTTAACTGTGATTATGGCTGAAAGTTTTATTTCTTTCCCAGAGTCTAATTCAATTTGTGTAGTTTACCTGGATGGTTTGTCTTAAAGTATTTGACAATTTTCTTGTGAAGATTTCATTAGTTTTGTGATGGTTGTTGACTGTTAATAACTTAAGTGATTTTTTTTCTGGAAGCTTCATAGAAGTTTAAAGCAAGAAAATGTTTTTGTTTTGGATCCAACCTATCAATGGCCAAAAACACCTGTCAGTCTGAGGACAATACCCATTGCCTGAATAACTTTAAAAGTTTATGCCGTGTGAATTTCTTTCCTCAGTCTCCAGACTTCTCCTGTAGACACGTGGAGGATTTGTTATAGACACTGTTTACATGTGATGGAAGGAGACTGGAAAAACGTTTTCTCTCCCTAAGTGGTGAACAACTTGAATGTTTGTAACGTTGGCAGACCTTAGACATGGCAAAGTGTTATGTAATACTCACCACTTGAAATTCAACAGTATCAAGTTGAGTAGTTTGCTTAATGTTGACAACAGGCTTGAATCCTTTCACCTCTACCATTTGCACACAGTTTTCACAAATTGTGCTCTGTGAGCATGGCAATTGTTCATCAAGCTTACTTGGGCAGCCCTTCTCCCATGTCATAAGAGACTAGGAGTAACAAGATAATCACCACATCCAGTACTGAAACAGACCCTTCGGTCCAATTTGTCTATGCTGATCTGATATCCTCAACTAACGTAGTCCCATTTGGCAGCACTTGGCACATATCCCCCTCAGGGGAAAGTGAAGGAAACACTTGTAAATAAATAACTTTCCATGAACAATCATGGTTTTTATGGATTTAATGATCTCTCTCTCTGTCTCTTCATTGCCATGAATCTGGGATTGTAATGCTTATTTTGAAAGAAGCAAAAATGAAATGTTTGTTTAGTTGAACAGGTTATGCCAAAAAATGTACGGGATTCTCTAATGTAATAATGGAATTTGTTGATAATAGAAATTCTTAAATTTGGATTTAGCAAGGCTTTTTAATTCGTCCACAAAGTAAGGCATAGAATAACCACTATACCTCTAAATCCAGTTGCACGTTGGTGATCAGGAAAAGCAAAAGGTGATTATGAATGAAGCTTGGTCAAGAATTGCAGGCCAAATGCAAGTGTTGGGTCACACCATTACATATAGGAGATTGAGATGAAACTGAAAACAGATACAAAGTTGTTTGAAGATATCCCAAGTCTTTGCTCCAGGTATGTGTTTTCGTGAATTATAATTATTTTGGCCAGTTCTTGAACACAAGCTGAAATTTTGTTTCAGGCATAATAAAGTAATCTTATTTATGCACCAGTTAAATGTCATCTCAGCCACCGCTACTCCAGAGAAAAATTTCTAATCCTATCCAATTTTTTCACAATGGCTCGAATTCTCCAGTCCTGGCAACATTCCCATAAATGTCCGCTGTACCCCTCCTCATGTGATCACAATCTTTCTGCAATGAGGCAAGCAGTGTACACAATGGTAACCCACAAACACAGGAAGGATAAATAACCAATCCTGTGTCAGCTAAAGCAAACTGAATGCAGAAGAAACTCAGCAAGTCTGACCACATCTCCGGAGAGAAAAACCAAGTTAACATTTTCATATCCAGTATGACTCTTCAGAGTTTGTTTCAAATTTCCAGTGTCCGCGGTATTTTGTCTTTATTCATGAGTTAGCTACAGGCTTGAGTGATCAGTTAGCTTCATCTCTTCCAGGTTACAGAATGAGCTAATGAACTTGTATCCTCAGTGTTCTAGAAAACATGAAAATGCATGATTTGCCTAATAGGAAATAATGAACACCAGGTTCTCCAACTATACGGGAAATTATGCAGAATTTTATTCAAACTAGCTTTAAGTTCTAAGAACATTCAGGTAAAATGTGCAATCAAATGTCAGTGAGGACATGGAATACGTAGTGTCAGATGCCTGTAGGTGCCGAATCTTTGTTTAAGGGAGATAAATGTGATGTGAAAAGAAAAGGCAGGAAATTTCAATTAAAGGTAAAGTAGCTAAGGCAACAAAACAGTGAAGCAGTTTTTTTAGAATAGATTGGTTTCCTCTAGGTGTACCATTTTAGAACTGAAATTTCTATAGATCCAACCTTGCTGTGCATTTTTTCCCTCCCACTAATAAAAAGAGAGAGAACAAAGAAAATTTACAGCCCTTTGGCCCTCCAAGCCTGAGCCAATTCAAATGTACTGTCTAAATCTGTTGGCCAATTCCTAAGCATCTGTATCCCTCTGCTCCCCACCTACTCATGCATCTGTCCAGACGCATCTTAAATGAATCTACTGTGGCTGCCTCTACCACCTCTGCTGGCAACGTGTTCCAAACACCCACCACCCTGTGTGAAGTTCTTACTGCGTGTATCCCCCTTAAACTTTCCACCTCTCTCCTTTGAAAGTGTGATCTCTTGTTATTAAATCCTTCACCCTGGGAAAAAGCTTGTCTCTATCCACCCTGTCTATACCCTTCATGATTTTGTAAACCTCAATCAGGTCCCCCCTCAATCTCCTTTTTTCTAGTGAAAATAAACCTAACCTACTCAACTTCTCTTCATAGCGAGCACCTTCCATACCAGGCAACATCCTCATAAACCTTTTCTGCACCCTCTCCAAAGCGTCCACATCCTTTTGGTAAAGTGGCGACCAGAACTGTACACAGTATTCTAATGTGGCCAAACCAGTATCTTGTAGAATTGCTCCAACTTATTGATGTTTGTTCATGAAATGAGCCTTCCTTCCCAGAAGCAGAGTATTTGATTAATTTGCTCTGCAGAGAGGTGATGCTAAGCATGCTTTGCTCTCTGCTAGTCCAGGGTTTTGCTGTAACACTGAATGCCATTGTGTGTACAATGGGTCTGTTCACTTCTGGTAGAAATTTGCTGGAAAACGTAAAAGGGTGAGGAAAGAAAATCAATGTAAGTATTAATTTTGATGTGAAGTACCTTTTGTCCTCTTTCACTCTGAGGCAGTTGGGTGAGTAAGGCTGGAGATATGAGAATTGCTTGAACTTTGGGAGAGCAAATATCTCTGCTATCAGTCATAGAGATGTACAGCACAGAAACAGACCATTCGGTCCAACCTGTCCATGCCGACCAGACATCCTTAACTAATCTAGTTCCATTTACCAGCACTTAGCCTATATCCCTCTAAACTGTCCTATTCATGTACCCATCCAGATGTCTTTTTAAATGTTATAATTGTACCAGCCTCCTCCACTTCCTCTGGCAGTTCATTCCATACACGTACCACCCTCTGTGTGAAAACGTTGCTCCCTTTTAAATTTTTCCCTTCTCGCCCTAAACCTATGCCCTCTGCTTCCAGACTCCCATCAACCCAGGGTAAAGCCTTTGCCTATTTACCCTATCCATGCCCCTCATAATTTTATAAACCTCTAAAAGGTCACCCCTTAGCCTCGAATGCTCCAGGGAAAACAGCTTCAGCCTCTCCCTACAGCTCAAATCCTCCAACCCTGGCAACGTCCTTTTCTGAAACCTTTCAACTTATATTGGAGCCTCTATTCCTGATGAAGGACTTTTGCCCAAAACGTCAATTTTCCTGCTCCTTGGATGCTGCCTGACCTGCTGTGCTTTTCCAGCACCACTCTAATCTAGACTCTGGTTTCCAGCATCTGCAGTCCTCGTTTTTACATATATTGGAGCCAGACTTCCTGTAAATTGCTTGTGAAACTTGTACCTGGATGACCTGACCAGTTTGTGTGTGTTAAATAATAACATCTTGACACCACTTAATATCACTAGGAAAAGCACATTTATCTCTGTGCAGGTGATAACATTTCTGACTGCAGCTACTTGTGCAAAGTATACTACTGTCAGAAAAGGCAACTTTTAAAGTTATATATTTTAAGAAAATAATGTGGCACACCAGCTACACAAAAAGCCATTCTTTCTTGAGTCAGTAAGTGGAATCCAATGTCGCAGTAGCTGAAAATCTCCAGGGGGCTCCAGAGTAAAGGATCAGAGAAATTTAGATGAGCTGCCCTTTTTTGTTTTCTGTACAAAGTTAAAAATCTCACAACACCAGGTTATAGCCCAACAGGTTTAATTGGAAGCACACTAGCTTTCGGAGCGACGCTCCTTCATCAGGTGATAGTGGAGGGCTCGATTGTAACACAGAATTTATAGCAAAAATTTACTGTGTGATGTAACTGAAATTATACATTGAAAAATTGATTGTATTCTAACAGATTCATCTGTTAGAATACAATCAATTTTTCAATGTATAATTTCAATTACATCACACTGCAAATTTTTGCTATAAATTCTGTGTTACGATCGAGCCCCCCACTA
>NC_057722.1:79226231-79227372 GCF_004010195.1 Chiloscyllium plagiosum | reverse complement strand
ACAGCTAACCTGAGAATGCAATTTTTAAAAAAGGGTTTTGTGATTTACACATGAAAGAAGTGAAACTATCACTGTATTCTAACAGATGAAAGGCTTAACAATCAATTTTTCAATGTATAATTTCAGTTACATCACACTGTAAATTTTTGCTATAAATTCTGTTACGATCGAGCTCTCTACTATCACCTGATGAAGGAGCGTCGCCCCGAAAGCTGGTGTGCTTCCAATTAAACCTGTTGGACTATAACCTGGTGTTGTGAATTTTAACTTTGTACACTCCAGTCCAACACTGGCGTCTCCAAATCTTGTTTTCTGTAGACTGCCTTCAATTCTCCACCTCACCACCAGAGGTCACTGGTCTCTTACTATCAGAAACAATGTTGGCCCATTACTATCTGTTCCAGCAACACATTTTCAGCTCTGATCTCCAGCATCTGCAGACCTCACTTTCTCCTCCCATTACTATCTATACAAGGAAGAGGAAGAGGGTGATTAAGCCAAGTGCTTTTGGCATTTTGTAAACTAAAGGTAGTTCTGAGTTGAGCTGATTGTGTATTTCTACAGCATGTTGCATTCACTGATCCGCATGGATGTGACCACAAGTTGTAGTTTGTCATGATTGTCCTATTATTTTTAGGTATACATTAAGTTTGCTGTCCCATGTTCTTCCCATTTAGAGTCATAGAGATGTACAGCATGGAAATGGACCCTTCGGTCCAACCCGTCCATGCCGATCAGATATTCCAACCCAATCTAGTCCCACCTGCCAGCGCCCGGCCCATATCCCTCCAAACCCTTCCTATTCATATACCCATCCAAATGCCTTTTAAATGTTGCAATTGTACCAGCCTCCACCACTTCATCTGGCAGCTCATTCCATACACGTACCACCCTCTGTGTGGAAAAGTTGCCCCGTAGGTCTCTTTTACGTCTTTCCTCTCTTACCCTAAACCTATGCCCTCTAGTCCTGGACTCCCCAACGCCAAGGAAAAGACTTTGTCTATTTATCCTATCCATGCCCCTCATAATTTTGTAAACCTCTATAACGTCACCGCTCAGCCTCCAACGCTCCAGGGAAAACAACCCCAGCCTGTTCAGCCTCTCCCTGTAGCTCAGATCCTCCAACCCTGGCAACATCCTT
>NC_057722.1:79215490-79226213 GCF_004010195.1 Chiloscyllium plagiosum | reverse complement strand
TACCATTAAGTATATAAGACCTGCTAAGATTTGCTTTCCCAAAATGCAGCACCTCGCATTTATCTGAATTAAACTCCAACTGCCACTTCTCAGCCCATTGGCCCATCTGGTCCAGACCCTGTTGTAATCTGAGGTAACCCTCCTCGCTGTCCACTACACCTCCAATTTTGGTGTCATCTGCAAACTTACTAACTGTACCTCTTATGCTCATTGATCACTTGCCTTGTCCTGGGAGCAGTGTCCTGGAGAATTAATTAAGTAGGACTGCAGTTGAGGGCCTTAAACTAATTTGAGGAGGTTCCAGAGCAAAGGACATGGCTGTTATTTGAATAACGGTATATAGAGTGTAGAAAAATAGAGTTAAAGCAAGAAAGCATAGAAAGACAGAAGATTTAAGGGCTCTTTCCATTTTATTCCCAACACTAACCTCTACTTGTACTGTTTAAATATGTAATGAGTATGATCATACAACTTTTGTGATGACGTAGTTACAAGAATATCAACGCTGGGAGCTAAGTATGTGACTGTTTGAAAGGACAGACAGGAATGAAGAATGGTGGGGTTGCATTGTTAATTCAAAATGGAATAAGTACAATAACAAATGATCTTGATCAGAAGATGTAGAGCTGATATAAGTAAGAAATCACATGGGCGGGAGTAGTCGATATGCCCCCTAAAGGGGGTGGGGTGAGTATAAATCAGGAAATAGAGGGTATGCTTTTATTTTTTTAAAAAAGTTCATTATTAATGGCAACTTTAATTTTCATGTAGATTTGGTTGGTGGGGGGGACTTAGTGAAGGTGGATGTGGACAAGAATTCATCGTCTGGGACAGTTTCCTAGAAAAAGGTTTTTTAAATTCCCTTGTGGGATGTGGATGTCACTGGCTGGGTGAACATTCATCACCTGTCCCCAGTTGCCCCTTGAGAAGGTGGGGGTGAGCTGCTGCCTTGAACCACTGCAGTCCATCTGCTGTTGGTTAACCAACAATGCCATTAGGGAGGGAATTCAAGGATTTTGACCCAGTGACAGTGAAGGAATAGCAATGTGTTTCCAAGACAGGATGGTGAGTGGCTCTGAGGGGAACTTGCAGGGGCTGGTGTTTCCATGTAACTGCTGTCCTTACCCTAGATGGAAATGGTTATGGGTTTGTCTAAGGATCTGTGATAAATTCCTGCAGTGTATCTTGTAGCTAGTACACATATGCTGCTACTGAGCATTGGTGGTAGAGGGAGTGGACGTGGTGCCAATCAAGTGGGCTGCTTTGGCCTGGATGGTGTTGAGCTTTTTAAATGCTATTAGAGCTGTGCCCATCCAGGTACGTGAGGAGTATTCCCTCACACTCCTGATATGCACCTTGAAGATGGTGGACAGGCAGAGTACTGGGTCAATGGTAGTGTGGATGTACAGAGGGATCTTTGAATCCATGTACATAGATCCCTGAAAGTTGCCACCCGGGTGGATAGTGCTGTTAAGAAGGCATACGGTGTGTTAGGTGTTATTGGTAGAGGGATTGAGTTCCGGAGCCATGATGTCACGTTGCAGCTGCAACTGTTAGTGTGGCCACACTTGGAATATTGTGTATAGTTCTGATTGCCCCATTACAGGAAGGATGTGGAAGTGTGGAAAAGGTGCAGAGGAGATTTACCAGGATGTTGCCTGGTCTGGAGAGAAGGGCTTATGAGGAAAGGCTGAGAGACTTGGGTCTGTTCTCATTGGAGAGAAGGTGGCCAAGAGGGGATTTGATAGAGACATACAAGATTATCAGAGGATTAGATAGGGTAGTGAAAGTCTTTTTCCCAGGATGATGACGTCAGTTTGTACGAGTGGGCATAACTACAAATTGAGGGGTGATAGATTTAAGACAGATGTCGGAGGCAGGTTCTTTGCGCAGAGAGTGGTAAGGGTGTGGAAGACCCTACCTACTTTTTCACGCAGAGGGTGGTACGTGTATGGAATGAGCTGCCAGAGGAAGTGGTGGAGGCTGGTACAATTACAACATTTAAAAGGCATCTGGATGGGTGTATGATGAAAGGTTTAATGTGGAAACAGGCCCTCTGGCACAACAAGTCCACACTGACCCTCCGAAAAGTAACCCACCCAGATACATTCTCCTACCCAATATTTACCCCTGACTAATGCACCTAACCTACACATCCCTGAACGCTATAGGCAATTTAGTATGGCCAATTCATCTAACCTGCACATCGTTGGATTATGGGAGGAAACCCACACACACAGGGGGAATATGCAAACTCCACACAGACAGTCACCCAAGGTTGGA
This sequence comes from Chiloscyllium plagiosum, assembly GCF_004010195.1. Lineage (NCBI taxonomy): Eukaryota > Metazoa > Chordata > Chondrichthyes > Orectolobiformes > Hemiscylliidae > Chiloscyllium > Chiloscyllium plagiosum. Next base: position 79,223,930 of record NC_057722.1, on the reverse strand, counting down.
ATCTAACCCGGGTCCCTGGCGCTGTGAGGCAGCAGTGCTAACCACTGAGCCACCGTCTGAGGGATTTAGGCAAAGTGGTGGCAAGTGGGACTAGATGCATTTCGGATATCTGGTCGGCGTGAGTGAGTTAAACCGAAGGGTCTGAATCCAGTCCGTACAGCTCTATGACTCTCTGTCCTGGGGCTGATGCTGAGAGATTTGATGGGACCTGGAATCAATGCTGAGGACTCCCAGGGCAACTCCCAACTCCCCCCTCTTCCCCCCCCCCAACAGTATACTACTGTGCTGCCACCTCTGCTGGTGGGACAGGACGTATCCATGGGTGGTAATGGTGGAGCCTGTGACATAATCATGCTCTACAGACAATGACAGGCTGTTGTTGGACTAGTTGGTGAGTCAGCTCTCTGTACTTTAGCATTACCCACCACCCCCAAAAAAGACATTAGTCAGGCGGGTCGACAGGGCTGTTTCTGTCGTCTTTTCTGGTGCCCTGGCCAATGCCAGGTGATCCTTCTGGTTTCATTTCTTTGTTGAGATGTTGTGGTGGTTGATACAACTGTCTGGCTCACTCGGCCACTTTAGAAAGCAGTTGAGAGTAGGCAGGTGGTTGTGGGTCTGGTGTCACATGTAGGCCAGGCTGGGTAAGGACAATAATGAACCTCACAAATGCTGTGGGCTGGTTCTACTCTCATTGGAGTTTCAAAGAATAAGGGGTGACTTTGTTGAATCAGAAGATACTTAGGGGTTAATGTGAAGAGGATTGATTTTTAAATAGGTGACCCCTTATTTTTAAACAAGTGAAATTTTTTTCTGAGCGTTGAAACACTTTGACGTGGTTACTGAATTTTAAATATTTTTAAGGCAGTAGTAGATAACTTTTTTATTATTAAGAGAATGAACGATTGTCAGGGCTATCAGTTGAGGTTAAAATCAGATCAGTCATGGTCTTATTGAATGGTGGAACAGGCTCAAAGAGCTGAAAGGCCTCCTCCTGTTCCTTATTTATAAATTGTTTCCCTTTTGTAGAGGGTGTATTCTCAAAGTCAGGAGTCACCCATTTAAAAAGAGAAGGAAATTTTCAGGATAGTTAATTGTGAAATTTTTCACTCCTCTTCACATTAACCCCTAAGTATCTTCTGATTCAACAAAGTCACCCCTTATTCTTTGAAACTCCAATGAGATGTTAAATTGTACTCAAGGTTGAGAGATTTTTAAAGGAATCAAAGTTTAGGGGGAAAAGTCAGGGAAGTGGAGTTGAGGCTTATCAAATCACCTGTGATCTCATTGAATGGTGGAGCAGACACAATGGGCTGAATGGCCTATTTATGCTGCTATCCCTTATGGTCTTATAAATCAGACTCCTTCAATGTACCTTTTCAAACCCATTACCTCAACCCAAGAAGAACAAAGATGGGCACACCTGCCCAGTCCTGGATGCTTTGAAGTAATTTCCCATGGTCAATCCACACAACCTGCACATCTTTGGAAGGAAACAAGAGCATCTGCTGGAAACCTACACAGACACGGGGAGAATGTGCAAACTCCACGCAGACAGTCGCCTGAGGCTGGAATCAAACCTGGCGCTGTGAGGTAGCAGTGCCAGCCACTGTGCTGCCTGCTGTCAGGTTTTGAACTGTATTGGTGTCCTTTGCTGGGGATGGGTCAAACAGTGCCTGAAACCCTCTTTCTTAAAGCATTGTGGGTGTACCTACACCAGACAGACCACAACAGTTCAAAAGATTGTGTCCTTCAATCTCCACCCCAGTTTCCATGCACAGACTCCTAAGACCTAGAGTAACTTCAAACAATTAAAAACTTCCCAAACTATCAAAATAAACAAACTGTTGTGATAAAAGAATACTCATTCAAAAGCCACTTCAAAGGTAATTATTCTATGTCATTGTCATAAAACTTTCAAGGGGCCAAAGGGTGTGTTTTTATGCAATATGACTCTTTGTTCATTTAAAAAACACTTTTAAAACAATTGATTAAGCAGTCATAAAACTGAGCTAAATGCATTCGCAATTCCCTTCACGGATATCTCAACAATCCTGATGTACTCAGTGGGTTGGGGCTCAGTCAAGAATTCACAATTGAAGACTCATGCACAGCTGTACAAACAAAACTTCCTGAGCTGAATACAATAAAACCTTTGACATTGGTAAACTACCTCCGCCAATACAAAAGCAAAATACTACCCCTACTGAAAATCTAAAATTAAGACAAAATGAATGTGTAAATACATGTGAGATAAAGCAAATTGGTTTAAAATATTAATGTATTTTCATAAAGGTCTGCAATGTTTGTATTTTAAACCAGCTGGACAGATTACTGAGTTATCTATCAAAGAGCACAGCTGTCTGTCTGAGTTTGAAATGCAGAGAGACAGATGTCTGAGCTGTCATTTAATTTTTGAAAATAAACCAAAGGTGTGGCCTGGTACAGATGAATCTGAATATCTATTTAATCCTGAACAGCATGATATCTAACACAGAAAGTATTTGAATGCATCTGAGTATTTTTCTTTTTTTTTGTAATACTGATCAACTTGATGTTTACTTACCATTTATGAACAAAATTCTATCATCCCTTATTCTATTGAAATGTCTTTAACTTATCGTACAGCAATACTTTCTGACATAAAGTCATCACCACCTTTGGAACTTGTATTGTTTGGATTATTAATCTTCATAAAAATCCAAGAGTTGCATCCTGTGCTGTCTCATTAAGTTAAGCTAAAATATTTACAAGTTTATCTCCTGGATCTCATTGACTGACAGAAGCAGCCCCACAGGGCTGTTCTATGTCCCATAAGCTGCTCTTATTTTCCTCCCGACAAATGTGATAGTGAGGTAAAAACAATGACTACAGATGCTGGAAACCAGATTCTGGATCAGTGGTGCTGGAAGAGCACAGCAGTTCAGGCAGCATCCAAGGAGCAATAAAATCGATGTTTCAGGCAAAAACCCTTCAAGTCTGACACATTTGGTACTTTATTACAGTCGACCTGAGGTCAGGGTGAAAGATGTGTGTGAACGTACAGCCATAACCTCAACAGTCCACAATTCACTGGGCCAGGTCACTAGGAATACAGTCTCCCTGCACAATTGAAATGGAATAATAGCGACAGAGGCTGCCAAAGTATTCAACCAGTTGATAGGGTTGGATGGTATTTATTGAGGGATAATTTTATCCACCAGCACAAAGCATGGGGCTTGTAGAGTGCAGATCGGAAAAGCAAGGCACAGCATTGTGTTGTCTTCCCCCTCCTCTCGTGAGGAAGCTCAGTGCTTGGGCAGAGTATCACCAAATTACTTTGAGAAAATAATAATTAGCGAGTAGGCAAGCTGCGTTTAATTGGAAGGTTCTGATGACTCTCACCACGCACAACAGATAACAGGATATTTATAACATTGTAATTTAATTAAGAAATTCAGATTAAAATTAGGGAGAATAATGAGTACCTGAGTGTGATTGGAACATTGTGCAGTAATTTTGATTGCGTGTGCGGTGTAATACTGGTTTTTCAGTCTAGTGATTATAAAACTTGGACAGAAAAAAGCCCAAGTTCATGATTTCAAAATCTACTTTAAGTCATGAAAGATGTATTTAAAAATATCTGATACTTTGTGGGCCATGCGTTTACTGGATTATTGTAAAAGCCAGCTGTATCATTATTGACCTTTTTGACCTTTGCAAAAGGAGCTGAAAAATGTGTTGCTGGAAAAGCGCAGTAGGTCAGGCAGCATCCAGGGAACAGGAGAATCGACGTTTCGGGCATAAGCCCTTCTTGAGGAATGAAACCTGAAACGTCAATTCTCCTGCTCCTTGGATGCTGGCTGACCTGCTGCGCTTTTCCAGCAACACCTTTTTCAGCTCTGATCTCCAGCATCTGCAGACCTCACTTTCCCCTTTGTAAAAGGAGTACTGGCCATTTCTCTCTGGTCTACCTGACTAGCGACCTCCAGCCTCTCTGTAGTACCCAGAGGACAACAGGAACTGAGCTTTTCCAACAGCATCTCTCAGACCCGAGCAGCAATGCCACCACCAAAAGTTCCAATCCAAGTCACAATGTCTCAACTGCAAATTATACAGTTCCCTCACTGCAGCTGAAAAATCTCTAACAAGATGGATCACAAGGCAACAGTTCACCATTACATTCTGAGCAACAATGTAAAATGCAGGCAGTGGCCGAAACACAAACCCAAAGAAAATGAATGCTGACTTGTCAACCCACAACCCACATCCGAACTTGTTACCCACATCCGAAAGCGTAAACAAAAATGACCGAGATAAGACTCTCTCCTCACCACCTAAATTTTCCCATCAATAAGACTAGCTGTCGACCTGCTGGGGAAGGTACAGGAGTTGTTTTTACCCTCACGTGGATAGTTCCTGGGTTCTGCAGGATGTCCTAGATGCTGGATGCTTCATGAAGTTGATTTGCAATGAATTGCACTCTGAGGATTGTGGAATCCGTCACTCAACAGCAGGTAGATCAGAGTCAGACAGCACAGAAAAGGCCCTTCGGTCCAACTCCTCCATGCTGACCAGATATCCTAAACTAATCTAGTCCCGTTTGCCAGGGTTTGGCCCATATCCCTCTTCAACCCTTTCTATTCACATACCATTCAGATGTCTTTTGAATGTAAATATACAACCCTCCACCACTTCCTCTGGCAGCTCATTCCACCCACTACCCTCTGCATGAAAATGTGTCTCTTTATATCTTTATATAAATATCTTTTCCCTCTCACCCTAAACCTTTGCCCTCTAGTTCTGGACACCCCCCACCCAGGGAAAAGACCCTGCCTATTTACCCTATCCATGCCCCTCATGATTTTATAAACGTCTATAAGGTCACCCCTCAGCCACCAGTAGAAAAAGGTCCCAGCCTATAACTCAAACCCTCCAGTCTCAGTAACATCCTGGTAATTTATTTTTGCAACCTTTCTTGTTTAATAATATCCTTCCTATAGCAGGACTGCACACCGTACTCCAGAAGAGGTCTCACCAATGTCCTGTACAACCAAAACGTGAAGTCCCAACTCCTACACCCAATGGTCTGAGCAATGAAGGCAGGTGTGCTAAACTCCTCCTTCACCTCCCTGTCTACATGTGATGCAAACTTTGAAGAATTATGTACCTGCACTCCGAGGTCACTGCGTTCAATAAAATCCCTCAGGGCCTTACTATTTGAGGTATAAGTCCTGCCCTGGTCTGTTTTACTGAAATGCAACACCTCATTTATCTAAACTTAACTCTCTCTGCCACTCCTCAGCCCACTGCCCAGTTGATCAAGGACCTGTTGTACTGAGAGATAATCTTGTTCACTGTCCACTAGGTCACCAATTTTGATGTCTTCTGCAAAGTTACTTATCATGCCTCCTATATTTTCATCCGTATCATTTATCTAAAATGATGAACAACAGTGGACCCAGCACTGATCCTTGCAGTGCACCACTGGTCACAGGCTTCTACCCTGAACAACAACCCACTTCTCAGCAACAAACCCAAACACGCAGACAAAACACGTCCAGAAACCCGAGCCACTGTCCCCCTACGTCAAAGACATCTCAGAAATGACTGCCAGACTGCTCAGACCTCTAGGCATCGTGGTAGCCCACAAACCCACCAACATACTAAATCAACAGCTAAAACAGCCATACAAACTCTGGTGTGGCCATATTTGGAATATTATGGTCACCACATTCTAGGAAGGATGTGAAAGCTTTGGAAAGGAATCAGGGGAGATTTACGAGGATGTTGCCTGGTATGGAGGGAAGGTCTTATGAGGCTGGTTTTGCTGGAGAGAAGAAGGCTGAGAAGTGTCTTAATTGAGACATATAAGATAATCTGCGGGTTAGATAGGGTGGACAGGGAGAGACTTTTTCCTCTGTTAGCGATGGCTGGCACAAGGGGACATAGCTTTAAATTGAGGGGTGATAGATAGAGGACAGATGTCAGAGGTAGTTTATTTACTCAGAGAGTAGTAGGGGTGTGGAACATACAGCCTGCAACAGTAGTAGACTCGCCAACTTTAAGGGCATTAAATGGTCATTGGATAGACACATGGACGAGAATGGAATAGCGTGGAATAGATAGGCTTCAGATTGGTTCTGCAGGTCAGTAGACAATAGGTGCAGGAGTAGGCCATTCTGCCCTTCGAACCTGCACCACCACTCATCATGATCATTGCTGATCATTCTCAATCAGTATCCTGTTCCTGCCTTATCCCCATAACCCTTGATTCCACTATCCTTGAGAGCTCTATCCAACACTTTCTTGAAAGTATCCAGAGACTTGGCCTCCACAGCCTTCTGGGGCAGAGCATTCCACACAGCCACCACTCTTTGGGTGAAGAGGTTTCTCCTCATCTCTGTTCTAAATGGCCTACCCCTTATTTTTAAGCTGTGTCCTCTGGTTCGGGACTCACCCATCAGCGGAAACATGTTTCCTGCCTCCAAAGTGTCCAATCCTTTAATAATCTTATATGTTTCAATCAGCTCTCCTCTCAGTCTTCTAAACTCAGGGGTATACAAGCCCAGTCGCTCCAATCTTTCAACATATGATAGTCCCCCCCATTCCAGGAATTGACCTCGTGAACCTACGCTGCACTCCCTCATTAGCCAGAATGTCCTTCCTCAAATTTGGAGACGAAAACAGCACACAATACTCCAGGTGTGGTCTCACCAGGGCCCTGTACAGCTGCAGAAGAACCTCTTTGCTTCTATACTCGGTCCCTCTTGTTATGAAGGCCAGCATGCTATTAGCCTTCTTCACTACCTGCTGTACCTGCATGCTTACCTTCATTGACTGGTGTACAAGAACACCCAGATCTCTTTGTACTGCCCCTTTACCTAACTTTACTCCATTTAGGTAGTAATCTGCCTTCCTGTTCTTGTCACCAAAGTGGATAACTACCCATGTTTATCCACATTAAACTGGTCAGCACAACATTGAGGGCCGAAGGGCCTGTACTGCCCTGTAAAGACATGATCCTCTGTCACTAATATCCTTGCATACGGATGAGGAAGGACACCTCTTTGACTGGGACAATGCATCCATCCTAGTGCAAGCCAACAGAGACAATCACAAGAATTACAGGAAGAATGGCATTCCAACCAGAACTCTATCAACAAACACATTTACCCACCCCCTGAGAAAAGGAACGGGAAATGGTGTCACAGGAAATGACATCACTAACCCAAGGAGACCTAAACGCAAATAAAAAGCAGGCCATACCATCAGTGCTTCACCAGAGGCTCACTGATGATATCTATTATGGTGACAAAAAGTCTGAAAACAAACCTTCCAGCTCAGCGAGCAAACTTACATCCTGAACAACAACCCTCTACCACCCTCTGTCTCCTACCTTCAAGCCAATTTTATATCCAATTGGCTAGCTCCCCCTGGATCCCATGTGATCTCACCTTACTAACCAGCCTACCATGCGGAACCTTGGTCACCTCTTCAAAAAACGGAATAAAGTTAATGAAACACGATTATGTGTGGAGAAAATGAGGACTGCAAATGCTGGAGAGCCAGAGTGGCAAAGTGTGGCGCTGGAAAAGCACAGCAGGTTAGACAGCGTCCAAGCAGCAGGAGACATTTTGGGCACAAGCTCTTGATCAGGGATGTGGAGGGGGAAGGGGTCTGAGAGATTTCCCACACGCAAACACAAGCTGACTAACCCTAACCTTGCCTTTTACAAATGCGCGTACCTCAGAATCACCTCCAACAACTTACCCAACATTGATGTCAGACTCACCGGTCTAAAGTTCCCCGGCTCTTTCTGAGATAACAGCACCACATTAGCCAGCCTCCAGAATTCCAGCACCCAGAGTCCTTTATAAGCAGCTTTTCCACCAACAACATCTATTTCAAATCTCACAACTCGCTTTACAAATAGACTTTCACAACCTCAGGGAATCTCAAAGTATTTTAGTTCTTTGAGAAGGTGACCAAACAGGTAGATGAGAGTAAACCGGTTGATGTGGTTATGGATTTCAGCAAGGCGTTCAATAAGGTTCCCCACAGTAGGCTATTGTACAAAATGTGGAGGAATGGGATTGTGGGAGATATAGCAGTTTAGATCAGTAATTGGTTTGCTGAAAGAAAACAGAGGGTGGTGGTTGATGGGAAATGTTCATCCTGGAGTCCAGTTACTAGTGGTGTACCGCAAGGGTCGGTGTTGGGTCCACTGCTGTTCGTCATTTTTATAAATGACCTGGATGAGGGTGTAGAAGGGTGGGCTAGTAAATTTGCAGACGACACTAAGGTCGGTGGAGTTGTGGATAGTGACGAAGGATGTAGTAGGTTGCAGAGAGACATAGATAAGCTGCAGAGCTGGGCTGAGAGGTGGCAAATGGAGTTTAATGCGGACAAGTGTGAGGTGATTCACTTTGGTCAGAGTAACCGGAATGCAAAGTACTGGGCT
>NC_057722.1:79202042-79208780 GCF_004010195.1 Chiloscyllium plagiosum | reverse complement strand
CTCGGACTTTTCTCTCTGGAGAGAAGGAGGAAGAGAGGCGACCTGATCAAGGTATACAAGATAATGAGTGGAATAGATAGAGTCAACGGCCAGAGACTTTTCCCCAGGGCAGGATTGACTGGTACGAGGAGTCATAGTTTGAAGATATTAGGAGGAAGGTATAAAGGAGATGTCAGAGGTAGGTTATTTACACAGAGAGTTGTGAATGCATGGTATGCGTTGCCAGCGATGCTGCTGGAAGCAGAGTCATTGGGGACATTTAAGTGACTGCTGGACATGCACATGGATAGCAGTGAGTTGAGGGGTGTGTAGGTTAAGTTACTATATTTTACATTAGGATTAAACCTCGGCACATTATCGTGGGCCAAAGGGCCTGTTCTGTGCTGTACTTTTCTATGTTCTATGTTCTATGTTTAAATATTAACCAAAACACTTCCCCTGCTCATCTCTAAACAGTAACATGAGCTATTTTTAGATTAGATTAGATTCCCTATAGGGTGGAAACAGGCCCTTCGACCCAACAAGTCCACACCGATCCTCTGAAGAGTAACCCACCCAGACCCATTTCCCTCTGACTAATGTCCCTAACACTACGGGCAGTTTAGCATGGCCAATTCACCTGACCCGCACATCTCTGGACTGGGGGAGGAAACCGGAGCACCCGGAGGAAACCCACGCAGACACGGGGAGAATGTGCAAACTCCACACAGTCAGTCTTCCATTTTTGTAAATATAGAAATAAAAAAAAGGAGCAGGAGTAGGCCATTCGGCCCTCTCACCAGCTCCCTCATTCAACAGGATCATGGGTGAACATTGAATTCAATAACCTAATCGTGTCCTCCCCCCATATCCCTTGATCCCTTTGGCCACAGGAGCTATCCTTAACTTTTTCTTGAAAGCATTCTGTAGTGGTGAATCCCAAGGCTCCCCATTCTCTGGGAGAAGACATTTCTCCTCAGCTGTGTATCCTCACACAGCGACCCTCTGGTTCTGCACTACCGGTCATCAGGAACAACTGCAAAGGTCAGTAACCTTTGGTGCTGACAATAACCTGACTACCATCACCACTTGTATCCTGGTTACTCACTGACCTAATCTGACATCACCCTTCCCGCTGCCTAATCCTTTTCAATGTTCGATTTCACGTGTCACATTCCTGTCTGTGACATATTGGAACAACCGCGTTTTGGACTTTATAATAATGTAGGTTTTTTTGAAAAAATGATCCAAACATTCTTTCCAACATAATCCAGCAACAAATGAAAATCTGTGTTGACAGGATGATGCCATGCGATTGTGGAAGTACAGGATTATTTCATCAGAAAACATTTAGTAAGTTATTTCTGCTCGACATCTACCTGGCATGGCCTGAGTGTCTTATCTCTGAATAAGGCGATGATTTTTGTGATCATTCATAATAAGAAAACAACAAATGTTGAGGTTTATGTCAGTAATATTGCACTGCACCAGCTACGACCCCAAATCCTGGATGAAACCTGAAACGTCAATTTTCCTCGGATGCTGTGCTTTCCCAGCAACACACTCTCACCCCAACTACAATGTGTCCGTAATTTCTAGAATGTTCACCCATTTCTCTAAGGAATCCTTGCAGCATAAAATTGACAGGTCTCCAATTCTACTTTATGCGGTTTTGTTTTATTTATTTGTGGAATGTGGGTGTCACTGGCTGGGCCCAGTATTTATCGGCCGTCCCTAGTTGCCCCTTGACCAGGTGGGGGTGAGCTGCCTTCTTGACCTGCTGCAGCCCCTGTGCTGTAGGTTGATCCACAATGCTGGGACTTTGACCCAGTGTCCACAAACAGCATCTAAGATGTGAAAAGAAATTCCGTTCTAAAGATCCCTAAGGCAATAAAAAATGTAATACATGAGGAAACTTGAATGATGGTTAAATCACATTAAAATGCAAGCTGAGAAACAGGAACATGAAAGAGCATTGACTGACATTCCTCTGCCAGAGAGAGAGAGAGGCAGTCAGTATCCAAGGGCATAACTTATGTTGCTATGGGATCAGCAGCATGTGGTGACACTGGCTCAGGATAAGAAACAACTGAACAGCAATAAGGAGCATGGATTTTCAGACAACATCACATAATTTTTTTAACCAACACAGAACAACAAGCAGTACAGGCATAACTCAAGAAACCAACCGTTGAGATGTGAATGGAAGGATGGCGTGTAAGAATAAAAACAAAATCAGATATTTTCACTGCCCTTCTTTCAGAGAGGTGACCTGGTTTAGCAAAGAAGATGTTAAATATTCAATAAACTTTATGTGCTCCTCAGGAACATAAACGTTCCAGGAAAACCTGGATGTTTCTTCATTAATTGGTATGTTGGTTGTTTAAAAAGAAATCTCTGGGAGAGATTGAATATGTTTCTGTTAAGAAAAATCTCACTAAGCAAAATGTGGGAAGTGTGTTCATCATAACCTTGCAAATGTGAGCCAGACCAGAGAAAAGTCTTTACTTTATAAAATTGCTGATACTTTTAAAGTTCAGTAATTTCAAGGTTATCACTTCATTTTAGTATTCAGATATCTTGTGCTGTCTTGTTTGGGGCATTTGAATTAATTTTACCTTGAATTAACCATTCAATACATATTCCACATTCCACCAAATAGTCAATGGATTCAGTTACATTCCTAATTGAATTGATTTCTCTATCTTTACAAATACAAGCAGCCTAACCTCAGCATCATATTTGTCAAAAGCAGATGGTGAGCAGTCTTTGAAAGTCCGTTTGATAAACCCTACAATCCAATTTCTTCCACTTGTAGCCAAGTCAGGCCATAAACCTTGTTTTTCTCAGTTGCTTTTTAGACCTTTTTGGATTCTTTAGGCTGGGTGATTTGGAACAAATAATTCTTCCTTCATAGGAACATAGAAACTCCGAGCAGGAGTGGGTCACCCAGTCCTTTGAACACTTTATTTTTGGTCATGGTTCATCATCCAACTTAGTCCCTGTTCTCACTTTCTCCCCCATATCCTTTGATCCCTTTTGCTCGAAGAATTATATCTAACTCCTTCCCGAAAACATTCCATGTTTTGACCTCAACTGCTCTCTGTGGCAGAGAATCCCACAGACTCCCCACTCTCTGTGTGAAGACATTTCTTCTCATCTCAGACTGAAATGGCCGACCCCGTATCCTTACACTGTGACCCTGATTCTTGACTCACCTGGTCATCGGGAACATCCTTCCTGTGTTTACTCTCTCTAGTCCTGTCATAATTTTATAGGTATCTATGAGATTCCCTCTCATTCTAAACCATAGTGAATATCTAGTTGGTTCTGCTATAGCATGTATTTCTTCAAGCAAAATGGGCTAGAATGTGATTGAAGAATTTAGTCTGTTACTTGATGAACTCGAACTTACCTTACCTGTATTTGCTATAAAGTGATCCTGGCCCCATCAGTTTAAATGGTGCCGGTATTTCACAATTTTCTTATAAGGTGGGATCGCACGGGAATGGAGTTGTGGCGATATCTCAGAACAGACTGTAATCCTAACTGATACGGTCTCTCTACAAACATCAGTCTTGCCATCCCAGGAATTAGTTTGGAAAACCTTCTATGTACTCTCTCCATCGCCAGAACATCCTTCCTCAGGTAAGGAGACCAATAGGAATCTTCCTTTGTTATATTAAGATAGAACAAAGAACAGCAGATGCTGGAGATCTGAAACAAACACAAACAGAAGTTGCTGGAAAAGCTCTGCAGGTCTGGCAGCTTCTGTGGGAGAAAGCAGAGTTAACATTTCGAGTCTGGTGACCCTTGTTTAGAATTTCCTTTATTTTTTAATTTACTTTTCAGTGCACCTTTGTCTAATTCAGGAGTTCCGAAGTTTTGATGCATACCCTGCATTTACCCTGAACGCTTCCTCTGAACCCTTCATTGTCACACAGAGCTCTCAGGCATCATAGATTACTGATTGGTCAGTTGGTTGATCAAGTGCATTCATTTGACAGATGATGCTGAGTCAGTGCTGAGTGTGACCATCCTTGTTCATTATGCTGAGGACATTCTGAGAAATTACTCATCTGTGAAAACACAAATGAATCCAAACTCTCCCATTCTGCATGTTTGACGGTTCCCCTTCCTTGATTGAGTGGATTTGAAAACCAGCCGGAGAAAGTGGATCATCTCTTGACATGATCCTGGTCTTATCCAGCTCTAAACCTTTTGCGACATCAATGTTCAGATACACATCTCATTCCGTCAAACCCTCAATTCGGATCAGAGAAGGGAAAGATTTAAAAGAGACCTGAGGGGCAACTTTTTCACGCAGAGGGTGGCGCGTGTATGGAATGAGCTGCCAGAGGAAGTGGTGGAGGCTGGTACAATTGCAACATTTAAAAGGATGGATATAGGAATAGGAAAGGGTTTAGAGGGATAGGGGCCAAACACGGGCAAGCAGGGCGAGTTCAGTTTAAGGATCTAAGTCGGCATGGATGAATTGGCCCATAGGGTCTGTTTCCATACTGTGTGACTCCATGACTCTATGTCAATTCCATGAACTGAGAGAAGTTGAGTGAGGGAAGACTAGGAAGGAAGGCAGTGGTGACTCATCGGTAATCTTACTGTGTTATGGACCAGACCAAACCCCCTCAAAACGGGTCAAGGGAATAACCCAAACCCTGACTTATTTTAAAGGCAAGTGCCAGGTGTTGTGTTCCAGATGCAATTCAATTGGTCACATTACCAGTCTCGCAGCAAAACATACTTTATCCATACATTACAGTTAAAATACAACAACATATAACTTAATAATAATGGGAATAATTTAACTCTGTTGGAAAACTTAACAGAAGAAAAGATTATTTAACTACTAAATGGTAACTGTTCCAATATAATAACATCCTATAAACACACCCTAGGAAATAGGCAAATTCAGTAAAACGGATTATCTCACATAAATCTAGCAGCAGGAAGAGAGCCCCAGTTTTTAGCTGGAACAGAGAGAGGAATAAGAGCTTCCACATCCAGCATCAAGAGCCCAGCAACTGCAGAAAGCTCAAACTAAAGATCCCAATTCTGTGGGAACCCATTCAGGCTCCTTCTATTGTTCCAACTTTATATAAAATCGCAAGGGCCACATAAGCTGTTTCCTTTATTAGCTTTGAGCAGACTGTTCCGCATCTCGGTCTCAACTTCTCTTCATTAAAAAAGGACAGTATACCCCTCTTAAAGCTTTAGTATTGTCACACCTTTCCCAGGGGAAAAAAAACCCATTAATATACAAAGATGGCTTCATTTTTAAAAAACTTTTAGTCTTAAACTATAAGTACACTACAATCCGATGTTACATTGACTCTAACCATGCAAAAGTTCATTACTACACTCTGTTTCAGTCTGGTTTGAACTTCAGTTCCAATCTCTGAAAGTCAAAAACTTCTACTCCCTTCCTCTGCTTGGGATTAGCTTTTCTTTGCTTTTCCCTCTGCTCTTAAATCGTAATTCAAACTGTTTCGTTTCCCTTTCTCTTTCGATTTGTGCTGCCAGAGTTGTTCTTACTGTTTCGTTTTTCCCTTGCTATTGCCTCTATTCCGAGTTGCTTCATTTGCAGCTGAGGTTTAGCAATCTGCAGTGACTCTGATGGCATTCCTGGCAATTGGAAATGTCCAGCTATTGCTACAACCATTTGCCCTTTCCTCACGGACACAGGCAGATCCAACCCCAGCTTGTTTGCCAGTTCTGAAAGCTCTGTCTTGCTCACTATTTGTAAAACTCCAATAGTGACTTCTTCCAGCCCCAGAAAACTCTTAATGACTGAAAGAGCCATTGTACACATTACACCAATTGAATGCAACACCCGAAATAAAAGTAAAACACTAACACTCGCCACTCACTGCCTTTGTCCATAAGACATAGGAGCAGACATTAGGCCATTCAGCCCATTGAGTCTGCTCTGCCATTCAATCACGGCTGATAAGTTTCTCAATCCCATTCTCCTGCTTTCTTCCTGTAACCCTTGATCCCCTTGATACCCAGGAACCTATTTGTCTCCGTCTTAAATACACTCAATGACCTGACTTCCGCAGCCTTCTGTGGCAATGAATTGAGTCCAATCATCCTAAATCCAACCTGGAATTAAAGATTTTGATCTTGGACAGAGCCTCCAGTTGGTTATGGATGAAACCAAAGTCCCTCAAAACGGGTCAAGGAGATAACCTAGACCCTGGCTCCTCTTATTTTAAAGACAAGTGCCAGGTGTTGTGTTCCAGATGCAATTCAATTTGTAAGACTTCCAGGTTTGAGGCAAAACACGCTTTACTCTTCCACTATAGTTAAAATACAAACAAAAGAAGGAATTGGAATAACTCTAACTCTCGTGGAACAGAAGCATAGATTATGTAACTACTAAACAGTAACTGTTCCGATATAGTAACATCCCATAAACACACCCTTAGATAAAGGCAAATTCAGTAAAACAGCTTGTCTCACATGCGGTTCTGGCAGTAGGAAGAGGGCCCCAGCTTTTAGCTGGAACAGAGAGAGGAATGAGAGCTTCCACATCCAGCTTCAAGATCTCAGCAACTGCTGAAAGCTAGAACTAAAAATCATGGTTCAGTGGGAGCTTGATGCCACCCATTCAGGCTGCTTCTATTGTTCCAACTTTGAACAAAGACCCAAAGGCCGCACAAGCTGTTTATTCAATTGGATTTGAGCAGGTTGCTCTGCACCTCTGTCTCAAATTCTTCATAAAACAAAGGACAAAGT